>NC_086455.1:120992224-121293474 GCF_028390025.1 Pseudophryne corroboree | reverse complement strand
GCTGCAGCCATGTCCCGCAACTGCCTGCAACAGCGCTGGAGCCGTAAGAGCGGGCACAGACAGTATGTGTAAGAGGCTCCCGTCACAGAGCTCACTGCCCTATGTAGACAAGATGGCTCCAATCCCTGCCAGGCACTAAGTGGCAAAGCCTTGGGGACCCTATGATTCTTGGGGTCCTGTACAGGTGGCCCCTTAGACCCCCCCCCAGCGATAAATGTTGGTAAAACATATGAAAACCCCAAAAAAGTGTCGACCATAAGCACTGTCAACCTTTTGTACCTATCGACCACATTGTGTCGGCCTACTGACCGTCTACCTAGGCTCTGAATATCATCCAGATACATCACAAGTGTAACCTCCCTTCCACGTCCCTTGTCTTTGCTTTTATGAAAGCATTCGATACAACATTATTCATGTCTCAAAGCTTCCCTTCACTATAGTGTACTATGTACCAAATTACATTAATGCCCGAGTACACAAGGCCTAAAACATGCTCATTTAAAAGGTCACACAGTCTAGACAGAATTAGTAACATGTCCTATTTCCAGAGCATTATATTAGGTTGTCCTAAAGAGCAGCTGCACAAGTACTTACCCGACGCCTGGTGCCTGTACGGTCTGGACTTAGCGTTCAATATTTTGTAATTCGACCAAGTGCAAAAAAAAAAAAAAAAAGTTACAAAAGGAATCAGGCTAGAAACAGATGGCCAGAAAAGTGAGTTTAATAGCTATGCTAATTGTATGCACTGGATGTAACAACCTGGAGAGTTCAACACAGAGCAAGCCAAAACTTGTTACATAATGAAGAATAATTGCAGATTAATAACTGATGTACCAGCCTCACAGTCTAAAGTGCAATCAATAGAGGATTTCAATTAAAACACCCCTGAATAAATTTACATACATCTATATAAAACAGACTTAAAGGTTTTAAAGGAAAGGTATAAACGAAAAAAAGAATACGCTTTTGGGTCATTCAATGAAAATGGTCTTTTTATGTAACGTTTGTTACCAGTTTTCATGACAAGCTTTGCATCAAAATGAAAGCATATCATGCACCACATAAACATTTACGCTGCTTTCAGATCGCAAATGCCGGATCCCACCCGGTAAGAGAAACGTGTCCTTACCGGGTTGGATCCGGCATTTGCGCTCCTTTGCTGGCTTTCCGACCCGGCAATATACCGGGTTGGTTGCCATAGCAGCAGGGGAGGGGGGGGGGGGGGGGGGGCGGCACAGCAGCAGCAGGGGCGGGGGTGGAGGCGGCGCTGGGAGATGAGCTCATATCCTGCACCGCCTCTCCCTATGCTGTGAGTGGGAACTGTGTCGCATCGGAACGGCTCCCATTCACACTACACCTGACCCGGTATTCAACCCGGTAATAACCCTTCTTTTGTACCGGGTTGAATTACCGGGTCAGGCGAACCGCTAATTCAGCAAAGGAGCTTTCACATCACACACTGACCCGTTTTGACACGGCAATATGCCGTGTCGATACCGGGTTATTTGTGCGATGTGAAAGGGGTATTACTTTGCACAAAATATTCAAAACACATGCTCAAAAAAATATATTTCACATGAAATATATTTCAAAATGTAACGTTTGTTACCATGGAATGACCCTTTTGTCTATAGAGTTCTATAACCATACTTCTCTGTATATTCCCATTTAGAAACACTACTGGGGGCTGCCATACCACTTTCTAGACAATAAGACAGTGATCTATCTGTAGACACCAATGAGACAGAGCTGCTTGTAGCCATATAATGACAAGAGATGGCAGAGGAGACTGTGGCTAAATTAAGGCACATCAGCAGACTTGTTTAATACCCAACCCATAATCCCTCACCAGCATTAACTAAATCAGTAAACTAAACGTATCTTTCCCATCCAAGACCCAAATGTAATAGCCAGCGAGTTTCAGGCAAGATTTCGGCAATGTTGGTCAGTGATTTAAAAAAGAAAAAAAAAGAAAAAAGAAAATGGCGATTTAAAAAGGACTACGGCCATCCAGAAACCCTGATCACCGATCCCTGCCTGGTAAGTATGAGCAGGCAGGCAGGGAGTGTGGGAGTAGGGGTCGCGGAGTGTGTCGTTGTGACGGGTGCTGGCTGCAGTGGTAGCATTGGGAATGTCGGGCGGCGGCAAATACCCAGCACATAGTTGTGGTATTTTCTATGAAAACTACACCGATAAAGCTGTGGAGGGCTTCACAGGTACAGAGCTTTCTCGCAAGCTCTGTCCCTGCATGCGATTATTGATACATGCATGCGATGTAAATCAATAATCGCATTGCAAATTGGGTTGATTTTATCACCTCACATCCGTATCCCTAGATGCAGATGGTGATAAATCTGCCCCTGAATGGCCCATGAGGGTAGCAGGAAAGTGAACCAGAACAAGATGGAAATACCATAAAAATTAAAAGCAAAAAGCCATTAACGCCAATGGTCACTTTGAAATTTATATAACAGCAAGTACACAGGGCTTAATGTGTTTATGGACAGGTTTACTGTACTGGCAGAATATTGCTACTGACACATAGGGCAGTGCTGATCAGCAACTCGCATGGAGCATTTGTGCCCAGTCTGAAATATAGAGAGAAAATATGCAAATGAAACAGGTTGCAGAAGATCTGTATTGTCTCAGTGTTGTTCTAAGCAATGTGGTCCTATAACTGCACCACTTTACTGATCAGCAGCAGGTCTTTTCTGGTCCTATAACTGCACCACTTTACTGATCAGCATCAGGTCTTTTCAGGTCCTATAACTGCACCACTTTACTGATCAGCAGCAGGTCTTTTCTGGTCCTATAACTGCACCACTTTACTGATCAGCAGCAGGTCTTTTCTGGCACGCCAACCATTACCCTTACTCAGTTTGCAGATACCAATGACAATGGGCCTAATTAAGACCTGATCGCAGCAGCATATTTGTTAGGTTTTGGGCAAAACCATGTGTACTGCAGGTGTGGCAGATATAACATGTGCAGAGAGCGTTAGATTTGGGTGGGTTACATTGTTTCTGTGCATGGTAAATACTGGCTGCTTTACTTTTACACTGCAATTTAGATTTCAGTTTGAACACATCCCACCCAAACCTAACTCTCTCTAATACATGTTATATCTGCCCCCTCTGCAGTGCACATGGTTTTGCCCATTAGCGAACAAATTTGCTGCTGCGATCAGGTCTGAATTGGGCCAAACATTGCAGCAACATTAGCAATGAAGAACCACAACCAAACTTCACTAACCAGACAAAACTCTGCTTTGCTGGGCAAAAAGAGACTCATTTCAATTACACGTTAAAGTATAAAAAGATACCAAACACATTATACGTCATCATACAGGGCAAACAGAAGTGAAAGGGACCTCACTCGTCACTTATTTAATTGCCAAATGCATTTTAAATAGGTCATTAACAATATAATTGATACACAAACCATAACATCTGCCAAATGTTCTGTACGTGTAATGATTTACTGTTGCATTGTACAGGTCACTCGTTAGCTTTCATCTGCCCTCCCGCTACAATAAATGACCCACAAACACAGTACTAACATGTATAATCTGCCGCAGACAATGTGCATGTTATATTATCACTTACACACTCTGCCAAAGAACATACACACTGCGAGGAGAACAATCAACTTTATTTTTATGGCGGTAGAACATTCGGCCAAATAAAATGGGTGTAAACCACATTAAACAATCTCAGAATCTGCTAATAGGATATAGGAAAAAATGACTAATGGATGTAAAAAAAAAAATAAAAAAAAAAATTATACATATTTCAGGTTAACATTATAATTGGACATAGTTCCCTTAAAAGTGTTTACATGCCTGTTGACTGCAGAGCACGTATGTTTAATCGGTTATTCATTTACACAGAACGTATAATATGCGACAGCAGAATATAATACCCCTTTTCCACGGACAAGAAAACCCAGGTTATTGCACGGGAACCCAGTAGTTTTGTCAATGGAAACCGCTCAACCTGGGTAGCGAGCAGGATTTTTCCCAGGAAGGACCGGGTAAGGCTCAATGTACACGGGTTACCCCGGTGCGATCCAGCCCGGGACATGTTTACAACATAGGAAGAGCCGGAGCCTGGAGGATGATCTTATCTTCGAGCGCTGATGCTGCACCTGTGCGCAGTGATGTCGGCAACTCAGCAATAACCCAGGTCCAGCCACCTGTCTGAAAGGGCCGCATCCGTGTAAAGAAAATAAATAAATAAAAATAGGCACCACGGGGGAGTGGTGGGGTTTAGGGGGGTAGACGGGTCCAGCAGTCAGGAGCCACCATGACGATATATCAACAGTGGAACATATCACAGTCTACATGATGAATGTCAACATGGTCACTGTCAACAATTTGATGCCGACATATCACACACACCTATTTATGTAGGTCACATTGTAAAGTATGCAGCACACACCACAAAACACAAAATATAACTATGTAGTAAATCTGCTCTCCACATTAAAAGGTAAAAGGATGAATCCTGCCCCTGCTGGGTACTAGCAGTGAGCCCTCCCCCCAGCAGTGTGCACTAGTGTGTAGCCGCGGACCCCCTGTATAAGGACAGATAACGAAGCTATGTAGTGCCTGTACTATGTAAAGCCTACACTACACGGACATTATTCCCAGACTCTATAAGGTCACCTACACAACGCTTACACTAACCAAACACATTACAGTTACATTTATATTCTTATCAATTTGTCGTCAACAAAAATAAAAGCACATATGGACAATATATCTAATACAATCAAATGTAGATGGAAAAATGGGGGGGGGGGGACAAATAGCATTATGTAGAAAGTATTTATTCAAAATCATCTGATGTAAATGTGTTTACTGACAGACAAGTGTGATAAACCTCCTCCTACCTGTTATTGTAAGGCTCTGCTGCAGCAGACAGTGGGGAAGACAGAGCAGCCATAAAGGAGGGTATCCGTCCAGAAGGTCGACACATTAGGTCGACTACTACTGGTCGACATTGTCGACAAGTGGAAGGTCGACATGCCTTTTATTTTTTTTAATAGATTTTATGACTTCTTCATACTTTACCATCCACGTGGACTACGATTGGGAATAGTATCCTGTGCAGAGTGCAGCATTAGCGAAGCGAGGCACCTTGCCAACAGCTGCAAGGAGACGCAGTACATTAATTGGGGTCCCTGGTCATGTTACGGAAAAAATGACACCAAAAACAGTTAAAAAATCCAGGTCGACCTTTTCATGTGTCGACCATTTGTCCATGCCGAACATGTCAACCAATAGTGGTCGACCTAATGACCATTCATACCAGAACCATAAAAGACTGGCGAGGTAGATACTGCCAAGGGAAAGATGCGAGACATGAGACCGAACAATGCACAAGAGCTGAAGGCCGCTATTGAAGCATCGTGGTCTTCCAGATCACCTCAGCAGTGCCACAGGCTGATAGAATCCATGTCACGCCGCACTGAGGCATATCTCACTTTGCATGTAATGAGTCTATATAATAGATTCATTTCACCTTTTAAGTTGAATTACTGAAATAAATGAACTTTTGCACAATATTCTAATTTTCTGTGTTTCACTTGTACACCTGTTTCCAGAACTCTTGGGCACAGAGTATAAGGATGGGGCTAATGCCCACTAATGACTAGTCACAGCTGGCAAATGCACCAAAAGATGCAGTTAACTACACAAATGGTATTATATAAGCAATTTTCTTCCATTATCATTACATTTTTTTATAAGGTGCCACAAGTGTTTCGCAGCACCGTACAAAGGACAGCACAGGGAGACAAATCCTTAACATTACAGTAAATAAATAACAAAAATAGAGTACATGTAACAAAGAGCGCCACAATTCTCAATACATAATACAGCTTAGATGTAAGTAGCGAGGGAGTAATCAGCGTACTACTAGGGGCTGGCGGCCATAGATAGAGATGAGCCTTTACCAGCAGGAGAAAACGCGGGTAAACATGGTCGCTGAGTAGGAGAGAGCTGTGAGTGAATGTGTCGAGAAAAGGGACCTGCTCTGAGGAGCTAACAATCTAGTGGGAAGAGGCGACAGACATGACATGAGGTGCAAGCAAGCGGGAGGTAGCCTGATGGCAGGATGTAAGCAAAGCAAAGATTGTCAAAGCATGAGGCAGGGGGATGAAGGAGCAGCCTCAGGACAAGGTTATGCATCGGAAGGGTACGCTTTGATAAATAGGTGGGTTTTCAGTGCCTGTTTAAAGCTTTGCAATGTCGGGGAGTGTCTAATGTAGGGGGGGGCGCGTGTTCCCCTGAAGGGGTGCAGCACAGGCAAAATCTTGAACATGGGAAGCAGTGACCAGGGTAGAGGGGAGGTGACTGTCATTGGACGACCGTAGTGGGCGGGAGGGAGTATGAAGGTAAAGGAGCTTGGAGATGTAGGGAGCAGTGGAATTACAGATGGCCTTGTATGTGAGGATGAGGAGTTTGAAGAGGATTCTGTAGGGGAACGGGAGCCAGTGTAGATTTTGTCGAAGGGGTGTGGCAGAAGTGGAGGGGCAAGAGAAGATAAGCCTAGCTGCAGAGTTAATGACAGATTGGAGGAGAGCAAGATGGGAGCGAGTGGGGCCAGTAAAGAGAATGTTGCAGTAGTCGAGCTGCGAGATAACCAGTGAGTGGATGATAAGTTTAGCTGCACTCCGGGAAAGAAATGGCCTGATGCGAGCAATGTTGCGTAGCTGGAACAAAGAGGATTGCGCCAGAACTTAGATGTGGGGTGCAAAGGAGAAGTCACGAGTGAGCCCAAGCAGCGGAGTTGGGGAACAGGGGAGATGATGGTCTTGTCAACAGTGAAAGATATTGGTAGGGGGTGTTACTCTGGCTGGGGGAAAGAGGAGTTCAGTTTTGTCCATGTTGAGCTTCATAGAGCGCTCAGACATCCAGAAGGAGATCGCGGGAAGCAGCTGGAAACCGGAGAGCGGACAGAGGGGGACAGATCAGGAGAGGAGAGGTAGAGATGTGCGTCATCAGCATAGAGGTGGCATTGAAGGCCAAAGGAGTTGATGAGCGCACCCAGGGAAGAGGTGTACAGGGAGAAAAGAAGAGGGCAGAGGAGAGAACCCAGAGGCACACCAGCAGGAAGGATGTGAGGAGGTGCCGGAGGCAGACACCGTGAAGGAGCGGTTAGTGAGGTAAGAGGTAAACTAGTCAAGGACAGTGCTAGAGAGGCCAATGTTTTGGAGTGTGTGGAGGAGGAGAGGATGATCCATGGTGTTGAAGGAAGCAGAGAGGTCCAGAAGGATAAGCAGATAGAAGTGGTCCCTAGTGGATGATGAAGGGTCGAGGTTGTTGTTTTTTTTTTTTTTTAGAATAGGTGAAACCAGAGCATGTGTGAATGGTGAGGGAAAGATGCCGGTAAAGAGTGATGGGTTGAAGATGTGAGCAAAGTGGGAGCAGGCTGTGGGGGAGAGGGAGCGGAGAGGACGGGAGGAAGTCCAAGGGACAGGTTGAGGAGGAAGGGAGGAGTTTTCCACGCAGATGCACTAGTTTTCTGTCCACAAATGCATCAGGTCCAATAAGTGCAGACATAAAAGCAGCAGCACCAGGGTCACTGAAACCCAGTGTGACCAATAGCTTCCCCTGCCTGCCTTTTTCGAGTGCGTCCAAAAAGGGTCCATGACCTCACGAGAAGCCCCCACCTATATCACTACAGTGGTATGCCCAGCATTCCCAGAGACTCTGCCTGCACTGCCGCCTCCTCATCAGCGACAGGAGCCGGGTGCTGCATGATAATGTCACAGCGCAGCACCCGGCTCCTGGTCACTGAGGCGGATCTGGCATTTTGGAGTCATTGGAAGGCTGATACCCAGGTGCGGTCCTCGTCCCCCTAGTGCCACCTCTGCATGAAAGGAAAGGTTAGGGAGGGCCCTGCTTACGAGAGATTACATTCTAGTGGGAAAATGGAAGAGCTGAGACAAGAGCAGCGAGGGAGCTGCAAAGTGAATATTGGGACAACAGAGAGTTCTGTTCTTGCTACAGTGGAACAATCCGACAGCTGTCCTTCATAGTCTACGCTCTCCACAGGGTATAGTATCTTTCAGGAGAAAAATAATGTTTCTGATCAATGTTTAATTTTAGATTAAGGGATAGCACTTCTGAATCAAACAGATACCTGCGTACCCAGCTTTTTATGCCAAGTCCAGAGTGTAAATGTGGAGTATTGCGTAAATTGTATAGTCACTTTTATAAAGGGGTTAAGCCGATTCACTGACGATATTGGCGGTGGCATACACACTTGCCGATGCCAGCTGGGAAGGGAGCGACAGCAAGGGGGGTACGACACCCATGCTGCAGCTGTCGTTAACGAGAACCTCCCTCGTCTGTACATGTTCAGATGAGGGAGGTGTCGTTAACGACATTAAGTGTACACACTGGACGAGATTGTAAAAGATCTCACTCAGATTGGCCCTTACTTTCCAGTCTAGTGCGTATGGGGCTTTACACACTTTTGGTGACAACCTGTTGCCAAGTTCCAGCCTATGATGTTTGATGGTGAAACGTCCCAGGGGCCATTACCCTTGTTATGCTCCAAGCACGCACACCCGTAATGGTAACTTGCAGAGGAGAGCAGATTGATGGGTAGACAGGAAATTTAAAACCCAGTTCAAGTTGTATATACTGAATAATGCAGCTGACTGAGCAGGAACAGAGGCCGCCCAATCAGCTGCCACAAACATTGCACACCCACAGCTGCTAGAAAGGATTCAGTCCACCACATAAGACAACTCATCTCTCCCTATTGTCAGGGAGCTGGAAACAAAATTACAGTTGTTCATATTCACACACTGTACAATGTCAGGGAGAGATGCCCAGTTTTCAGCTCTCTCGTAGGCTACAGTCCTATACAGACTGGTAATAATACAACGCACCCTTTGCAGGCTACAGTGCAGGACAGGTCAAACACTCAGGGAGATGAATGAAGCAGGGAAGAGAGTGGAGAAGTGAGCCAGTGGAGAAGTTGCCTGTGGCAACCAATCAGCATTGAGGTAACATTTATCAAGTGCTTGCCTATAAAATTATACGTAGCAGCTTCTCCGCACTTCATACATCTACCCGAGTGTTTAGGTATTTATAATCAGATACGCAGTTTTACTGTTTTCTATTCACACCAGAAGTGATAACCAACCTTATTCATTTTCCAAGGCCAGTCTCAATTAAATGTGCAGAGCAACATCAACTTGGAAATACTAGTATAACAATACAGCAGGAGGGTGTGGTGACAATACTTGCTATCTGTAACTAGAGCCATAGAAGTGTGTGCAGGAATGAGATGAATGTGCATTGTGTAATCGGATTTAGGTGTGGCAAGCAGTGCCTGAGATCCATTGGAACATCTGACCCTATGCAGAAAGCCCTCATAAAGTTAAATGATCTACTGTATATACTATAACCAGCAATGTGATACACATTACTCATTAATGCATTTATACAAACACAGCACGTCTACATCGCATATAGGAGCACAAAGCTGCTCTATACCAGCAGCAGGCCCCCTGGGTTGTCCTAGGACAATGCCCATATGGAAGAGGACTGTCTTGGCAGGAGACTGTATACAGACAATACAGCTCTGGAGGAACACAAGAGCAAGGGAAGGGAGATTGTAAATTATTATTCTATTTAATGAATTACAAATGCTCTCAGCTATATGTAGAGATAAAATTGAAAGTGATTTTAAACTGGGTATGCTGAAGGGTCATTGGGGGAGATTCAATTCTTTTCACCCCTTTCCACACTTGTTCTGTTTCGGCCCTCAGGGACGTTGTATCATTATATCAGCTCGCTACCCCGCAGTAGTGAGGCACCTAACCCTTTACACAGTAAACCTGATGGGCACAATATGCACGATAACAGAGATCATTTTAGAAAGAAAATTGGGCGTGATATATCATTTGAATCTCACCCATTCTACGAAATATAGGACATGATACATGAAAATGACATTTCACATAACCGCTATCATTTTACTATATGTATGCTGCTAAAAGATCGTAGTATATTGTGTGACAATTGAAAATCAATATATTAATCTGGTATCGACTTGCCGCCTGTGTAAACATTGAAGTGGATGCAAAAATGGCTAATTTCCACATAATGTATATGGCCATCATCGCCAGATGAGATAGGTTATACACCTTCACAGTTAATCAGGAAGATCCACAGGCCTACACTAACTAATTCACATGGATTCTACAGCTTTGAGTCATTTGTATCAGAGCCCTTTAACTGGGGACAGAAATGTAACGCAAGTCACATGGCAAAACGGATTTAAGTATAGTTTGGGTAACATTCAGTTTTTTGTTTGTGCCAATCATAAGTTTTGCAGGCATGTCCAAACTGCGGCCCTCCAGCTGTTGAGAAACTACACATCCCAGCATGCCCTGACACAGCTTTAGCATTCTCTGATAGCAAAACTGTGTCAGGGCATGCTGGGATATGTAGTTTCACAACAGCTGGAGGGCCACAGTTTAGACATCCCTGGTTTAGGGTCTTATAAGTGTACAGTACAACAATCGTATTGTAAAAATAATTAGGAGAGCAGGTATAAATAAATATATAAATCCTCTACATTCTGTTATACCATAAGTCACGCATATTAACAATAAAATGTAACTACTGCCCCCTGCCTGACCCCCTTTTTGAGCATGCGAACGCTACCCCTGTCTGCATCCTAGCGGGGACACCATATAGTCGGTGGAACATGGATATGTAAAATAATTGGGGATACGTAGAATAAGAGAGTGGGGTACAACAGACTGACAGAATCATTACATCCATGGATTGATAATTCTACTAAAGTAAAAGACGAGGCTGCCATTTTGAGTGCACTGAATAGGTTACAATATACAAGATAAGCAGTGGGGAAGTATGAAGAGTAACAATAGACCACGTAAAGAATAGCTCCACAAGTTGTTTTCTAAATATGAAAGTGCCAGATTAGGCAGCCATGAAGTAGCTGCAGTTATTGAATAGCTCAAAGCAGTCCTGCCGTAGCGCGGCAAGTCCAGCTGTTAATTGAATATGGACCTATGGCCCTCATTCCGAGTTGTTCGCTCGCAAGCTGCTTTTAGCAGCATTGCACACGCTAAGCCGCCGCCTACTGGGAGTGAATCTTAGCTTATCAAAATTGCGAACGAAAGATTAGCAATATTGCGAAAAGACTTCTCTGTGCAGTTTCTGAGTAGCTCGAGACTTACTCTTCCAGTGCTTGTCGTTCCTGGTTTGACGTCACAAACACACCCAGCGTTTGCTCAGACACTCCTCCGTTTCTCCAGCCACTCCCGCGTTTTCCCCAGAAATGGTAGCGTTTTTTCAAACACTCCCATAAAACGGCCTGTTTCCGCCCAGAAACACCCACTTCCTGTCAATCACATTACGATCACCAGAACGAAGAAAAAAAAACTCGTAATGCCGTGATTAAAATACCAAACTGCATAGCAAATTTACTTGGCGCAGTCGCACTGCGGACATTGCGCATGCGCATTAGCGACTAATCGCTCCGTTGCGGGGAAAAAAATAACGAGCGAACAACTCGGAATGACCCCCTATGACTGTTCCACAATAACCATCCTATATAGAATGAGAACTCGCACCACCAGCGAGGACTCTGACCGAATTCTCTACTGCATGTGCCAGTATAGTTTATTCTCTATGGCCACCACTGGATTATTTTGCACCACACTGTTTTAGGGATTTATCTAGTACAATTCTAATTACTCAGTTATATAACTTTCTTTTCATAGGTGCAGTTCCAGTCTAATATTAATGATGCCTAAGTAAAGAACCAGTGACCCAGATCTCTCCTTCAGCGTGACTTAAAGACAAAAAGCTTTAATTTATTCATGTGCAATTCTACCGCTGCCAATGTAACACTGCCACGTGTTATCCCTACTCTTTGCTCCATAAGTTATAAACTCTATTAAAGCAATACACTTTTCCAGAAAGTAAAAATAATGTGCCCTAAAGATTACCTGGGAGACGGGCCACGACACTTTTTTATAACGTGAAGATGTAAACAAGCAAATGAGAGGAGCCAATGACATATTGTATTCATTGTTCGCCGTCTCCAGGAATTGCACGTCATTGTTTAGTGTTGGGAAATACAGACTGACATTAATCTGAAGGTGGACCCTCCTAGAAATCCAGTGACGGTAACGTTACCACTCCCCATATTTTCTGTCAGTATGTGTTTTGGTGCTTGGGGCTCACACCTGGACAGCTACAGAAAAACAAAGGTGGCCACTTTACCTGCCAATTATCAGATTAGGATATCAGTGCTTTCTGGTGACAGCCAATTTCCTCCGGCACAGTATCATTTTGTGTAGGAGAGCAACGTAAAGGAACAAAGTCAAGCTCAAGTATTATTATATACTGTTCTAGAAAGCATTTTAGTTATCATAACCTGGAAAAAAAAATCTGTGATTTTAAGCAAAGGATACATCCAGTAAAGACAAAGGTACACAAAGCATATAGTTTGCTTCTTAAAGTAAACACGTAAGGTAAAGGATTCACTTACAAGAGCAAATACATTTTAGAAGTCTGCAACTGTAAAAACACAGATCTTATACTTTCCACTCCTATTCTTTTTCAATTCCAGCGTTGACAGGAAGCCTAAATCATATTACCCGTATAACCTGCTGAGACCTCAATAAGAGTGCTAGCCCAACTGCCAATATGGATTTGGAAACTCTCCAGAGCAGAACCTTCCCTATAATGTACTTTTTAGGACTGCGCCCCTGGTTTATGTATATCCTCAGTGGCAAACGCAGGATTTCTAGAGGGCGGTTTCCAAATGCAATCCACAATCTCCACCTCTGCGGAACATGTAATACCGTATTAATATTTAACACTATAGATTGCCTATAGTATTGGCTGTATCACACATTTAAATAATGCTGCTTTCAGATCGCAAATGCCGGATCCTACCCGGTAAGAGAAACGTGTCCTTACCGGGTGGGATCCGGCATTTGCTCTCCTCTGCTGGCTTTCCGACCCGGAAATATACCGGGTCGGTTGCCATAGCAACTGGGGGCGCAGCAGCAGCAGGGGCGGGGGTGGAGGCGGCGCTGGGAGATAAGCTCATATCCTGCGCCGCCTCTCCCTATACTGTGAATGGGAGCCGTGTCGCATCGAAACGGCTCCCATTCACACTGCACCTGACCCAGTATTCAACCCGGTAATAACCCTTCTTTTTAACCGGGTTGAATTACCAGGTCAGGCGACCCGCTAATTCGGCCAAGGTGCTTTCACATCGCACACTGACCCGTTTCGACACAGCAATATGCCGTGTCGATACCGGGTTATTTGTGCGATGTGAAAGGGGTATTAGTGGTCAGGAAAAGGTTAAACATACTGTAATCAATACACAAATATAACAGAACCAGTACTGCACTTTCTAAGCACATATTCTCCCACCTCAGGATTAGGCTCATGTCTCTTCTTCCTGGTAGAAGCTCTCCGGTCCATTGCACTGATTGAGGACTGAGAACCACATGCACAGACAGGGCATGTGCAACAGCTCTGCTCTGTCCCTTACACTGCATGATGTGGCAGCAGCTCTACTAATCGTATTATATAACATTGCTATTGTCCTAATTTGAGCCACTTGCCAAGAGGAGGGGGGTTTCCAGGCAACCGGAAACCCCCCTGCGTTTGCCTATGATCCTGTTCTTCCCTTTCCCAGCCACTGCGGAGAATGCTGCAAGTTACAAACCGTTGACTTTAATTACTGCTAGCTCACAAAGAACTTTTATTGGACAGCTGGAAATTTTGATCAAAATTATAATGAAAAATTATAAATTATAATCCATCTAATATTGAGGGGACGCAAACCACCCACACCTTACTGTGGGGTCCAGAAAGAATGGCTGTCCACCGATTAGATGTTCCTTCACTGTGTGACGCAGACAGGGTCACGCGATGAAGAATCCTCTTCAGCATTATTCTCTGCTTTGTGACACATATGTGAAAGAATTTAGAGTAGCTGCATAAACCTGGGGCAGCAGAATAGGGTTTGGCTGTTACCCTTCAATGGCTTTCTGACAGATCGGTTCAAGGTTCATGCAGACCACAATGTACTTTTATACATTAATGCATGAAAAGTAGAGCAATTTAAACATGCTTGGGATAGGTATATGAATATCCTTACAAAGAATTAAGGTTCAAAAAGGGTTGCGATTACCTAAAGGATAAAAAAAATGGGCAGACTAGATGGGCCAAGTGGTTCTTATCTGCCGTCAAATTCTATGTTTCTATGTTTAAAAGGAGCAAAAAAAAAAAGGCCAAATGGTTGCGTTGATCGTACTTGCTCTTCTCATACTTTAATGCACACGATTCTAGCACAATACATTACTGTGGCAGAAGTAGAACACAAACACTTATGGATAACACATCACCTAAACCACACTTTCATTCTCCTGCGTGTTATCCACTCTCAAGCACATTAAATGAGCCCAGAAAACAACAGCGAATTAGTAGAAGGTGTGAGGTTTTGTTCTTCAATGGGATTCAATGTACTCCAGCAAAGGAGGATACTTCAAAACAGCAGAGGTGATACATTTAACAATAAACACAAAGCCAATATTTACATCCTGATCTACTCGCAACGTGCAGATGTTGTACAAACAAAATGCCAAAATACCAGCTTAATAAATCATCTGACAATGCCGTGTTCACAGCAGCCAATAAGGACGTACATTTTCAAGCATTTAATATTAAAAACAAGAAGAAACAAAGGTCTCTAGTAATTTAACAGCTATTTCATTGCCTTCTAAAAAGGAAATGGCAAGACAAACTGGAATAATATTTGATTATGCAAAGGTATGTAAAGGCCCGTATTTACGGGCAGAAGTGGGGAGAAATGTGTGCTGAGCGAACCGCTCAGCATACATCTCTTTCCTCCCCCCACAGCCCAGCGCGATGTGTGCTGAGCGTGCGGGGGGAGGACGCTCATTTCACCCAGCAGGTGAAATGAGCGACCTGCTAGATTGAGCCTGCGTGTAGGCCAATCTAGCACCAGCGATGCGCGGGGCTGCGCATCGCTACCACTGTGGGAGGTACACACGGAGAGATCATGCTTAAAATCTAAGCAATCTTGTCAGATTATAGGTCAAACATCAGAAATTTTATTACTGCAGACCATGGTGAAAGCTTTAACCTACGAAATGTTTTATTTGCATGCTGAAAATAAAGATTATAAACTACAAGGTATTCTACACCTATATTTGGGATATATCCTTTGTAATAGTGCAATATTACAGTAATAACTGCATTAAGGGATGGATACATACCGTAATCTTGTTATTCCACTTGTTTCTATTGAGTTACGATAAGTCTGCCTGTAAAGTTTACTATTCAATAGTAAGGTCATGGTTTAGACAAAAAACAACTATAATCTGTACCATCAAAGCCGCCGACGGTAAATTGCTACAGATGTGCAGTAAATATTGTGGCACCTGACTTTATTCAGGTACAGTACCCACTGGCTACACAGATTTACCAAGGGCAGGTCTGAATTATTGTGCCAGACTTGCAAGCCAAAGGGTATCCGTTCACATGGTCGACCATGGTATGGTCGACAGTCATTAGGTCGACCACTATTGGTCGACATGACACATGGTCGACACATGAAAGGGTCGACATGAGTTTAACTTTTTTTTCTTTTGGGGAACTTTTCCATACTTTACGATCCACATGGACTTCGATTGGAACGGTAAAGTGTGCCGAGCGAAGCGAAGGCACCATGCCCGAAGCATGGCGAGCGAAGCGAGCCATGCGAGGGGACGCGGTGCACTAATTGGGGTTCCCAGTCACTTTACGCAAAAAACGACAACAAAAAAAGTTAAAAAACTCATGTCGACCTTTTCATATGTCGACCATTTTCATGTGTCGACCATGTGTCCATGTCGACCATGTCAATGTCGACCAATAGTGGTCGACCTAATGACTGTCGACCATAACATGGTCGACCATTCATACCGGAACCAAGCCAAAGGGAGTAAAGTAGAAGGATCAATAAATTGTGACTGTGTAAGATGGTGAATACACTACTATTTCAGATGCTTTCATAGTTACCATATTTAAGGTCTTTCTTTGGCCTTCCTTGTTAGGACTTGTACACACCTAACTGATAAACACTTCTCAGCCACGAATGCCTTCAAATTAGGTTTCAATACTGTATTTACAATTCTGTAACACAGACTGACCAGTTGTCATAAGTTTTGCCCAATACATGCGTGTGAATATACGGAACCCACTATGTGTTGAGTCAGACTAAACCAAATCATGGACAAACGTAGTTATTCTGACATAGGTTGATTACAAGAACAAGAAAAAAAAGAATAAACAAGACAGACTAAAGCAGAAAACGATTATAGGTAGGGACACTGAATCCTAAATTGGGTGCCATGGTACCCTGGGGTGTCATGGCACTTGCAGAAGGCCCAGGAGCAAATCATTATTTATGGTCAATTTCATGAGCAAAACCAGTGCTGGTGGCTTCCAACCATAAAATATGTGGAAAACAGAAGCACAACCCTGTCCTCCACTGACCCTAAGGATTACACAGGTTGCTTAATTTGATTCTTTCTAAATTTATCAAATTTATGGCTATGGTGTGCCATGAAAAAAATGCTGAAGCTCTAGAGCTCCCTGATTTAAGGACGTTTGGGAACCACTGGGTTGGATATTTAGAAAATATTGGCATTGCAAGTTTGAAAAGGCTTTATATGGACAACCATTCAATTAGGTTTCTCAGGTGCATTACAGATTAGAGAGACTTATAGGCCCTACACACTGGCCGATATTCCTCAAAGATATGAACGATCTCGTTCATTATTGAACTAGATAACGTTCATATCTTTGAGTGTGGAGGCACCAGCGATGAACGATGCGCGGCCCCGCACTCATTCATCGCTGATCTCCCGTCAGCTGTGCATGCAGGCCAATACGGACGATCTCGTCCATATTTGCCCGCACTTCAATGGAACCGGGTGACGGAGGGAGTGAAGAAACTTCACTCCCCCCGTCACTGCCCCCCCACCACCGGGTCGCCCGTCGGCCGTATCCGCCGTCGGGCAGCTTGGCGGTGGATCTTTATGTGTGTAGGGCCCTTTACTTTACACTACGCAAATATACAAATTCAATTACAAAAAAATACTATATAAACCCCCCAACAAAAAAAGCTTGAAGCCATCTATAAAACCTACTATTTTTGGCCAATGAAAGCTGCTAAACAAACCCACCACACAGATAACCTTCTACACTTCCCTCCAGTAAACCACCACAACAGTATTTCATTTCCTGAATAAACTACACACTACTATTACAGTACGCATGAAGCAAGACTAGATCATCCTGCATACTTACCAGGCAAACCACATATTTACGAAAAATGTATTTCTCAGTAGACATGTCACAGCAGAACCTAACACCACAACGGTCAGGGGGTACGGGTTACATAACCCATTTTACGGGGGAATGTAGTTAATTTGTATACAATTGTAGAATATCTACTTTAGAAGCCAAATGATCACATGCATGGACATGTTGAGATGCATTCAACAAATTAGCGGCCTGAACAGTCTCTGACAACACATGTGCCACATCATACAATACTGAAGTATAGCCAGGCATGCTCTATAAGGCGGGTACGATGTACACCCCAAAACATGTCGTTCTGACAGCAGACTGCTTTTAACTCCGTTTTAAGCACAAAAACACATTTTCCAAGATACAAGATCCACTTATCGTATGGAAACAACAACACTATCAAACATATACAGCATTTTCCATACATAGAGCAACATCATAGGTAGCTATTGTTTTTATGCCTCCTCTTGTTTACGCACATAATAAGTGATCATTTCCATTAAAGTAAGTTGACGTAGGAGTCCAGCCCACATAAAGTAACTGATGGCTTGGGCCATTTTTAACTCCTCACTGAAGGTCACAGATAAAGTGGCTGCTGGCAGGCAATGTGACAGGCCTATGCTTGGACAGAGACCCTGCTTTACATTCCAGACCTACACTGTTTACCCAGCGTTACAGTCAGGAGAAAGGAAACAATCACGTACGAAAGTACTACCCAATAGCCTCATAAACCCGCAGCTGTACTGAGGAAAGAAAGTTATGTATTATTATGTATTCAAAAATAAAAACACAACTTTCCACAACAAACAGAAGATCTAACACAGCTACCAAGGGTGGCACTTACAAAACACTTATTAGGAATCTCAGTGTGCAAAGCTTTTTCTGACACAGATAACCTCTCACCCAAATACACAATTAAGTGTATTAAGCTTTTGTAGACCCAAATAATATAAGTATAAATATTTCTCCTGTCCAGAAATACACAAAGACTCAGCGTACACAGATTTTTCTGCTCTGAAAAATATACACCGAAGAGCTACTACGGTGCGGCTATACAACTTATTTATCTGAAGGCCCATACACACTTGCCGATAAAATGAGCGACGCCGCTCATTTTCCCCCTCCCTGAGCGACGTCGCTCATTTTATCGGCAAGTGTGTATACCGCCAGCGACGACCGATGCGCGGCCCCGCGGGTCGGCAACGATCGTCGCTGTCGCATACATGCAGGATCTGGACTGTCGGCCACGACCTGCATGCTGGGCTGGCGGAGACGTGACGTCACTGAGCGATATGAGATGACATCGCTCAGTGTGTACAGTCGACCACCGACCAGATGGCCCGGGAGGGGAAACAGACGATGTCTCTCACGGAGCGACATCGTCTAATGTGTACGGACCTTTAGATAATGCACACATACACACAAAAAATAATTAAGTGTACACAGCCTTTACAGCCACAAACATGCAATAACCTCACAAAGAACGAGGGTTCAAAATGGGCTGAAATTACCTACAGGATAAAAAAGGGCAGATTAGATGGGTCAAGCGGTTCTTATCTGCAGTCAAATTATCTATGTTTAACTAAACATGTGAACATAATAAGCACTTTCTGACCAGATAATACATAATTAAGATCATTATTAATGTATGAAAGCATTTAATGACCCAGACAACAGATCTGCCCCAGTAGATGCTGGGGCACTTTAGGTGTGACCCTTACCTGGGGGCAGCAGAGGCTTGGCATGAACAGCCCATGTCAGATCAGACACATCTGCATGATAACACAGTGACAATAAGCACTGCTCTGTGCACAGACACCCTGGCTACACATGTTGCACGGCGATCTGGTGCTCAGGGTGCACCATGAGCTGTGTGCAGGGGACAGTATGCTCATGTGCTGCTAAGGTCTGAAGATGAAGATGAAGAAGCCAGAAAATAGAGATAATTAGGATTACGATGTACGCGCCCTGTGCTACAGTGATCAACGCATATAACGCGCCCGGCTTACAGACCAGGAAAGTCCCAGGCTGCGGCCTATTGTTGCTACAAGCAGTGAACGATCCGGGTGACGGTTCCGCTCCCCTTGCGGCTCTCACCTTGTCTCTCGGCAGCAGCGGCGGCGGCCCGGGCTGGGCGGGAGGGGAGAAGATCAGCACCAGCTCGGCCCCGCACACTCTGTATACGCCCTCCTATGCCCAGTGTAACCGGGGGACTCCTCACTACATGCAACCCCAGGAGAGACAGCCAACGTAAAGAACACCGGCCCAACAGCACCGAAACCGGAGGAACGGGGCGGAGCGGAGATAAGCGCTACGTCACCAGCAGAGACCAGGCAACGGCGTCTCATTGGGCAGGGCATGCTGTCATTCAAATAAGACCACGCCCCTTTCTAGCGTCTTCCTGACTGGAGCGTACCTGTGCTAGGGGTGCGCGCAGTGCTTCCATAGCTATACACATACACGGCTCGCTGGGCGGCGCGCAGGGCTTCCATAGCGACATACGAGGCTCGGGGGCGCGCATTGCTTTCATAGCTTTACATACACGGCGCGGGGGTGCGCATTGCTTCCATAGCTACTGTACTGTGCATGTACATAGCTGTACATGCACGGCTCTGGGGCGCGCCTCAATGCTGGGAGAACGCTAGACAAGCACTATCCTGCGTGACCAGTTCCACCAGCAATTAGTTTCATAATTAAAATGAAATCTATATGATGGTGATCTATATGATGATATGGGGATCCGGTCTGAAGATCGACACTGTCTAGGTCGACCACCGTAGGTCGACAGTCACTAGGTCGACCGAGTTGGAAGGTCAACAGGGTTTCTAGGTCGACATGTGCTAGGTCGACAGGTCAAAGGTCGACATGAGTTTTTCACTTTTTTTTCTTTTTTTGAACTTTGTCATACTTAACGATCCACGTGGACTACGATTGGAACGGTAATCTGTGCCGAGCGAAGCTCCGCGCAGGCACCTTGCCGAAGCATGCAAGGGGACACAGTGCACTAATTGGGGTTCCCGGTCACTGTACGAAGAAAACGACACAAAAACAAACAAAACTCATGTCGACCTAGCACATGTCGACCTAGAAACCCTGTCGACCTTCCAACCCTGTCGACCTAGTGTGGTCGACCTAAACATTGTCGATCTAATGATCCACACCCGATGATATACTCTATATGATGCATAGAGAGAGACAGGTATTATCATTCCTACATCTTAAGGCCCATGCACACTAGGCGATTTCAGCCTTAAAAATAAACAATAACAACATAAAAGTCATTATCGTTTATTTTTAAGGCTTATATCGTCCATTGTGTATGGGGTAATATTGGTGACCGATGAACGATGCGCACTCTCGCACACCGTTCAGCGATCACCACTGTATTGAGCGGACATGCAGCTCAACCCGTCAATGTCGAGCTGAGTGAGCTGCATGTTAGGGAATGTCGGCGGTGACGTCACTGAACGTTATCGTTGAATGATAGCGTTCAGTGTGTACAAACTACATCGTTCAACACTATATTGTTCAATGCTATAGTCGTCCGTCGCCAGCATTCCACTATCGGGTAGTGTGTACCCGCCTTTAGTGTCGTACACAAGAATCAAATTTAAAATATAAGTGGGGGTGCTCTCTTCAACCCAAATAAGACTTACAACACAATGAATAGAGATGGTCAGTGGAATCCACAGCTCAAATGTTGGGGCAGTCATGGGCCCACATAGTTGGCGCCCATAGTGTCGAGAAATAATAGTTACACTTTTACAAAGTAGCAGGTCATATGATTTATAACCCTATATAACTCTGACAGGCTTCTTTCAACATTTTCAGTAGTTCCCATCCCCATATGACGGCTGAGTGCCCGACAGATGGTAGAGGCCAAAAACACCAGTGAGACGTGACAATCAGAGAACAGACGCTGGAATTAATGCATTTATAATGATTTTCTTATGTAGAGACTGTATGAAAAAATCTGGAATTCTCGGAGGGGAGAAGTCGCATAAGATCACCCTTGAGCCACCCTGCAACTTCCCGGCAGCAGGATGGCATATGATATATCGTATGCAGTCCTTTTGCGTATGATGTATCGTATGCGACCCCAGCCAAGGCTGCCAGTACGATATATGTATATTGCAGTACTTCTGATCTAGGGGCTCCGATCCGATGCTCACGGGACCGCGCATCGGATCGGAGATAAAACACATGCGATTTGCCAGTTTTCATCCGAGCATCGTCTCATTAGCCGGAATAGGATGAAATCGGGCCAAATTGCACTAGTGTATGGGCTCCTTAAGCTGGGAATGTATCAAAGTGCGGGTTTGGTGGACATATTCATGCCCTAATTCAGAGGTGGATGGCATGCCCATGTTTGTACAGATGAGTGATTTCTTTTGTACTGTGCATGCTTTAGAATTGCGCTGCACACACAGCCATTGATTAGTGATGGCAGTCCCAGTGAGCATTTATTCACAGCGTGAGTGACAGGTAGTGACTATTTGTGGAAGCTAATGGGGCTGATGAGTCAAATGTAGGTGCATCACAGCCATTTTGGGGGGTGTCAGCCTGTGACTGAATCTTGGTACGCAGCTGTAATGGCTCTGGGGGCTTACTTGTGTGACAGATGATGCATCTTTGTATGTAATTGATGGATCAGAGAAGCCTTCAGTAGGTGTCTATGTACAAATACCCACGTCTGCGGCATTAGCATATTTTCGCAGATCCGCTGCGTACAGGATCACAGAAGCAACAGCTTTTGCATTCACTTCTGAATCAGGCCCTCAATCCCGCCGCAAATAGCCAGCGATTTTAACTTCCAAACCACAAGATTTATTAACCAGCTATTTGGAAGTTGGGTACACACTAGGCAATATATCAGCCATTTGCGTGAACAGCTGATAATATTGCGAGCCGTCAGCCGGTGTATACACCCGCCATGCCTGTGAATGATACACACACACACATATATATATATATATAGTAACAAGGATAACATACAGCAGGCATTTATTTAGCTACTTTTAGAAGATAATAGAATCTGATAATTGATTGCTATGGGCAACATCACCAGTTCTAAATAACTCCCACCTTAGTAAATTTACCCCTGTCAGTCACAACTGATACAGTTTAAACCCAGAACCCCAGCCTATCACCTGGCTAGCTAGTCCAGGATCAGGAGCATTGTACCTGTGTACAGACAACATTCTTAAAGGCAGCTCAAAAGGCTAGTAATTAGAAATCTCAGAGAACCGAACCCTACCGGACTTCACCATTCCGATCCGAGTCAGGCTCGGGTTTTCCCGCCTGACTCGGAAACCAGAACGAGGCAAAACGTCATAATCCCGCTGTCGGATTCTAGCGGGGTTTGGATTCCATATAAGGAGCCGCGTGTCACCGCCATTTTCACTGCGGCATTGGAGAGTGCAGAGAGAGGACCTGTCTCCGTTCCCTCAGTGCTGTATTTGTTCAGTCACAGTGGTTGTGTCCTCTTGCTGCCATAAGTCCAGTGCAGCTGTATAAGTCCAGTCCAGTGGTGCTGTGTTGTGTTGCATCAGTTCAGTGGTGGTGTATTGTGCTGCATCAGTCCAGTGGTAGTGTCCTGTGCATCAGCCATCAGTCATTCCAGTGACCAGTCCAGTGACCATTCACAGTGGTGGTATCCTCTGCTGCCATATGCCCAGTGCTGCTGTATAATTAGCTATGTTGTCCTGAATCAGACCAGTGGTAGTGTCCTGTGCATCAGCCATCAGTCATTCCAGTGACCAGGCAGTCACAGTGGTATACTCTGCTGCCATATGTCCAGTGCTGCTGTATAATGATAGCAAGTCCATTACAGTGTTGCTGTGTTGTCCTGCATCAGACCAGTGGTAGTGTCCTGTGCATCAACCATCAGTCATTCCAGTGACCAGTCACAGTGGTATACTCTGCTGCTATATATCCAGTGCTGCTGTATAATAATTAAAAACAAGTCCCTTACAGTGTTGCTGTGTTGTCCTGCATCAGACCAGTGGTAGTGTCCTGTGCATCAGCCATCAGCCATTCCAGTGACCAGGCAGTCACAGTGGTATACTCTGCTGCCATGTGTCCAGTGCTGCTGTATAATAATAAGTCTCTTACAGTGTTGCTGTGTTGTCCTGCATCAGACCAGTGGTAGTGTCCTGTGCATCAGTCAGTCCAGTGACCATTCACAGTGGTGGTGTCCTCTGCTGCCATATGCCCAGTGCTGCTGTATAATTAGCTGTGTTGTGCTGCATCAGACCAGTGGTAGTGTCCTGTGCATCAGTCAGTCCAGTGACCATTCACAGTGGTGGTGGTGTCCTCTGCTGCCATATGTCCAGTGCTGCTGTATAAAGTCGAGTGGTGCTGCCATATAAGTTCAGTGGTACTGTCCAGTGCCGTATATTATTTACTCCAAATAAAGGGGTTATTAATATTTAATCCAAATATTTTTTTTACAGGGTTTGCCCTGTGAGGTGTAGTGGTACGCTCTCCTGTGCCGCATATTGTGTTATATAACTCCAGAAAAATAATGGAGAACAAAAATTTGGAGGATGAAATAGGGAAAGATCAAGAACCACTTCCTCCTAGTGCTGAAGCTGCTGCCACTAGTCATGACATAGACGATTAAATGCCATCAACATCGTCTGCCAATGCCCAATGTGATAGTAGAGGGCATGTAAAATCCAAAACGCCAAAGTTCAGTAAAAAGACCCCAAAAAAATAAATTTAAATAGTTTGAGGAGAAACGTAAACTTGCCAATATGCCATTTACGACACAGAGTGGCAAGGAACGGCTAAGGCCCTGGCCTATGTTCATGACTAGTGGTTCAGCTTCACATGACGATGGAAGCCCTCAACCTCCATTTTACCATTTAATTCCAGTGATTTGGACGTATAATTCCAGTGATTTGGACGTATAATTCCAGTGATTTTGCCATTTAATTCCAGTGATTTGGACGTACAATTCCAGTGATTTAGACGTATAATTCCAGTGATTTGGATGTATAATTCCAATGATTTTGACGTAATTCCAGTGATTTGCAGTATAATTCCAGTGATTTTGCAGTATAATTCCTGTGATTTGGACGTATAATTCCAGTGATTTTACAGTATAATTCCAGTGATTTGGACGTACAATTCCAGTGATTTTGCCATTTAATTCCAGTGATTTGGATGTATAATTCCAGTGATTTTGACGTATAATTCCAGTGATTTGGACGTAAAATTCCAGTGATTTGGACGTATAATTCAAGTGATTTTGACGTTTAATTCCAGTGATTTGGACTTATGATTCCAGTGATTTTGGCATTTAATTACAGTGATTTGGATGTATAATTCCAGTGATTTGGACATATAATTCCAGTGGGAATTGTTTGTGTCGCTTGGCTTAGTCATACAGCTACCTCATTGCACCTGTTCGACATCTTTGCATGAGGCGCTGTTTGGGGCCTAGTTTTTGAAAAGTGCCATCCTGTCTGACATTGCCGTATGAGTCCAGGGGAACTGCTGTATTAGTCCTGGGGTACTGCCGTATAAATCCACCAATTGCAGAATTTTAGAAAATTGACAGGGGCGTGCAGAAGATGCTGTCAGTGGACCGAACAATTGCGGGCCACTTTCGACATTCAGCCACTGTGTGACACTACTAGATGGGCCAGGTGGTTGTGTCGCTTAGCTTAGTCATACTCTTCTACATCTTTGCATGAGGTGCTGTTTGGGGCCTTTTTTTTGGATATCTGCCCTCCTGTCTGCCACTGCAGTGCCACTCCTAGATGGGCCAATTGTTTGTGTTGCTTGGCTTAGTCATACAGCTACCTCATTGCACCTCTTCTACATCTTTGCATGAGGTGCTGTTTGGGGCCTAGTTTTTTAAAAGTGCCATCCTGTCTGACACTGCAGTGCCACTCCTAGATAGCCAGGTGTTTGTGCCGCACACTTGTGTCGCTTGGCTTAATCATACAGCAGCCTCGGTGCACCTCTTTTTCTTCTTTGCATCATGTGCTGTTTGGGGCCATTTTTTTATATCTGCCCTCCTGTCTGACACTGCAGTGCCACTCCTAGATGGGCCAGGTGTTTGTGCCGCACACTTGTGTCTCTTGGCTTAGTCATACAGCAGTCTCGGTGCAACCTTTTGACCTAAAAAACAATATTGTGAGGTGTTCAGAATAGACTGGAAATGAGTGGAAATTAATGTTATTGAGGTTAGTAATACCATAGGATCAAAATTACCCCCAAATTCTGTGATTTTAGCCGTTTTTTTGTTTTTTTCCAAAAATCATCCAGGTCCAAAACCAAAACCAAAACTCGAAAGGGTGGTTTTGTCAAAACCAAGCCAAAACCAAAACACGAAAGTGGAATTAGAACCAAAACACAAAACACGAAAAGTGCCAGCCACACATCTCTACATCAACTTGGCTGCGGTTTAATCTCTAACCTGGATCCATGTTCAACTGTTGTTATATGCTCAGAGAGGGAAATCCTGCTGTCCCTGCCACACTCCTTCCCCCTTAGCTTGGTAAAGCTACGGATTTTCAGGCAAGCTATCTGCCTCGCCTACCTCTATTTGTGCCATCCCTCTGGGAACACACCCCTCCACCATCCTCCAGACATCCGCTTCTTCACCCTCTTCCTCCTCCCCTAGCTTCACCGCAGGGTTGTGAGGAAGATCGGGACCCACAAACTGGAAATGGCATCTGCATTTAGGTGTTGTTTACCCGGACAATGCTGCACAACAAATTTAAATGTCTGTAAGGCCAAAAACCAAACAGGTCACGCAAGCATTTACTTCCTTGTTCATGTGTATCCATTGCAAGGGTGCATGGTCTGTGATTAGCCGAAATTCCCAGACCAGCAAATAATATTTTAGCAATTCTACTGCCCATTTAGTCGCCAATTCTCCTGTTCCACAGTTGGGTATTTGCGTTCTCTGGGCAGAAAGTTACGGCTATGGTAGAGGATGGGTGTCTCCTCCCCATCTGCTTCTTGGGAAGGACTGCCCCTAACCCAGTCCCAGAGGCATCCATCTGCAATATTATTTATTTATTTATTTATTAACAGTTTCTTATATAGCGCAGCAAATTCTATTGCGCTTTACAATTGGAAATAACAATGATATAACAAAACAATGTTGTAACAAAACTGGGTAATAACAAACAGTCATAGAGGTAGGAAGGCCCTGCTCGCAAGCTTACAATCTATAGGGAAATAGGCATGGATACACAAGGATAAGTGCTATCTATTGCATAGATGTCCACCAGATTGAAAAGGTTCTTGGTGGGCTGTATGATATAGTCATACAGCAATGATGAACTGGGGTCGAGAGGAAGGATGAGAAGACATGCAAGGATATGTGTGGGCTGTGCAGAGTGGATGCAATTTGATAGGAAGGTTTATGAAAGTTATGTGGGCATTTCTGGAATTTGATACTCTTGCCTGAAGAGGTGAGTTTTCAGGGAACACTTGAAGGTTTCGAGACTAGAGGAGAGTCTTATTGTACGTTGTAGGGCATTCCACAGAGTGGGTGCAACCCGATGAAAGTCCTGCAATCGTGAGTGGGAGCGAGTAATGAGTGTGGATGAGAGACACAGATCTTGTGAAGAGCGAAGAGGTTGGGTTGGGAGATATTTTGAGATAAGCAAAGTGATGTACGTTGGTGTAGTTTGGTTAATGGCCTTGTGTGTGAGTAAAAGAATACGGTAGAATACAGGTAACCAATGGAGGGACTGACAGAGGATCTGCAGACGATGAACATCTAGTGTGGAAGATTAGCCTTGCAGCTGCATTCAGAATGGATAGTAGTGGTGAAAGTCTTGTTTTGGGAAGACCAGTTAGGAGACTATTGCAATAATCAATGCGGGAGATAATGAGAACATGGATTAGAGTTTTAGCAGTGGGGGTCATTCCGAGTTGTTCGCTCGCAAGCTGCTTTTAGCAGCTTTGCACACGCTAAGCCGCTGCCTACTGGGAGTAAATCTTAGCATATCAAAATTGCGAACGAAAGATTAGCAGATTTGCGAATAGACACTTCTTAGCAGTTTCTGAGTAGCTCCAGACTTACTCGGCATCTGCGAACAGTTCAGTCAGTTTCGTTCCTGGTTTGACGTCACAAACACACCCAGCGTTCGCCCAGACACTCCTCCGTTTCTCCAGCCACTCCCGCGTTTTTCCCAGAAACGGAAGCGTTTTTTCACACACTCCCATAAAACGGCCAGTTTCCGCCCAGAAACACCCACTTCCTGTCAATCACATTATGATCACCAGAACGAAGAAAAAACCTCGTAATGCCGTGAGTAAAATACCAAACTGCATAGCAAATTTACTTGGCGCAGTCGCACTGCGGACATTGCGCATGCGCATTAGCGACTATTCGCTCCGTTGCGACAAAAAAATAACGAGCAAACAACTCGGAATGATCCCCAGTGTCTTGTGTAAGGTATGGTCGTATTTTGGATATGTTTTTTAGATGCATGTAACATTATTTCTGCTGCGGGGTACACTGGGCTCCACAAGGATAGACATTGGGGTGTAGAGTAGGATCTTGATCCGAGGCACCAACAGGCTCAAAAGCGTTGACTGTACCCAAGATGCATAGCGCCGCCTCCTCTATAACCCCGCCTCCCTGCACAGGAGCTCAGTTTTGTAGTTGGTGCTGCAGATAGCAGGCACTTAACAGAGGGGCTGCTCCTGGCAGCCCTAAGAAGAGCTTTTTTCTGAAGAAAAGTGAAGACTACAAGGGCTGCAGCAGAGTTTAGATGTCAGGAGACATTCCCTGCTGCAGCTCCATCACTCCCCAGCGGTGCTGTACACTCCCGTGTCCTGGTTGCCGGGTAACTACAGCAGGAGGCTCCGGTTTTCTTTGTCAGTTTCTGGAGTCCTACCGGGGCTGGCTTCTCCGGCGGTATGCGGGCAGCGGTGGAGGTGGGCTGCTGCGCCGGGTCCGTGGGCAGCAGTGGCGGCGGTGAGGGGGTCCGCTCGTGGCGGCGGGACGCCGCTACAGCGGGTCGCTTTTGCTGAGCCGTTGCTAGGAGACCAGAGACAGTGAGCAATGTGGCTTTGCAGAAAGGTCTGCATTACTGGGCGCCGCCATGTTGGAGACCAAGTTTTAAGCATAGTTCCTGTTTCCTGTTTCTTCCAGCCATTCCAGGGGAAGTTCTCCCTATAAAAGAGGGCTGGTTTAGGACAGGGACGCCAGTGCTTCAAGTTACAATCCTGTTGTAGGTGCTTTAGCCTGTGCTCCCAGGATCCTTGTCGTATTCTGGTTACTCCTGTTCCTGCTTGGTCGGTTCCCTAATGCTGCTGCAGTCCTGCTGTTCCTAACCTGCTACTGCCTGTGGAAGCGCTCCTGGAAAACCCGGTCCAGTAAGACTCTTTGGGCACAGTCGGCCCCGGGTATTCTGCCTCGTCTTTCAAGCCACACTCCACAGATCTACTTCACCAGCCACATCTTTGTACCACCGACCACAACCTGCAGATTGTTATCTTCAGCCTCAGCCTCCAAACCACAGTCCACAGTCCTTGTATCCAGCCACGTCTTCAACTACCATCCACATCTCATCATCTACAGTCTCGTCTTTCAAAACACAGTCCACAGTTCTTTACCTCCAGCCACGTCTTTTAACCACCATCCACAGTTCCGCAGTTCATTATTCACAACCTCGTCTTTCAAGCCACAACCTGCAGTTCTTTATCCGCAACTACGTTCTTTAACCATCGTGCTCCAGCCACAGTTCTCTACCTCAGCCCTGTACATAATAAATACTATTCATTGACTTTCAACCCCGTCTACGTTCTTCATTGTTCCGTGTCACATGCGAAGGAACTATATCCAACCCCCTCATCTTGTTCACCCATAGCCATCTACCTCCTCGGGCAATTCTCAGCTGCCGGATCCTCAAACTTTGCTAGACGTGACAGTAAGCACTGGCCCAATGAATTCGACGGGTGATCAGGCCTCATGAGGGGATTCAACTGCAGATCTCTGGTCTTTCTTAAGTAAGCAGGAGGCCACACAATCTCAACTTGTGCAGTTCATGCAGAATATGTCCGAACGTCTCGACTCTCTCTGTGCTGCCATGACGGCCCCTCAAGTATCTACAGCTGCTCCCACATTAGCACCTCCGGTCCCGCTTCCTCCTGTACCAGTACCACTTCCATGGTTGCATTTGCCACCTCCCAGTAAGTTCGATGGGAATCCAAAACAATGCCGCGGGTTTCTTAACCAGTGCGAAATCCAGTTCGAACTACAGTCGGGCAACTTCCCATCAGCATGAACCAAAGTAGCTTATATAATTTCTTTACTTACCGGGCAAGCGTTGGAATGGGCTTCACCCTTGTGGGAGAGGATCCCATCCTGTCTAACTATTCAGAATTCGTGGCCACCTTTCGAAGAATCTTCGACGAACCGGGCAGGACTTCTGCTGCCTCATTGGAGATCCTGCGCCTGCGTCAGGGCACGCGTACGGTCAGTCAGTACGTGATCCAGTTTCAAACTCTCTCCTCAGAACTGAACTGGAACGAGGAGGCTCTCATTGCAGCTTTCTGGAGTGGTCTCTCCGAAAAGATCAAAGATGACCTCGCAACTCAGGACGTACCTGATAAGTTGGATAAGTTAATTTCTTTATGCAATAAATTAGACCTGAGGTACAGAGAACGTTGTATGGGGAGGTCATGGTCAGATCGCCCTAAGCCTAGAGTTGTTCTTCCACCAACACCATCATCACCAACTGCGGAAGAACCCATGCAGATCAATCGCTCCCGCCTCTCCAACGAAGAACGTCAGAGACGGCAACAAGGGAACTTCTGCTTGTATTGTGGTGCATCTGATCACTTTGTCAAAACTTGCAATCTACGTCCGGGAAACGCCCGCTCCTAGCTTGTGCTGGAGAAGTCAAGCTAGGAGAATTCTCAGAATTACATACCAAGAAAGAGTCTGTCTTGTTAACCCATTTGGAGCTCCCTTCTTTTTCTCTTCTCATCCCTGCACTACTCGACTCCGGAGCCGCTGAAAGCTTCATTACATCAGCTCTGGTCAAACGATCTGGAATACAACCGGTTCCTTTGGATCGTACCATTTCTGTTACTGCGGTGGATGGAAGTTATATCCCTGAGGGTATTATATCATTTCGTACTATTCCTCTCAAGATGAAGGTCGGAGTTCTTCATTCAGAAAAAATCTCTTTCCTTGTAATTCCTAAAGCCTCTCATGAACTGATCCTAGGGTTTCCATGGTTAATTAGACACAATCCCCACATAGACTGGCAAACTATGGATGTTCTCTCTTGGGGACAAGACTGCTTCCAGAACTGTTTACCTTCAGTAAGACCTCTCTGTTCTTCCAGTCCTTCCAGCCTTCCTGTGGAATACCAAACCTTTCAAGATGTTTTCAGTAAGCATGGAGCGGACACCTTGCCCCCGCATCGTACTTGGGATTGTCCCATTGAGCTAGTACCTGGTAAGACTCCTCCCCGAGGTCGAATCTACCCTCTCTCACTTCCTGAGACACAAGCCATGTCAGAGTATATCCGGGAGAACTTGGATAAAGGGTTCATCAGGTCTTCCACATCTCCGGCCGGGGCGGGGTTTTTCTTCGTCAAAAAGAAGGATGGGGGGTTGCAGCCCTGTATTGACTATAGAGGTCTCAATGACATAACAATTAAGAACAGATATCCGTTACCCCTGATTCCAGAACTGTTCGACCGTGTTAAAGGAGCTACTGTATTTACTAAGCTGGATTTACGGGGGGCCTACAATCTTATACGTATTCGCCCAGGTGATGAATGGAAGACGGCATTTAATACCCGCAACGGCCATTACGAATACCTGGTAATGCCTTTTGGCCTGTGTAACGCCCCAGCCGTCTTTCAAGAGTTCGTTAACTAAATCTTCAGATACCTCCTCTATGACTGCTTGGTAGTGTATCTGGATGACATCCTCATTTGTTCTAGGGATCTGAAGACCCATCGGGAACAAGTCAGAGAAGTGCTAACTTGTTTACGAAGGAATCAATTATTCTGTAAATTAGAGAAGTGCACCTTCGAAGTACCCACAATTCCATTCCTCGGTTACATTCTTTCAGGGCAGAGGTTACAGATGGACCCCGCTAAAGTCCAGGCGATTCAGGATTGGGCACTTCCAGCTACCCTTAAAGGAGTTCAATGTTTCCTGGGTTTCGCTAACTTCTGCCGAAGATTCATTAATAATTATTCTTCTGTCATAGCTCCGATAACCGCATTAACTAGGAAAGGAGCCGATCCTGCCAAGTGGTCCCCGGAGGTTTTGGAAGCCTTTTCGTCTTTAAAGGAGGCCTTCATGACCGCTCCAGTTCTTCGACAACCTGATCTCAGCCGTCCGTTCATGGTGGAGGTTGATGCCCCTACTGTAGGAGTAGGAGCAGTATTATCCCAGCTCTTCGAGGACAAGAAGGTCCATCCTTGTGCATTCTTCTCGCGAAGATTTTCCCCCGCTGAACAGAATTACGCTATTGGGGAACAGGAATTACTGGCGATTAAGTTGGCCTTTGAGGAGTGGAGGTATTTGCTGGAGGGAGCTCAGCATCCAGTCTCGGTAACCACGGATCACAAGAACCTCCTGTATCTACAGTCAGCCCGATGTCTGAACCCACGCCAAGCAAGATGGGCACTCTTCTTTACCCGTTTTAACTTTAAACTTAGCTACCAACCAGGTTCCCTCAACAAAAAGGCAGATGCATTATCTCGCTCCCTAAGTTCCGAAGAACCCTCTGACCGTTCCAAAGAGCAATTCATCCTGGAATTCACCTCTTTTTCAGCAACTAATACCTCTCCACTTCCTCCTCAAGGAAAGATCTTCGTTGCGCCAAATCTTTGCAAAAAACTTCTTAAATGGGCTCCTCCTTCATGGGCCATGCAGGCGGTCATAAACCACTCAAATTCATTCAGCGCTCCTACTGGTGGCCTCATCTCAGGACTGACGTTCAGGAATTCGTGGATGCCTGTCCAAAATGTGCCCAGCATAAGAGTCCCAAAGGTCCTCCAGCCGGGTTACTCCATCTGTTACCTGTGCCACTAAGACCATGGACGCATATTTCTATGGACTTTATTACTGATTTACCTACGTCTGGTGGACAGAACACCGTATGGGTCATAGTTGACCGATTCTCTAAAATGGCACACTTCGTTCCTCTGGCTAATCTTCCATCAGCATCCCAGTTGGCAAAATTATTTATAGCAGAGATCTTTCGACTTCATAGTCTACCGCAGGAAATCGTGTCTGATAGAGGTCCTCAGTTTGTGGCCAAGTTTTGGAGATCCCTATGTTCTGCTCTTGGTGTGAAATTGAACTTCTCCTCAGGATATCAACCCCAAACGGATGGTCAAACAGAGAGAGTGGATCTGGAGACTTTTCTGCGTCTATTCATGTCCTCCTCACAGGACGACTGGCTGGACTTCCTCCCGTTCACAGAGTTTGCCCATAACAATCTCTATGACTCTGCCACAAAATCTTCTCCATTCTTCATTAATTATGGTTACCATCCGAGAGTTCCTGACTTCCAACTTCTGCCTACGCTCGAGGTTCCTGCCACAGAGTCAACACTTCGACAATTTACTGAAACCTGGAAACAAATTCACAAGGCCTTGCTCAAGACATCCAAGAGGTATAAGACTTATGCAGATCTGAAGCGAAAAGCTGTACCAAGCCTTAAGGTAGGAGATCGGGTTTGGGTTTCCACATGTAACCTAAGATTAAAGATTCCTACGAAAAAATTTGCTCCCAGATTTATTGGGCCCTACCCAATCGAAAAAGTTTTGAATCCTGTGGCTTATAAAGTGAAATTACCTCCGCAGTTAAGAATCCCTAATGCATTTCATATTTCTCTCTTAAAACCTTTGGTACTTAATCGATTCAGAGCTGCTTTGCCTAAATCACCCAAGATCCAATCAGCACAAGGAGACAAATTTGAGATTCACAAGATCCTTGATTCTCGCAGACGTTATGGTCGCCTCCAGTACCTTGTTGATTGGAAGGGATATGGACTAGAGGAGAGATCTTGGGTAGAAGCAGAAGATGTCCTTGCTCCAAGACTTCTTCGGACATTTCATGCCAAGTTCCCAACTAAACCATATAGGTGTCCGGAGTCCACCCACAAAGGGGGGGGGGGTACTGTCAGTGTCCGGAATCTTACCGGTACGCTGGGGCCGGCTTCTCCGATGGTGTGCGGGCAGCGGTGGAGGTGGGCTGCTGCGCCGGGTCCGTGGGCAGCAGTGGCGGCGGTGAGGGGGTCCGCTCGTGGCGGCGGGACGCCGCTACAGTGGGTCGCTCTTGCTGAGAAATTGCTAGGAGACCAGAGACAGTGAGCAATGTGGCTTTGCAGAAAGGTCTGCATTACTGGGCGCCGCCATGTTGGAGACCAAGTTTTAAGCATAGTTCCTGTTTCCTGTTTCTTCCAGCCAATCCAGGGGAAGCTCTCCCTATAAAAGGGGGCTGGTTTAGGACAAGGACGCCAGTGCTTCAAGTTACAACCCTGTTGTAGGTGCTTTAGCCTATGCTCCCAGGATCCTTGTCGTATTCTGGTACTCCTGCTCCTGCTTGGTCGGTTCCCCAATGCTGCTGCAGTCCTGCCATTCCTAACCTGCTACTGCCTGTGGAAGCGCTCCTGGAAAACCTGGTCCAGTAAGACTCTTTGGGCACAGTCGGCACCGGGTATTCTGCCTCGTCTTTCAAGCCACACTCCACAGATCTACTTCACCAGCCACATCTTTTTACCACCGACCACAACCTGCAGATTGTTATCTTCAGCCTCAGCCTCCAAACCACAGTCCACAGTCCTTGTCTCCAGCCACGTCTTCAACTACCATCCACAGCTCATCATCTACAGTCTCGTCTTTCAAAACACAGTCCACAGTTCTTTACCTCCAACCACGTCTTTTAACCACCATCCACAGTTCCGCAGTTCATTATTCACAACCTCGTCTTTCAAGCCACAACCTGCAGTTCTTTATCCGCAACTACGTTCTTTAACCATCGTGCTCTAGCCACAGTTCTCTACCTCAGCCCTGTACATAATAAATACTATTCATTGACTTTCAACCCCATCTACGTTCTTCATTGCTCCGTGTCCCATGCGAAGGAACTATATTTAACCCCCTCATCTTGTTCACCCACAGCCATCTACCTCCTCGGGCAAGTCTCAGCTGCCGGATATCACTGACCTGGTTTGGGAGTGTTGAGGACTCGGGGTTTCTTCCGGTGACCGGGAAGAGGAACCGCAGCTGGACCGCAGCAGAGATGGCCGAATATAGGTTTTCCTCATGCAGGATCTGGTCGGCAGACAGGAGGTACGTGTGGATGCTGGAGGTCTCCTGAAAGACAGAACTTGAAAAGGTGCTGAGGAATAAATGAGAAAGTACTGGATGCTGGGGACACCAACTACGCGTGTGAGCACTGGGTGTTTGGAGGCTAAGTATAATTCTCTTTCTTTCTTTTTTTCTTTCTTTCTTTCTTTCTTTCTTTCTTTCTTTCTTTCTTTCTTTCTTTCTTTCTTTCTTTCTTTCTTTCTTTCTTTCTTTCTTTCTTTCCCTTTCTTTCTTCATGTGCATAAAGGGGGACTGTCTGCCGTAATGTGTAAAAAAGGGGGAATCTGCCTGACGGAATGTGTAAAAAGGGGGAATCTGCCTGCCGTGATGTATAAAAAGGGGACGCTGTGTGCCGCAATGTCTAAAAAGGGCACGCTGTCTGCCGTAATGTGTAACAAGGGCACGCTGTCTGCAGTAATGTGTAACAAGGGCACGCTGTCTGCTGCTCTGTGTCAAAAGGGGACGCTGTCTGCCGTTATGTGTAAAAAGTGTACGCTGTCTGCCGCTATGTGTAACAAGGGCACGCTGTCTTCCACAATGTGTAAAAAGGGGACGCTGTCTGCCGTTATGTGTAAAAAGGGGACGCTGTCTGCCGTTATGTGTAAAAAGTGTACGCTGTCTGCCGTTATGTGTAAAAAGTGTACGCTGTCTGCCATTATGTGTAAAAAGGGCACGCTGTCTGTCGTAATGTGTAAAAAGGGGACGCTGTCTGCCGTAATGTGTAAAAAGGGCACGCTGGGGTATATTTACTAAAATTCGTATTTTTCCGAATGAGGTTAAAGTTCAATCACGAATGACATCGAAAGTGTAAAATTGCAACTTTTTGAATTTATTACGACTAATTTACTAAGCTGTCGTATTCTGCATTTTCGTATTTACCGATGTCGATGTCATTCGTATTTTTTGGCAGTGTTTTACGTGAGTGAATTGTAAAACACTGCCGACTTTAACACAATGAATCTCGGCCGGATCTGTGAGATCCGTGCTGGGCTTCATTGTGCACCTTTCGTAAAAAATAAAACATTGTTAAAATAAAAATAAAAAAAATGCGTGGGGTCGCCCCTCCTAAGCAAAACCAGCCTCGGGCTCTTTGAGCCGGTCCTGGTTGAAAAAATATGGGGGGGAAATTGACCAGGGTTCCCCCATATTTAATCAACCAGCACGACGTGGCGCTCCCTGATTGGCTGAAGGAACCCTCTTAGACAGAAGTCAGGGGGGGTTCCTGGCAGTCGGGGAAAGGGGTCCCATGTGAAAACATGGGGCCCCTTTCAGTGCGTGGTCGGGTGTCCGTTTTTTTATTTTGCAAAGTACGTGGATTACAAATAGAACAGAAGAGGACCGATCTACACTGGATTATGTGAGTATAATTTTTCCAACAGGTACCCCATGGATTCTACATGGAGAAGAGGACCGACCCTTGTGTGAACATAGGTAAGTATGTATGTTTGGAGGTGTGGATGTATAAATTAAACTTTTACTTTCAAGGTGTGTGTCTTCTGTTTTTATTGGGGTATTTTTTTAGTAGTAGTACTACAGGTACCAGCGGGCCCGGTTTTCCACCGCATGCTGGTACTTGTGGTTCTCCAAGTACCAGCTTGCGGGGGAGGCTTGCTGGGACTTGTAGTACTGCTACTAAAAACAATATTCAAATTTTGTCAAAAAGGCTATCAGCCCCCCATCCGCTGCCCTTGGATGGGGGGGACAGCCTCGGGCTTCACCCCTGGCCCTTGGGTGGCTGGAGGGGGGGGACCCCTTGATTGAAGGGGCCCCCACTCCTCCAGGGTACCCCGGCCAGGGGTGACTAGTTGGGTATGTAATGCCAGGGCCGCAGGGACCAATATAAAAGTGTCCCCCGGCTGTGGCATTATGTATCTGGCTAGTGGAGCCCGGTGCTGGTTTCAGAAATACGGGGAACCCCTACGCTTTTTTTTTATTTTTGGAACCAGGACCAGGCGCAGAGCCCGGTGCTGGTTGATTAAATATGGGGGATCCCCGGTCAACTTTTCCCCATATTTTTTCAACCAGGACCGGCTCAATGAGCCCGGGGCTGGTTTTGCTTAGGAGGGGGGACCCTACGCATTTTTTGTTGGCAAATTTAACACTTTCCCACCCCTTCCCACTGATAAACATGCACGGATCTCATGGAACCGTGCATGCCTATCAGAACACGGTAAAAAAAAGCAGGTCTGTTTTATTTTAGCACTTTTTCACGATTGGTATTCTTTCACGGCAGTGTTTGGCTATTGTCGGCAGTGTTTGTGAATTACACTTTTTAGTAAATGACCGAGTTCTACCAAATTACAGGCGTATTTGACCGATGGAGTATTCATTCGTATTTTTTTACTTGGCCTTCCAAAAAAATACGAATGCCCTCATCACTGCCGTGATTTGAGTTTAGTAAATTTCCGAGATTACACTTTGAAGAAAAAACACCATCTCGGTCAAAATCGGGACCTTAGTAAATATACCCCGCTGTCTGCCGTAATGTGTAACAAAGGCATGCTGTCTGCCGTTATGTGTAAAAAGGGCACGCTGTCTGCCGTTATGTGTAAAAAGGGCACGCTGTCTGCCGTTATGTGTAAAAAGTGCACGCTGTCTGCCGCTATGTGTAAAAAGGGCATGCTGTCTGCCGTTATGTGTAAAAAGGGGGACGCTGTCTGCCGTAATGTGTAAAAAGGGGATTCTGTCCGCCGTGAGGTGTAAAAGGGTCTCTACCTGGTGTAGTGGTGCTACTGTGCTGCGTAATTTGAATAATGGAGACTACAGTGCACCGTTTTATGAATTGGTATTATTTTGTGGCCACACCCCTTCCCCACGAAGCCACGCCCCTATGTATTTTTGCGCACGCCTACGGCGCGCACTGCCCCTGTTTTGCATGAAGGGGTGGGGCTCCGATGCCGTTTCTTGCACACAGTGCTAAAATGTCTACTTACGGCACTGTTGCTAGGTATCCATTTCTCTGGCTCTGAGCAGGTCCCCCTCACCAGATCATCTCCAGGGGCGAGGGAGTGGACTTGGATGGGATGGGGGGGGGGGGGGGGCAAAGCATTTTGTCGCACCTGGGCCCACCGCTCGCTAGTTCCGCCACTGCACTGACCCCACAGATTCTGACACTAATAATACTGATGGGGATCACAGTTCACAAGTGGATGTTCCTGATCTATTGGAGGCTATAAAGTTGATTCTGCAGATTACGGATGATCCCGAGCCATCCGTTCCTCCTAAGAAACCAGATAGATTCAAGCGTCAGAAGGTGGTTAAACAAGTTTCACCTCATTCTGATCACCAGGTTGATATACGTCAGGAATCCTGGGAAAATCTAGGTAAGAAGTTTGTGCCTCACAAAAAGCTGCTTGCTCGCTATCCCCTCGCGCCAGAGCTGTCTAAAAATTGGGAGACACCTCCTCCAGTGGACTCGCATGTGGCAAGGATGGTGGTTTCCTCAGCTCTGCCTGTCACTACCGTCACGTCTCTGAAGGAGCCTACGGATAAACGTGTGGAGGGTTGTCTGAAAGCGATTTACACCCTCACGGATGCTGCGCATAGGCCCACTATTGCAGTGACATGGGCTGCAGAAGCTATTGAAGCGTGGGCACAGGAGTTGGAAGCTGAAATCTTGTCTGACCATGCTAGGCAATGCTTGTCATATATTGTCACAGCTTCTCACTATATTAAAGAGGCGGCTTCTGATGCCGGTGTTCTGGCAACCAAGGCTTCTACTACGTCAGTCCTGGCTCGCTGGATATTGTGGCTGAGATCATGGTCTGTGGATCTGGATTCTAGAAAAACCCTGGAGGTGCTCCCTTTTAAGGGAGATATCCTGTTCGGGGAGGACTTAAATAAGATAGTGGCTGATTTGGCTACTGCCAAAACAGCCTGTCTGCCAAGTACTGCTCCTTCTGTGCCGAAGGCTAAAAGTACTTCCTTTCGTCCCATTCGTCCTTCAGGTAAAGCAAAAGGTCAGGCGTACCACAAACAGGCCCGCACTTCCAAACCTGGTAAGCCAAAGCCCAAAAGAGCCTGGGCTGCCCGTCAGCCAGCTTCTAAGACCGATAAGCCTGCCACATGACGGGGTGGGCCTCCCCCTGGGGGACCACAGGATGGAGGGCCGGCTTCTAGGGTATACCCAGGAATGGTTGAAGAACACTTCAGATGCCTGGGTACGGGAAGTCGTCACTCGAGGTTACGCCATAGACTTCAAAAACCGTCCCCCTCATCGATTTTGCCTGACAGACGTCCCTTCGGACCAGACAAAGGCAAAGACTCTTCATTCGGTGGTACAGACCCTCCTGGACACATGAGTGGTAGTACAGGTGCCTCTTGCTCAGAGAGGCCAGGGGTACTATTCTCCGCTGTTTCTAGTCCCGAAACCGAATGGGTCCTCCCGGCCCATTCTCAACTTCAAGGCATTGAACAAGTTTGTGAGATCTCCAAGTTCCGTTCTGGCCTTGGAACCTGGGGATTATATGGTCTCCATGGATATACAGGATGCTTACCTGCATATTCCTATCGCAGTGTCGCATCAGCAATACCTGAGGTTTGCGGTTGGCAACCTCCATTACCAGTTTTGGGCATTACCTTTTGGTTTAACCACGGCTCCGCGAGTCTTCACCAAAGTTATGGCGATGATGACGGTGGTACTCCGCCGTCAAGGGGTCAGGATAATACTGTATCTGGATGACTTGTTGATCCTGGCAAATTCACCAGAAATTCTCCTACGTCACCTAGATCTGACTGTCCAGTTTCTGCAAGCCCACAGGTGGCTCATCAACTGGAAGAAATCCTCCCTGATCCCTGCTCAGAGCATGGTGCATCTGGGAGCACTATTGGACACTCACAACCAGCGGTTGTTCTTGTCTCAGGAGAAAGTCCTGAAGCTTCAAGACAGGATTCATTGCTTCCTCTCTCGTCCGCAAGTGTCGATACATTCGGCGATGCAGGTGCTGGGCCTCATGGTGTCAGCATTCGACATGGTGGAGTATGCTCAATTCCATTCTCGCCCCCTCCAGAAGCTGATTGTGGCCAAGTGGGATGGCCTGCCTCACCGGATCAGGTCTCACATGATCTCATTAACTCCGGAGGTCCATCTGTCGCTGTACTGGTGGCTCCAGGACCAACGATTGAGCAGGGGTCGTCCCTTCTGGATATCCGACTGGGTCCTGTTGACGATGGATGCCAGTCTAAGGGGTTGGGGCACGGTGTTGGAGCAACACTCCCTTCAGGGTCGGTGGACACAAGGAGGAGTCTCTCCTCCCGATCAACATTTTGGAATTGCGGGCGGTCTTCAACTCATTGAACCTGGCCCAGCATTTAATTCAGAACTGTCCTGTTCAAGTACAGTCGGACAACGCCACCACAGTGGCTTACATAAATCATCAAGGCAGCACTCAAAGCCGCTTGGCAATGAAGGAAGTCTCACGGATTCTTCGATGGGCGGAACGCCATCTACCGGCCATATCGGCGATATTCATTCCGGGAGTCCTGAATTGGGAAGCGGACTTTCTCAGTCGTCAGGACATACACGCCGGAGAGTGGGGCCTCCATCCAGAAGTGTTTCAACTTCTAGTGGAAAGGTGGGGCCTTCCAGACGTGGATCTGATGGCGTCTTGACACAATCACAAGGTTCCGGTCTTTGGAGCAAGGACAAGGGATCCTCAAGCAGCATTCGTGGATGCGCTGGCGGTGCCGTGGAAGTTTCGGCTGCCGGACATATTCCCTCCAGTGTCACTCCTGCCCAGGGTAATTCGGAAGTTCAAGCAGGAAGGAGGAATCCTGCTTCTCATAGCTCCAGCGTGGCCCAGACGGCACTGGTTCTCAGACCTTCAGGGCCTCTCGTCAGAACATCCAATTCTACTTCCACAATGCCCAGACCTCCTCGTTCAGGGCCCCTATGTCTACCAGGACCTGGCCCGGCTGTCTTTGACAGCATGGCTCTTGAAGCTTCCATCTTGAGGGCTAAACGGTTTTCTGAGGCGGCCATTCAAACTAAGTTGCGGGCCCGGAAACCGGCTTCTGCTCGGATTTACCATAGGGTCTGGCATTCTTACTTTGTTTGGTGCGCATATAACAATTATGACGCTTCCAAGTTTAGTACAGCCAAACTTTTGGCTTTTCTTCAGCAGGGCCTAGACTTAGGCCTGCGTCTGGCCTCCCTCAAGGTTCATATTTCTGCATTGTCGGTGTGGTTTCAGAGAAAAATTGCGACCTTACCTGATGTTCATACCTTTACTCAGGGTGTTTTGCGTATTCAACCTCCCTATGTCCCGCCTGTGGCTCCTTGGGACATGTCGGTGGTTTTGGAGGCGTTACAAGAGTCTCCGTTTGAACCTCTTGGTTCAGCTGATCTTAAGTGGCTTTCCCTTAAGGTGGTGTTTCTGCTGGCTATTGCCTCTGCTAGAAGAGTGTTGGATTTGGGTGCCTTGTCTTGTAGTTCCCCATATCTGATATTTCACCGTGACCGGGCGATTCTTAGGACTCGTCCCGGATATTTACCTAAGGTGGTTTCTTCGTTCCACCTTAATCAGGAGATTGTGGTTCCGGCACTTGTCTCTCCTGACTTGTCTCACAAAGAGCGGTCTTTGGATGTGGTACGGGCTCTCCGTATCTATGTGAAGAGAACTGCTTCTATTAGAAAATCTGATTCTCTCTTTGTTCTGTTTGGTTTTCACAAACGTGGCTGGCCTGCTCACAAGCAGACTTTGGCCAGATGGATTAGAATGGTGATTGCACATGCTTATGTGAATGCTGGTCTGTCAGCTCCTGCTCACATTATGGCCCATTCTACTCGGTCTGTTGGACCTTCTTGGGCGGCCCGCCATGGTGCGACCCTTGAACAATTGTGCAAGGCGGCTACGTGGTCCTCGGTGAACACATTCATAAGGTTTTATGCCTTCGATACTGCCGCTTCCCAGGATGCTTCCTTTGGACGCCGGGTTCTTGTGCCCACTACAGTGCTTTAGGACATCCCCAATGTCTATCCTTGTGGAGCCCAGTGTACCCCGCAGCAGAAAACGAGATTTATGGTAAGAACTTGTTAAATCTCTTTCTGCGAGGTACACTGGGCTCCACAAGGTGCCCACCCTGATGCACTTAGCTTCTTTGGGTTGGTATGGCATTAGCCGCTGACACGTCTCCTGTCGTGAGAGTGTGGTGTATGTCGTCTCTTTTCCTGCTACTGCATTGGACTGGTTAACTAAAAACTGAGCTCCTGTGCAGGGAGGCAGGGTTATGGAGGAGGCGGCGCTATGCATCTTGGGAACAGTCAAAGCTTTTGAGCCTGTTGGTGCCTCGGATCAAGATTCTACTCTACACCCCAATGTTTGTCCTTGTGGAGCCCAGTGTACCTCGCAGAAAGAGATTTAACAAAGGTAAGTACTTACCATAAATCTCATTTTTGAATGTGGGGAACAAAGGACAGATCAGAGTCAAGGATGACACCTAGGCAGCGAGCTTGTGGGGTAGGGTAGATTTTCGAGTTTTCAACAGTGATAGAGATATCAGGTTGGTACCTACTATCAGTTGGTGGAAATATAATTAACTCTGTCTTTCAAATATTAAGTTTGAGGTGGCGAGATGTCATCCAAGATGTAGTGGCATATAGACATTCAGTGACATGGCCCAGTACAGATAGGGACAAATCAGGGGAGGATAGGTAGGTTTGAGTATCATATGAGTACAGATGATACTGAAATCCAAAAGAGCTGATTAGTTTACGAAGATGAGGTATAGATAGAGAAAAGCAGAGGACCCAAGACTGAGCCTTGCGGTACACCAACTGAATGAGGTAGCAAAGAGGAGGTAGATTCAGAGAAGCAAACACTGAAGGAGCGATTAGATAAGTAGGATAGGAACCAAGAAAGGGCTGTGTCTTTAAGACCTAGGGATTGTAGTGTTTGTATGAGAAGAGAGTGGTCAACAGTGTCAAAGGTAGCAGATAGATCTAGAAGAATAAGTAGTGAGTAATGGCCTTTAGACTTTGTAGTGACCAACTCATTAACCACTTTAGTGAGTGCTGTCTCTGTGGAGTGTTGGGAACGGAAGCCTGACTGAAGCGGGTCCAATAAATTGTGTGAGTTAAGAAAGTGTGTCAGTCGAAGTGTAGGCAAGTCTCCCAAGTAGCTTAGAAAGACAAGGGAGCTGAGAAATAGGGCAGTAGTTTGAGAGAGAGTTAGGGTCAGGAAAGAGGAGAGGTAGTAGAGAAGCAGGATGAGAAGAGTGATGATACTTCATCTTCATTTGTGGGATCAAATGAAGAGTGAGTGCCAGAGGGTTCAGGTAAAGAACTGAGCAGGTCACTGGCTGCCAAAGAGCATACCATTTAATCTCGGATCTTATCAATCTTCTACTTGAAGTAGGAAGCAAAATCTTGTGCCTTGATAGTGGCTGGTGGGGTAGGTGAGGGAGATTTCAGAAGTGATTTAAATGTATTAAATAGTCATTTGGGGTTAGAGGCGTGAGTAGAGATAAGAGTTTGGAAATATGTTTGTTATATAAACTGATTTTTGAAATCAGGAGCCAGTAAAACAGTCTCTGCACATAAGGCATGCCTTAAATCCTGCCATGCAGCCTCTGCTGGTCTAGACCATACTATCTTGTCTGAGGACTGTTTCTTCAGACACTCAGTGGTGCTGTCCTAGTGGCAAAATCATGAATAAACCTACATTAATAGCAAACTAGACCCAGAAATGTCCTAAGTTGTGACTTACATTTTGGTTTAGGCCATGGGAGCACTACTTCTACTTTATTAGGCTGAGGATTTGTCCTCTGCCAACAGTATAACCCAAATACTTCACCATCCCCATTCTGATTGCACATTTCTTTGGGTTAGCTGTGAAATGCTGCGCCTGTAGACTGTAACACTGCCTACCCCTTCGAAAGGTGTGACACCCACTCAGAGCTAAAAATGACAATATCATCTAACTATGCCATGGCATATTTTCTATGAGGTCAGAGAAACTTGTAGATAGCCCTTTGGAAATTTGCAGGAGCTCCATGTAACCCAAAGGGCAGTACATTATACTGGAAGAGACCCTCATGAGTGGAGAAGGCTGTCTTGGCCTGGCAGCTTTAGTTAAAGGAATTTGCCAGTACGCTTTTGTTAAATCAAGAGTAGTGAGATATTGACTTTTTGCTAAATTCTCCACTAATTCGTCAACACTATGCATAGGATAGGAGTCAAACTGAGAAATGTTATTTAATCTTCAGAAATCATTGCAGAATCTTAAAGCTCCCGACAGATTAGGCAGTAAAACAATGGTATTATTCCATTCACTGCTTGACTCCTCTATGACCCTTAGATGCATCATCTCCTCCACTTCCCATTTTACTGCCGCCGATTTAGCCTCAGGTATACAATATGGCTTCTGTTTATCACCATCCTGGATGGAATAATAATATCATGTTGTATAATTTGGGCTTTACCCGGAATGGCCGAGAACACATCCTGGTACTATGTTACCAAGTCTACCACTTCTTGTTTATAGCTGGAATTTAAGGTGATTTCCATAGGGACCTGAAAATCTGCGATTTTCATGGCCACTAAAGAGGGTTGACTGGTATTTTCTTTCCAGGGCTTTAATAAATTCACATTGTAGATTTGGACTTCCTTCCTTCTACCCTCTTGCTGAACCTTAGTTAAGGCATCCCACAGCCTCTATGATCTCATAAGGGCCCCACCACTGGGCATACAATGTACTTTCAGTGGTGGGTACGAGAACCAGTACCTTATTTCCCAGTTTAAAGGACCGGTTAACTGCAGTAACTTCATAACTTTGTTTTTGACGCTGTTTAGCCCTGTTCATGTGCCCGTTCAGAAGTGTCTCAGTTTGCCTAAAGCGGTCATACAGTTGTGCCATAAGCTGAACAATGCTAGGCTCTTGTGGTTATTGCTGCTCCCACCCTTCTTTAACCAGGTCTAAAATTCCCCTGGTTAGTCTACCATAGAGAAGTTTGAAGGGGTTAAATACCGTAGAGGCTTGGGGCACCTCTCGAACTGCAAACATAAGATAGGGAAGGAAGTAGGTCCCAATCACGTGTCTCTTGACACACAGCTGTTTTTATCATTTTCTTAAGGGTACAGTTAAAGCGTTCAGCCAGGCCATCTGTCTGTGGGTGGTAAACTGAAGTAGTAATTTGATCCACCACTAACAGACAACAAACATATTTAATTAATTTTTAGGCAAAAGGTGTATCCTGGTCCATCAGGACCACTTTTGGTATTCCCAACCGGGTCCACAGAATTAGTAATTCCTGGGTAATACTACTAAACTTCATATTACGTAGTGGTGTCTGGTGGCATAGTCAACCACTACTAATATATACTGATGCCCACAAGCAGATTTCTTCACTGGCTCTATGAAATTCATACCAATTTGCTCAAAGGGCACGGAGATGATAGGGAAAGGTACCAAGGGCCCTCTAAATTCTGTCTGAGGTGCTGTCTTCTGACACACTGGACATACTTGACAATATTTCTTTACTGGTGCATAAATGCCTAGCCAAAAGAACCTTAACTGTATATCCTGGAGAGTTTTCTCCTCCCCTAAATGTCCCCCCACCCCACAGATGAGTGTAAGCCACCCTCATGTTTCCGGGTATCCAACAGCTGGTCTACCCTTTTACCCTGCAATTGAGCAAAACACAATAAAATAAATAATTTTTCAGGACAAAGTATGGTACCCCTTCTGGTGGTAACGCATTAATTACCTTACCATTTACCTCTACAACACTTTTAAAGGCATTTATCAAAATACCATCATTCTGTTGGTCTTGCCCAAAGTTCTGTAAAGACACTCTTTCCCCAATGGGAGACCAATGTGCCTCAGTTTCACTGTCCCCCTGCTGCTCACTGGCCAAGGAGGCTCTTACAGTCACAGCACTTGGGCATCCTGTAGATCTTGGTTCCTGGGATGCCTCCGCCTCGGTCTGCCTGCTGAAGCAATGCCAACTAATCACCGCCTGCAGTAGTGGAAAGTCACAGCCTAAAATCAGCGGATAAGGAGGTCTGGTGGTTACCTTGGCTACCACTTTCACTGATCGCCCTTTTACCATCACTGGCAAGTGGACTCGTTGGCATTTTCCTATATCCCCATGTATGCATTGCACCTTTACAGGGGGTAACACCTGATTGGCACCGGGAGGAACCAAGTTGGCAGAGATGATGGTCAATGCACTACCAGTATCCTCTAAGGCCTTCAATTTGCACTATCAAATGAAACAGTGTGGTTTCTCCTGTGGAAATGCTTTCAGCAGCCATGCTGACCATAGGTCAAGTGGTTTTCCCTGCACTGCAATCCATCAGCTCACCAAGCTTTGGACAGCCTCAGTGTATATGACCAGACTCACCGCACTTACAACACACTGCTGGAGGTGGGTTGTTGGGTCTTACCACGGGAACCTGGGTTCTGGGCTTAGGTACAGACTGCCACCCTGGCTTGGCGTTATTCATTTCCCAAGGATCAGTTGGCTTTCAATTACCACCACCAACTCCTCAAATGTTTAGGGATCAGCCTGTAGGGCCTATGCTGTAAAACCTGGTTTAACACCAGTATAGCATGATCTAGACTCTAGAGCAACCATTTCCACCACACGCTGTGCAGAGTTTTCATCCTGCTGCAATCAGACTTTGCTCAGTTTGGCTTGCTTTGCCAATTGAACTCTAGGATGCTCAAAGGGGTTCAACCTCCAATCATGGAACCCTGTGCTTTATTGGGGCTCACCACAACCTTGCTGAGTATGGCCTCTTTCAAACGAGTATAGGAGCTGGCCTGACACACTGTCATATCAATATATGCTTGCTGCGGTTCCCCTGTGAGACAAGGAGCTAATCTGGCAGCAAACTCCTCCTCTGGCCATTTTAAACAGACGGCAGTGCGTTCAAAGGTGCACAAAAATGCTTCAATATCATATGATGGAGTAAGCTTTTGTAACACCTCACGCACCTGTCCACTTTTTCTCATTTCCTTTAGTTCATCATGCAGCAAGTAGATCTGAGTTTGCTGCCCCTGTATCTGAGTTTGCTGCCTCTGAATCTGAGCTTGCTTCTCTGCCACCAGATTTTGTTGTCCAGAAGCCAGGTTTTGTTGGTCAGCAGCAAGATTTTGGTGGCCAGTAGCCAATTCAGCAAAAACTTTCAATTCCTCCTCCATATTATCCTGCTTTCCCACTTTGTGGACAAATGTAGCAGGCCTAATTAACTATCTCTGGTGTGCCAGTTTATCAAAACAGACTAGTATACCACTTTGGTGTGCACTTTCTATCTCACTGGTCAACTAAACTGCAAAGCATCACACTTAACAACAGACCTGGCTTTCAAGCCACATATAAAAGTAGATAGTTTGTTAAGCTGTGAAATAGTTGCCTTTTAACGGTTGGCCTGTCTATTTACACAATCAGCTGCTGTTAGAGCACTCAGACTCAATTTACTAATGGATCTTTTACTATTTAGTAGCATCTAGTGCAGTGGTTTCACTATACACAGGGCCGGTTCTACACCTTGTGGCGCCCAGTGCGAAAGTTTCCACTGGCGCCCCCACCCCCGCGGCAAAAGTTTGTGCGCGCAAAAATAAATAGGGGTGTGGCCTCATAGGGGAGGGGAGGGGCCACAGTTATGCTCCCAGTAGTTGTGCCCCTAGTTGATTTGCCCTCCAGTTGATTTGCCCCAAGTAGTTGTGCCCCTAGTTGATTTGCCCCCAGTAGTTGTGCCCACTGTTGCTTTGCCCCCAGTAGTTGTGCCCCCTGTTGCTTTGCGCCCAGTAGTTGTGCCCCATGTTGCTTTGCACCCAGTAGTTGTGCCCCCTCTTTCTTTGCCCCCAGTAGTTGTGCCCCCTCTTTCTTAGCCCCCAGTAGTTGTGCCCCGTTTCTTTGCCCCCAGTAGTTGTGCCCCCTCTTTCTTTGACCCCAGTAGTTGTGCCCCCTCTTTCTTTGCCCCAGTAGTTGTGCCCCTTTTCTTTGCCCCCAGCAGTTGTGCCCCCTCTTTGTTTGCCCCCAGTAGCTGTGCCCCGTTTCTTTGCCCCCAGTAGTTGTGCGCACACACACACACACACACACACACACACAAAAATAAAATAAAAAATACTTACCACTGCCCTGCTCCTGCTTCCCGATCGCTGCTGCTGCTGCTCCGTCTGGCCGCTGGCTCCTCTCTATTGGAGAGATGTCATGACGTCTCTCCCATAGCAGCGCCGCACAGACACTAGAAGTCAATACTGACCTCTAGTGTCTGTCCCTGGAGCCGGCTGCAGCTGTGGAGCGGGGTGCGGGTAGGCGGCGGTGCCTGCGAGGTGACTGTGGCCGCAGCGCCCCGAGCGAAGGCACTGCTTGCCCGCACCAAGAACCGCTCCTGATTATACACATGCAAAAATTATTTAATAAAAAATCAGCGTATAAAATACAGCAATGAGCCAACCAGATGCATGACAACAAGCAGTAATGCAATCAGCCCGTCAGCCTCCAGCAAAAGAATCAGTGCCTAGTCATCAGCCATTTTGGTGCCATTAGCTCTCCTTCATCATGGACCACTGACCCAGTGAAAAGAGGCAGTATTTATACCTGTATTGGTCTGGTTGGGCATATAGGGAGAGGTAATGCTGCCAGTGTTTTAGTTTAAATAATAGTTTTTTTTTCTATGACTTGAGCGGAGGTTTCTAATCTTCTTCATTCAGCTGTGTTTGTCTTTTCAGATGTACAAACCACAGATGCTGTCAATTTAATCATTTAAATGGAAGCACAATGGTATCCCTGTGGATCCCTATAGACCCTGAAGAAGAAATTTTATTTTGTTCTCAAAGAACAGTGGGGCAGATGTATTAACCTGGAGAAGGCATAAGGAAGTGATAAACCAGTGATATGTGCAAGGTGATAAAGGCACCAGTCAATCAGCGCCAATATGCAAATTGACAGCTAGGAGCTGATTGGCTGGTGCGTTTCTCACCTTGCACATATCACTGGTTTATCACTTCCTTATGCCTTCTCCAGGTTAAGACATCTGCCCCACTATACTTTACATTTATCTGACATGCATAGTGTGATGTTATGCTCTCACGTTCCATCTTGTGGCAAAAAATTATATTGCAGGTAATTTCAATAGCCAAACAGAACTATTCCCACTCATGGGTGTCCACAACACCCACAGATTGGGAATACAAGCTGTGCTCGCCACCGAGCCCGCAAGGGGACCTTTTGCGCTCGCCCCACTGCCGGCATACTGGTAACTGGGATGCTGTTGTCAGTATAATGACGTCCGGCATACCGGCCGCCGGTAAATCATGCCGAACTCACATATAGTATTTCCCTAGATAATTACTGTTTATTGGACAAATAAAGTGGTGACATGTTTTATGTTAGTATAATGCTGTCTACATTTGTAATATGACATCAAAGTAAATAACAAAACATTTATTATTTTAGTCATTAAAGATTTTGTTGATTGTGAATGACAAGCATAATATTGCACTGTGAATAGCGTCTGTGTATTACCAGCCATATCCCCAACATATTGTACTGTGACCTGTGTCTGTGTATTACCAGCCATATCCCCAACATGTTGTACTGTGACCTGCGTCTGTGTATTACCAGCCATATCCCCAACATATTGTACTGTGACCTGCGTCTGTGTATTACCAGCTGTCAGGGTTGGACTAGCCCACAGGGGTACAGGGGAAACCCCCGGTTGGCCCCACTGCCTAGGGCACAACATCCTCCTCTAGCGAGCAGTTCCCAGACTGTGCACTTGAATTATACTGAGCCCACCTGTCTGTACGCCCGCGGTTCTCCTCCGCCCGTCCATCCGCGGCACCGCTTTCCTCCACCTCAGAGCAAGAAAATGTTAGAGGTCATACTTGACCTCTAGCATCTGACTTGGTTCACAGCGCTACCCGTAAGTGCCGGGAGCGCTTAGTGCGGGGAGAAGATGCATTTTCTGCCCTGACACCCCCTCTGACAATGAGCATTGCACCCACTGCCTGATACCCCACTATCAATGGGCAATACACCTAGAGACTGAAACTCATGGCAATGAGCATTAAACCCAGAGCCTGACACCCCAGTCAGCGAGCATTACACCCAGATCCTGACTCCAGTGGCAATGAGCATTACACCCAGAGCCTGACACCCCATGTCAACGAGCATTACACACAAAGCCTGAAACCCGTGGCAATGAGCATTACACCCAGAGCCTGACACCCGTAGCAACGAGCATGACACCCAGAGCATGAAATCCCTGGCAGTGAGAGCATGACACCCTAACAACGAGCATGTCACCCAGAGCATTAAACCCCTGGCAACAAGCATGACACCCTGAGCATGAAACCCCTGGCAACAACCATGACACCCAGAGCATGAAGCACCTGTCAACAAGCATGACACCCAGAGCATGAAGCACCTGGCAACAAGCATGACATCCTGAGCATGAAACCCCTGGCAACGAGTATAGAACCTAGGTCATGAAACCCCCAAAAACGAGTGTGTGGTATAATGTATCATGGGCATCATTGCGGTGTGTGGTATAATGTGCAGGGGCATTGTGGTGTGTGTCATAATGTATCACGGGCATTACAATGTGTGGCATAATGTACTGTATCATGAGCATAGCAACAAAATCACTGTATTAATTAAATCCATTGTTGTTTTTCTGTCTAACATTTATTTCATTTTCATTAAATGACCTTCAATTTATTGGATATTAGCCTGATTTTTTCTTGCTGAAAATTTTAGTGCTCTTTAGGAGGTTTAATTTTTCTCAGGTAGCTCCCAACCCATTTAAGGTTGGAGACCACTGCTCTAGTACCTTATCATGCATGGCCTAGCAGTATTTACTACATATATATACATTGATTAAGGGGCCCAAACCATGCACTCTACAATGGTTAGCTAAGCCTCTGTGGTGGCTGGCCATTCACCCTCTGAACACTGGCCATACTCCTAAATATGGATCCCTACCACTACATTCCCCCGGTGTGCCCTTTATGCCCAACGGTGATTAGACGCCCCGATCCACCTCCCGCCTGTCAATCTTCTTGCGGTCCATACTGCGACCGCTTTCTTAGTTTGCCGGCGTCGTTGCCCGGTGACCGCCATCGCTGAGAAATGACGCGCCTTCGCATTGCGTCCACCGCACATGGGCAGAATCGACCTGTTCGCACCGATGCAATGAACCGCAGCATGCGAACAGGTCGGAATGACCCCCAATACCGCATAATGACAACATGAAAAAAGTGCTTTTGAGATTTTTGCTAATTTATTAAAAATAAAAAAATAAAATCACATGTACATAAGTATTCACAGCCTGTCTGCAATACTTTGTTGATGCACCTTTGGCAGCAATTACAGCCTAAAGTCTTTTTGAACATGATGCCATAAGCTTGGCACACCTATCTTTAGGCAGTTTCGCCCATTCCTCTTTGCAGCACCTCTCAAGCTCCATCAGGTTGGATGGGAAGCGTTGATGCACAGCCATTTTCAGATCTCTCCAGAGATGATCAATTGGATTCAAGTCTGGGCTCTGGCTGGGCCACTCAAGGACATTCACAGAGTTGTCCTGAAGCCACTCCTTTGATATCTTGGCTGTGTGCTTAGGGTCGTAGTCCTGCTGAAAGATGAACTATCACCCCAGTCTGAGGTCAAGATTGCTCTGGAGCAGGTTTTCATCCAGGAAGTCTCTGTAAATTGCTACATTCATCTTTCCCTCTATCCTGACTAGTCTCCCAGTTCCTGCTGCTTAAAAACATCCGACAGCATGATGCTTCCACCACCATGCTTCACTGTAGGGATGGTATTGACCTGGTGAGGAGCGGTGCCTGGATTTTTCCAAACACGATGCCTGGCATTCACGCCAAACAGTTCAATCTTTGTCTCATCAAATCAGAGAATTTTGTTTCTCATGGTCTGAGAGTCATTCATGTGCATTTTGGCAACAGGCGGGCTGCCATGTGCTTTTTACTAAGGAGTGGCTTTTGTCTGGCCACTCTACCATACAGGTCTGGGTGGATTGCTGCAGAGATGGTTGTCCTTCTGGAAGGTTCTCCTCTCTCCACAGAGTAATGCTGTAGCTCTGACAGTGACCATCAGGTTCTTGGTCACCTCCATGACTAGGGCCCTTGTCCCCCGATCGCTCAGTTTAGATGGACGGCCAGCTCTAGGAAGAGTCCTGGTGGTTCCAAACTTCTTCCATTTACGGATGATGGAGGCCACTATGCTCATTGGGACATTCAAAGCAGCAGATATTTTTCTGTACTCTTCCCCAGATTTGTGCCTAGAGACAATCCTGTCTCGGAGGCTACAGACAATTCCTTTGACTTCATGCTTGGTTTGTGCTTAGACATGCACTGTCAAGTGTAAAGGTCCTTACACACTAAAAGATTATCTGTCCAATCTGACTGATTGGAAAGAAAATCTGGCAATGTCTGGGAACAAATGACAATTGACTATTTGCTCTTAAACATTAGAAAACAGACAAAAATGGCCTTTCAGACAAATTGGTTAAGTTTGTTTCATTAAACCAATTTATCTGAACTGTTTTTGTCCATTTTCTTAATTTTGGGAGCAAATGGTTCATTGTCATTTGCTCCCAGACATTGCCAGATTTTCTTTCCAATCAGCCAGATTGGACAGATAATCTTTAACTGTGTAGTACCCTTAAGACCTAAAGGGCCCTACACATTTAAAGATCCGCCGCCGAGCTGTCCGATGGCGGATACGGCCGACGGGTGCCCCGGCGGCGGGGGGGGGGGGGGGGGGGGGCAGTGACGGGGGGAGTGAAGTTATGAAAAATACAAAGTATATGTTACAAATATCTCCTTTGCATTACTAATCATTTTTATAGCCAAAACTATGGATCAAAAAGTCTATGGCAGGTGAGGCAGTGCCTATCTTTTCCACACATCTCTGATCAAAACTCACCAACTGTACAGGGGTTTATACTGCTGCAACTGTGTAACCTTTGGCTCATATATTGCATGTAAATCTGGCTCTGGTACTAGCCAGTGCCTCCTGAGCCATTTAGCTCACCACACGTTCCTGATATATATGTATATAAATCAATATATAGCAGGGACGTGTGGTGAGCTAAATGGCTCAGGAGGCACTGGCTAGCACCAAAGCTGGATTTTCAAGATATATATGAGCCAAAGGGTGTTATGAGCCACGGCAGTGGCTCATTCCTGTTTTGCATTTTGGTTATGTATTTTATGTTATACTCCTGTTTCTGTTCCCCGTGGGTGTCATGGGGTGTCCGGAGTCCACCCTTAAGGAGAGGGTACTCTTATGAACCACAAGTAGTGGTTCATTCCTGTTTGCTTTCCGTTTATGTATTTTATGTTATAGTTCTCTTGCAGGCCAGGATTTCCTTTGCTCTGGTTTAGAAAGACTCTTGTTGGCCACCGGTGGTGAGTCTGTGTAATTGCAGCCTGTTTCCAAGTGTTTAGCCTCACCTGTCTGTTAATTGCACTTGTCAGTTTGGAGTCGTGCAGCTGGGCAGCTGCACGACATAATTTATTAGGGTCCCGGCTGTGATTGGAAGAAATCCTTGTTATATTCTGTCTCAGTGCATTACACAGATGCCGGTGATAGCTTCTGTCTAGCTGCTTCCTGCCTTGAAGCATTCCTGTCCAGGAGGCCTGTGTCTGATCCAGTGTCTGATCCAGTGTCTGATCCAGTATCCTGCCTTGAAGCGTTCCTGTCCAGAAGTCCAGTGGCTTTGTCTGTTCCTGATCCCGTATCCTGTTCCTTGGTGTCCACTGGTCTGTCATTGGAACTCTGCCTGTCCTCCGGTCCTGAGTGTTATGAGCCACGGCAGTGGCTCATTCCTGTTTTGCATTTTGGTTATGTATTTTATGTTATACTTCTGTTTCTTTTCCCCATGGGTGTCATGGGGTGTCCGGAGCCCACCCTTAAGGAGAGGGTACTGTTATGAACCACAAGTAGTGGTTCATTCCTGTTTTCCGTTTATGTATTTTATGTTATAGTTCTCTTGCAGGCCAGGATTTCCCTTTGCTCTGGTTTAGAAGACTATTGTTTGCTGCCGGTGGTGAGTCTGTGTAATTGCAGCCTGTTTCCATGTGTTTGGCCTCACCTGTCTGTTAATTGCACCTGTCAGTTTGGAGTCGTGCAACAGGGCAGCTGCATGACATAATTAATTAGGGCTCTCTGCTATATTCTGGCTCAGTGCAATACACAGACGCCGGTGATAGTTCTGAGCTAGTTCCTGTCCAGTTCCTGAGCTCCTGTCTAGCAGTTTCTGTCTAGCTGCTTCCAGCCTTGATCCAGTGTCTGATCCAGTGTCTGACCCAGTGTCTGATCCAGTGTCTGATCCAGCTTCTTGCCTTGAAGCGTTCCTGTCCTGAAGTCCAGTGGCTTTGTCTATACCTGATCCTGATTTGGTATCCTGTTCCTTGGTGTCCACTGCTCAGTCGTTGGAACTCTGCCTGTCCTCTGGTCCTGAGAGCCTGTGTTGGCTACATTGGGGGTTCCTGTCTGTTTGCCAGTATTTGTACCGGTTCCGTGAGTAGCGGCTTTGCCGCGTCCATCGGCCAAGGCCGCTGTATTCTTTAGTTTCTAGTTACTGGTGTTTTTGCAGAGGGTTCTGCATATGCTGTCACCGTCGGTACACAACAGTATGTGTCGGCGTGTGGACAGCATTTCCTTTGTTGTTGTTTATCCTGGCGGCTGTGCCGCACATACTTTATTTAAGTTCTGTAGCGCCCCTAACTCTGTATTTCTGTCTTTACTTAGAGGTTCCCCTTGTCATCACCCCGTCTCGGTTCACGCCTTGTCTCACATTAAGACCTGGGGGCATGGGAGTTGGGCAGACCTAATCCGCCCTTCAAACGCGGCTGCCGTGGGCCCAAGAAACCATAGTCACGCAGGCGTGGGCTGACAACGAGGGTGAGACAATGGAGTCAAGTTTCCGTAGGGGTTGCTGCTGAGCTCCGTATCTATTGCAGCTTTACGTTCCTGTACTTGGGGCTCATCCGCCCAGTTCCAGGAGTACCAAGTACAGTGAACGTAACACTGAGAGCCTGTGTCAGCTACTTTGGGGGTTCCTGTCCGTTTGCCAGTATTTGTACCGGTTTCGTGAGTAGCGACTTTGCCGCGTCCGTCGGCTTAGGCCGTAGCTGCTTGTTATTTTACTTTGGATTTATCTGCAGAGGGTTCTGTGGATGCTGTCACCGTCGGTACACAACAGTATTGTGTCGGCATGTGGACAGCATTTCCTTTGTTGTTGTTTATCCTGGCGGCTTTGCCGCACATACTTTATTTAAGTTCTGTAGCACCCCTAACTGGGTACTTAGTTCTCTAGTTAGAGGTTCCCCTTGTCATCACCCTGTCTCAGTCTACGCCTTGTCTCTAACTAAGACCGGGGGGCATCGGAGTTGGGCAGACATAATCCGCCCTTCAAACGCGGCTGCTGTGGGCCCAAGAAACCATAGTCACACAGGCGTAGGCTGACAACGAGGGTGAGACAACGAAGTTAGGGATCCTTGGGGTTGCTGCTGAGCTCCGTATCTATTGCAGCTTTATGTTCCTGTACTTGGGGCTCATCCGCCCAGTTCCAGGAGTACCAAGTACAGTGAACGTAACAAAGGGTACATCTGGGCACAGTGTCGGACGGGTGCATGTAGGGCCCACCGGGGGTATGCAGTGGTAGGGGCCCATGTTTAGGGCTGTGGCCAGTCTCTAGAAGGAGTGTGCCCAGCCGCCACATTGGTTTGCCTAACCATTTTGCATGGGTTGGGCCCCTTGATAAATATATACTGTAAAAACTGTAGTGCATGCGCGATAATGTACTAGATTAATAGCAGCACAGTCTGGAACCTGATCCCTAGAGGAGGGAGTGGGTCACCAGCAGACCTTAGGGCCCACCGGTGGTTTCCCCTGTACCCCTGTGGGCCAGTCCAACCCTGTCTGGGCATTATACACAGGTGCACCAGTATATGCTGCTGGAAATGAGGTGAGTTTTGATCAGAGATGTGCGGAAAAAATAGGCTTTTTACTCCAGAGTTTTGGCTTTAAAAATTATTAGAATAATGCAAAGAAGATATTTCAGACAAATTCTTTGTATTTTTCATATACTTTATACAGTCAAAACGCACGCCACTGATATATAGGCTTACCATACCATCCCTTTACACTGGACGCTCATGAATTACACAGGTTCTGTGGTTGCTGATTTCAAACCTGCATTTAATTTGATTTTAATCAGCCACAGGACCTGTGTGTTCGGAATATTTAGCTACAATTGACTATGGACAAAAAGGAGTCTTAAGAATTGTAAAAATCTATCATGCTCTTAATATTCCAGTGCTGTCATTGGCTACAGGTTGTTATAGCTCCGCCAATTTTATTTCCTTATGCCATAGTTGAACCCAAGCATAGTCACACACCTAACCTATAAATTACATCAAATGCATAGGGTATAAATGTGAGTAGGAAATAAAAAGCCAGTAATAGCTTATAATCTATAGTCCAGAAGTGATAAATGGATTGTAGAAATGTCCTATAATCTAGACTGCTTCTTCTGTTCAGTTCTTTATACAATTTTGTTAATTCAGCTGGAAAGTTCCGCCTGGCACCTGAGAACATCTCAATCTACAAGCAGAAGCGTAGGGAGGACGGTTCTGGTGGAGCTCGAACTCCAGGCACCCAAGACAGTACAGGGCGCCACAGCTCGACTCCGCCGGAACCTCCGCCTGGCCGCACGGAGCTCGCAGCTGTCAGTCACTGACAGCTGCGAGCCTGAGCAGCATCAGCTCTATTCCTCCCCTCCACCCCCCGTGCTCCGTGATGCACGGGCGTCTGACATCATGACGTCAAACGCCAGATGGGTGGAGACGCGACCAGACTCCACAGGACTGCGGAGACGGAGTAACGGCAAGCAGGAGCGGGGCAGGTGAGTATTGTTTTTTTTTTTCTCTTTCTTTATTGTGTGTAAGCGGCGCTACCAGGGGGCACAATTACTCTGGGCACAACTACTGGGGGCAAATTTTTTGGGGGGAAATCTACTCAGGGTACAGCTACAGGGGGCACAACTAACAAGGGCAAATCTACAGGGGGCAAATCTACAGGGGGCACAACTACTCCGGGTACAACTACTGGGTCCATAACTACAGGGGGCTTAACTGTGGCCATGCCCCTTCCCTGTGAAGCCAAGCTCCTTTTTTCCCCGCGCACTATGTTTCACCTAGAGGTGTGCGTGTGGGGGGGGGGGGGGGGGGGTTTGCGCCAAAGGAAACTTTTGCCCTGGGTGCCAGAAGGTCTAGAACCGGCCCAGGTGGCAACGCCCCCAATTCAGTACAGGGGAGGGGGGTGCCGAAAAACATACCTTGCTTCAGGCACCATGAAACCTTGCTACACCTCTGTCTACAAGTGTCTCTGAAGCTCGGAGGAAGCGCAAGGTGAGCTTACTGCAGAGATATCATTTGCATATTAGATGCTTCTGTTTTGTTACATACAGTAGCTTTAATTAGAAATGATTCTGTGTCACACAAGTGTTACAGAGTTCTTAATCCACTTGAATGTTCAACTTGGAACTTCAGACTGTTGCCTTTATCTATATGCAAAAAAATAACGTATACATGGAGCGCACTGTGAATAAAACCACTACCTAGTGCAAGTAGTGAGACATTTGCATGCACACATAAAAAATGTGGAATAATAATCACCCCAGATCAGTTTAATACATGAATGCACTTACAAACACAAAGTGGATAGACAGCATATCACAATATTCCCCAGTAAGGCACACAGCCCGGCACTCGGTACAGTCCTCAGGTCCTATCAGAGTAGAAAGGCTGGACAGGTAGGATGACTCCTAGTCCTGGGAAGAAAGAGTCATACCCAAAGGGCGCCGCCAGGTCCTTCAGGAGCAAGTTGATGGGCAGGGGCGTAGCCAGAACTGTGTGGGCCCCATAGCAACATTTTGAAGGGGCCCACTTCCCAGTGCTTCTAAAAAGACACTTCTCTGCAGCAGTTGTTAATTTTATGCCCTATAATAGTGCTCTAGTTAATTTTCTGAACCATAGTAGAGCCTTATTTAATGTTATGCCCCGTAGTAGTGCCCTACTTTCTTTTATGAATCGTAGTAGTTCTTAAGTTCACCCTCATGTCACATTTCAGAGCTACCAGTACACATTATGCCGCAGAGTACCCGCAATTCACATTATGATATATTGTGCTCTCCGTTCCTATTTTGCCTCATTACAGTGCCCCGGTTCATATTATATAACATTAAAATGCCCACAAGTTTATTTGGGAAACGGTCATTAGGTTGACCACACTTAGGTCGACAGTCATTAGATCGACCACTATTGGTCGACATGCATTAGGTCGATATGGTGACTAGGTCGACATGCGTTTTTTCACATTTTTTGGACTTTTTCATACTTTACGATCCGCGAGGACTACGATTGGGAATAGTAACCTATGCCGAGCACAGCAGTAGTGGAACGAGGCACCTTGTCCGAAGCATGGCAAGCGAAGTGAGCCATGTGAGGGGACACAGTTCAATAATTGAGGTTCCCCGTCACTTTACGAAAAAAACAACACCAAAAAAAGTAAAAAAAACCTCATGTTGACCTTTTTCCATATCGACCTTGTTCATGTCGACCTAATGACCATGTCGACCTAGTGACCATGTCAACCTAATGCATGTTGACCAATAGTGGTCAAGCTAATGACTGTCGACCTAAGTGTGGTCGACCTAATGACCCATGCCCGTTTATTTTATACCACACTATAATGAGCAAGTCCAGGGGCATACCTATATGGGATCCGGTCTGAAGATCGACAGTATCTAGGTCGACAATGTTTAGGTCGACCACTATAGGTCGACAGTCACTAGGTCGACATGGATGGAAGGTCGACAGGGTTTCTAGGTCGACATGTGCTAGGTCGACAGGTCTAAAGGTCGACATGAGTTTTTCACATTTTTTTCTTTTTTTTTCTTTTTTCATACTTAACGATCCACGTGGACTACGATTGGAACGGTAATCTGAGCCGAGCGAAGCGAAGGCACCATGCCCGAAGCATGGCGAGCGAAGCGAGCCATGCGAGGGGACGCTGTGCACTAATTTGGGATCCCGGTCACTCTACGAAGAAAACTACACCAAAAAAAAAATAAAAATCCTCATGTCGACCTTTAGACCTGTCGACCTAGCACATGTCGACCTAGAAACCCTGTCGACCTTCCATCCATGTCGACCTAGTGACTGTTGACCTATAGTGGTCGACCGAAACATTGTCGACCTAGATACTGTCGATTTGATGAACCACACCCTACCTAGATACTCGAATTGCAGGCCCCAAGGAAAAAGTTTGAAAGGACTCCTATGTACCACCCAATGGCGGAAAATGTACATAACACATATAACTTTGACAGGGAAGGTGGTGGCCCCTCTCAGCTCTGGGCCCCATAGCAGTTGCACTGCCTGCACCTATGGTAGCTACGCCCTTGGTGATGGGGAGGACGCTTAATTCGTTTCTGACTTACAAAGTCCTTCATCAGAAGTGTAGCTTGGTTACTTTCTTTGGGTATGACTCCTTCTTCCCAGGACTAGGAGTCATCCTACCTGTCCAGCCTTTCTACTCTGATAGGACCTGAGGACTGTATCGAGTGCCGGGCTGTGTGCCTTACTGGGGAATATTGTGATTTGCTGTCTATCCACTTTGTGTTTGTAAGTGCATTCATGTATTAAACTCGTTGTTTTTAAAGAACTACTGCACTATTCTCTGCTTATTATGTGTCTGCCTATAACCATATGCTGTTGTGGAGGTGGACACATTGTATTTTTCAGATCAAATTTATGGACTGTGAAAATTCAAGTAATCGGAATTATGGGGGTCATTCCGAGTTGTTAGCTCGGTAAAAATCTGCGCATCGCAGCGATTTTCCGCTTAATGCGCATGCGCAATGTCCGCACTGCGACTGCGCCAAGTAAATTTGCTATGCACTTAGTAATTTTACTCACGGCTTTTTCATCGTTCTGGCGATCGTAATGTGATTGACAGGAAATGGGTGTTACTGGGCGGAAACAGGCCGTTTTATGGGCGTGTGGGAAAAAACGCTACCGTTTCCGGAAAAAACGCAGGAGTGGCCGGAGAAACGGAGGAGTGTCTGGGCGAACGCTGGGTGTGTTTGTGACGTCAAACCAGGAACGACAAGCACTGAACTAATCGCAGATGCCGAGTAAGTCTGAAGCTACTCAGAAACTGCTACGAGGTGTGTAATCGCAATATTGCGATTACTTCGTTCGCAATTTTAAGATGCTAAGATTCACTCCCAGTAGGCGGCGGCTTAGCATGAGCAAATCTGCTAAAATTCACTTGCGAGCGAACAACTCGGAATGACCCCCTATATACTTCCTGTATTTTATCTGGGGTGATTATTATTATTCCAAATTTTTTTATGTATGCAACCAAATGTCTCACTACTTGCACTAGGTAGTGGTTTTATTCACAGAGCGCTCCATGTATACGTTATTTTTTTTGCATATATATTATCCTTTAAGTGTTGTGGATGTACACTTTTACCTATGTTTACTAAAGCTGCACTTGTGGATTTAACTGCGCACTGGGTTTCACACATTCTTCTCCTGCCATGTTGCCTTTATCGATCTGAATTTCTATAAATGGTTGAGGATTGCTCTGTCAATGTATCAGTGATAATACATGAACCTTAAATAAAATAACGACACAGAGACTTGAATTTTGTCAGAAACTGTTAGCTTATTTATTTAAAACTTTAAATAACTGTAAGGAAAAAGTACAATTAGATTATGGTGGCAAAGATAGAACGGCTAAATTCCATCCAAAACTGACAACATTATCGAAAACATAAACCAACAAACTAAAAACACGAAGGTATCCACTCAGACAGTCTACCATGATTACCCACCTGGAAGGGTGATGGTGCTGCCCCAGTAAGGTGGTCCAGCAGATATAAGCAGTCAACAAAGGTGAGTGCACCTAAAACTAGGAACCAATCAAAACACCAATGTAAGTCTGCCCCAAAACAGGTAACCTGCTGTTCTTTCCCGCCACAAGCAAAGTTCTTATTGCAGAAACTCTGCACCGCCACCATACCCTTAACGCACTGATGCCACTACCGGGGGGAAAAAACAGATCCTCAAGAAAAATAACAATACTTTCCTTAGCCAAATGCAATCCATCAAGCCTAAAAAGGTAACAGTAGCAGAATTTGATTTTATTGTGGCGAACAGCAGTACCACCATGGGCCAATAACCATTTTGCTACCACCAAATTAACTTTTGTCCTGGCCTCGGCAATCACCCGACAATCAGTCACTCCCCTCCAAAGCCTTGGAACAATGTAAGACCACATTATGGTGCATGATGGCCATGCCCTCATAATAATAACCAGATTATCTACTATGGAGCACTGCAAGTCCAATGCTGTCCTCTTCCTGAGATCATTACCACCTAAATGTGCTACCAAAACTCCCGGTAAACCATACAACCTCACCTGCTTCAAATGTTTTGCCTTCAGATCCTGCCACAGCATACCTCTAACCCTATCCATCTTACCTCCTCACACCATGGGGGGAAAAAAGGCACCCCCTCTGAGGCCATAAGCCTAGCCGCCCAGTAACCATAAGGGAGCCCAACTGTCCACACCTTGTACCTATAACCTACAAATCCTAAAGGAAGGGGAAAACCTTCCTTTAGGATTACCAGTAGATGAACGGCGGCGCCAGCGATGAAGCGGGAGCGCGCATGAGTGCTCATCGCTTGTGCATACACACTGGGCGGCTTTGAGCTGAAAGCAGCCCAACACACCAAAAGTGAGTGGCTTTCAGCTCAAAATCGCCCAGTGTGTATGGGCCTTTACTGTATGTGTTTTGCTTACATCCCAGTTACTTGCATAAAAGGAATCCATTTCGGGAACATGTAGGATCTGGCATAAATTTACAAGGTCCATTCTTTGACACATTCATACATTTGAATTACATTTGTTGCAGATATTGTACTGCATACAAAGTATCTACTGCAAGAACATTGTTGAGAATGTCCAAGGATATATAAATATAGCATGGTTTGTATTTAGTTAAATAAGTTAAATACATTTATAAGTACTGTTAAGGGCCCTATACACGGGAGTGATGTGTGCTGAGCGATGAAGGGGAGCCGCTCATTTCACCCAGCGGGTGAAATGAGCCACGTGCTAGATTGGCCTGCATGCAGGCTCAATCTAGCACCTGCGATAGCAATGTGCGGGGCCGCGAATCGCTATCGCTGAGGGGGCTACACACGAGTGATCTGTGCTTAAAATCTAAGCAATCTAGTCAGATTGCTTAGATTTTAAGCATGGATCTTTCCATGAGTACCCCCCTTTACAGTACTATCAGTGTTTATAATACCAGAATTTAATGCTCATGAATGGTGAATCAATATATATACTGAAACACAAATAAGGAAGCACATCAGCTCTTGTTTTTAAATTTTTATTCACATGTAATATTTCTTGACTTTTCCACATTTTCATATCTTTCCTCACTTATTTTAAAATTTTGCTTTTTGAATTAATATTAAAGGATAGTTATATCCCAGAACCAAAACTATATTCTTCCTCCATAGGCATAATATGAGCATTCAAGCCTACATCACAGATATATATTGGGATTGTTTGTTTTTAAGTGAAATAATAAACATTATAAATTTTAACCTTTAGTTGGGGTTTGTGTGCACACTAGCATTAACTAGTTTATTTTCCTCTTCCCTCTCTTTGGGAATTTGTACACATGTATATGTCAGACTAGTTGTTGGTAGTAGCACCACTCTTACCTTTGTACATTGGCTCTCATTCCGAGTTGTTCGCTCGCTAGCTGCTTTTAGCAGCATTGCACACGCTAGGCCTCTGGGAGTGTATTTTAGCTTAGCAGAATTGCGAACGAAAGATTAGCAGAATTGCGATTAGAAATTTCTTAGCAGTTTCTGAGTAGCTCCAGACTTACTCCTACACTGCGAACAGTTCAGTCAGTTTCGTTCCTGGTTTGACGTCACAAACACACCCAGCGTTCGCCCAGACACTCCCCCGTTTCTTCAGACACTCCCACATTTCCCCCAGAAACGCCAGCGTTTTTCCGCACACTCCCGTAAAACGGCAAGTATCGGCCCAGAAACACCCACTTCCTGTCAATCACACTCCGATCACCAGAACGATGAAAAATCCTTTTTAGGCCGTGAGTAAAATACCAAACTTTTGTGCTAATTTACTTGGAGCAGGCGCACTGCGAACATTGCGCATGCGCAGTTTGCGACTAATCGCTCCGTAGCGAAAAAAAATAACGAGCGAACAACTCGGAATGACCCCCATTATTTTATACTGTCAGAAAGTACCCCCAACATCTATATAATTTAAATATCTATCTTGGTGCGGGTTATTCTGCGAACTAAAATAAAAGAAAGTATCACCCAACCTCTAGGCCCTTGTCCACAGGAAAAAGCTTCCCATTCTTTCCAAACCTACTGGTATGCCTTGAGAGTGCCTGAGCCAATGGAATGCTCTGCTAACCCCCTCCAAGCTGGCTCAATGGTATCCGGACTCTAGGTTGACACTGACTAGGTCGACACACATTAGGTCGACATTGAGTAGGACAACACAGGAAATAGATCGACACTGCCATTAGGTCACCATGAAGAAGGTCGACATGGAAAAAGGTCAACGTGAGTTTTTCACATTCCCCCCCCCCCTTTTTTTTAACTTTTTCATACTTTACGAACCACGTGGACTACAATCACTGACAATCTGATGTTATAGTATGACTAACATTGCGGACCTGTACTACACATGCGCAGTATTGGTCCAACACATGCGCAAGGTACCAAACAAGGGAGAAATATGGAAATAGTTAGAAAAGTGGGGAGAGAAAGAAACAGGATAACAGCTGAGGGGAGAGATACAGGCGGAAATAACACAATGTATGGTGATGTAGAGCTTCATTTTCCTACCGTACTCAGGAGACGGGGCCGGATCTAGACCTTGTGGAGCCCAGGGTGAAATAGGGGCGTGGCTTCAAGGAGAAGGGGCGTGGCCAGTTATGCCCCCTGTAGTTGTGCCCTCAGTAGTTGTGCCCCCAGTACTATGCCCCCTGTAGCTGTGCCCACAGTAGTATTGCCCACAGTACTGTGCCCCCTGTAGAGGTGTGCCCCCTGTAGAGTTGTGCCCCCTGTAGAGTTGTACCCCAGTAGTATTGCCCCCAGTACTGTGCCCCCTGTAGAGTTGTGCCCCCTAGTTGCGCCACTTACAAAAAAAAATAATAATACTTGCAATCCCCGCTCCTGCTTCCCGACCACTGCTGCCCTCTGTCTCCAGCTGCCGGCGCCGCTCCTCAGATCTATGGGAGAGACGTCATAACGTCACTCCCATAGCACCGCATAGACACTAGAGGTCAATCATGACCACTAGCATCTATGTGCCGCTCCCACAATGCAGTGCGGGTGTGCGATGACTTTATCGCACACAGCACCGGCACCAGAAGTGGATCTTGCCACAGCGGCGGCGCCCTCCAGAAGGCGGCGCCCCGGGCATAAATCCTGCTTCCCCGTAGCAAGATCCGCTACTGTCAGGAGTCCCGACACATGACTGGCCTCCGGATGCACTCTCTGCGGCACACAGGACAACTGTAATTTGTGTCATTCCACTGGCTATATGCAGCTTGGATGATATTTGTGGCTGCAAGACAGTCACCCACTCTCCATTTTCAAACTCCATTAAACAGATCACACACGATTGTGTCACGTCATCCTCTGTAGCAAAGTAAGATGGGAATCCGCTGCTCTCTAACACCATGGCTGGGAGATTCTGCCCATTAATCTCTGCCACTGTGGTTAGAAGATTATGCCCTGTGATCTCTGCCACCGTGGGAAGATTATGCCCACTGATCTCTACCTCCATGGCCAGGAAATCCTGCCCGCCGATCTGCATCATCATGGCTGGTAGATTCTGCATACTCATCTCTACCACCATAGCCCAGAGATTCTGCCTGTTGATCAGGGGCACTTTAAGAGAGGAGGAGGCCCGTGTCCAGCCCTCCTCGGTTTGGGCTCCTCTCTGCTGGCAGCGCTGTGGAGTCTGAGTGTTAGAGGGCTCAGACTCTACTGCGCATGCGCAGATCTCTGGGAAGATGGCACGGTGGCCATTTTCCCAATGATTTCTCTACTGCGTATGTGCAGAACACCATGAAAATGGCCGCTGCACCATTTTCACAGGGTTAACAACACCAGTGACGTTGGTTCAGGATTCCGGAGGGGTGAGTATTAAAAAAATGGGTGCAGCATGTGTGGTACGGGGCCCCCTCTGTACTCAGCGGCCCATGTGCACCGCACACACTGCACCCATTATAGATATGCCAGTGTGTTGATCTCTATCACCACTGCTGGAAAATTTTGACCATTCTCTGCTGATTGCTGAGAGGTTGGATGAAGATGACTTGGACCAAGGAGAGGATCTGGTGTTGGTCTGTCTGTTGTTGTTGTTGTATCAGGAGCAGGAAGATGAGAACGGCTTCTGTCTCTGTCATCCCTTTGAGGTCTCTGTAGACCAGCGGATGTGTCTCCCCTTGATGGATGTTCACAAGTTTGGTGTTGAGTTATTCTTTCACCTCTTCGGCGTTTGGACCGCAGCCTCTCTTCAAATACAGTCTGCGGTGAATCATCTGAAAAGATATACCTTATATAGTAGACATAATAATTACTTATAGATAACATGGACAAATCAATTGTTGATCAATAACTTGCGTTACAGCAATAACAGTTTGGTATACGATTGATAATAGTGTTATATTGTAGGAGGCTCAGTCACAATAACAGGGTTGATTCATTTATTGTAGTTTTTTTAAATTTCCTTTGAAGAAAAATAATAATTAAAGAGCAATATCACAGCATTAAGCAAGAAAAGGAAACCAATAAGGAGCCACTTTCTTTGGGAGAGTGGATCTCTAGGCGTTCTATAAAAAATAAAAAGATCACAGGAACAAAAAACATCTGCACACATGCTATCTAAGTTTCACAATTAAGTCTCCAGACCCTGTATTTTATATTAATTACAGGGGTACAGCCAGAGGTGTAGAATGTAGCCATGGCACCCGGAGCAAGCTCATGTCATGGTGCCCGCCACCTTATATATATACTCAAACACATACCCATCACCTTCCTCAGCCACAGCCCCCTCACCATCCAAAGCACAGAGGTGTAGCATGTAGCCATGGCACTCGGAGCAAGCTCATGTCACGGCATCCCCCCCCCCCATATATACTCAAACACATACCCATCACCTTCCATAGTCACAGGCCCCTCACCTTGCTCAGCCACAGCCTCTCACCGTCCACAGCCCCATCACCAATCTCAGCCCTCACCTTCCTCAGACCCCAGCTCCATCACATTCCCTGCAGTGGCAACCTGAATTATGCCATGGTAGAGCCCCTTACACAGATTACACCTCAGTAGAGACCCTTATACACATTAGTCCAGGTAGTCCCATATACACAATACACCAGGTAGCTCCATATACAGATTACTTCAGGTAGCCCCATATACACATTGCGGCAGGTAGCCCCATATACACATTGCGGCAGGTAGACCCATATATACACATTGCGGCAGGTAGACCCATATATACACATTGCGGCAGGCAGCCGTGCAAACGCTATGCCGCCTCCCTCTGGGAGTGTATTTTAGCTTAGCAGCAGTGTGAACGAAAGGATCGCAGTGCGGCTACAAAACAATTTTGTGCAGTTTCAGAGTAGCTTCAGACCTACTCAGCGCTTGCGATCACTTCAGACTGTTCAGTTCCTGTTTTGACGTCACAAACACGCCCTGCGTTCGACTAGCCACACCTGCGTTTTTCCTGGCACGCCTGCGTTTTTCCGAACACTTTCTGAAAACGGTCAGTTGACACCCAGAAACGCCCACTTCATGTCAATCACACTGCGGCCAGCAGTGCGACTGAAAAGCTTCGCTAGACCCTGTGTGAAACGACATAATTCGTCGTAATAGTACGACGCATGTGCGCATTGCGCCACATACGCATGCGCATAAGTGCCAATTTTTTGCCTGATCGCTGCGCAGCGAACGAAAGCAGCTAGCGAACAACTCGGAATGACCCCCAATGATGTCTGATATGTCATCACAACTCACTGCAAATGCTCAGAAAACTCAGCTACTACAACAGGCTGTTGCAGATTTAGCTGCTAGGGCAGATGTTACCCAGCAACCCCTATCTCATGCAGGACCACAAAAGCGTGGTTTACCTGCTCTGCTCTCTGATTCAGATGAGGAAATACAGGAGGATGGGGATGACTTGGATCCCATTAGTGGGGATTCCACCTCTGCTCAGGGTATTGAACCCCTAATTCTGGCTATATGGGACATGTTAAAGCTCCCTCTAGAGGACGCTGCGTCACAGCAGTCGCTTTTCTTTACACAAAATAAGCCTAATGTCACTTTCCCTGATTCTGCAGAGTTAGATGACCTATTTAAATTAGCCTGGAAAAATCCAGACAAAAAATACCAAGTGTCAAAACGATTTTTGCACCCTTTCCCATTTGCTCCTGAAGGTAGGAAATTCTGGGAAGAACCCTCGGGGGTTGACGTATCAGTCTCTTGACTGTTTAAAAGGCGGTGCTGCCTGCCCTGGGCTCCTTTACCATAAAGGACCCTGGGCACAGAAAAATGAGATTACACTAAAGTCTATCTACATGGCAGCTGGTGTATCGCAGAGGCCGGTATTAGCGGGTTGCTGGATGACCCATGCCATTGCATACGTGGGCTTCTCAAATTCAGGAGGGCCTCTCCGGGGATATGCCTCTGGTCACTACGGTGACTCTCCTGAAGCACATCCAGGACACTGCACGACGCGTGTGACTCACTGTGTGACTCACTCGGTTGCGTCATTGGATAGCGGACGCAGAAACCAAGTGCAGTGTGGAATCCCTCCTTTTCTGGGGAATGGCTTTTTGGGGTTGAGTTGGATACGTCGATTTCCAAAGTCACTGCTGGGAAATCAACGTTTCTCCCCTCTGGGGCCCCGCCGGCTAGGCATTCCTACCCGGTGCCGTCTGTTCAGTCCTTTTGGTCTAACAGATTTCAATCTAGGGCCAGAGATGCCTCCAATGCGAATAGAGGCACCAGAGGTAAGTCAAAAAGACCTGCAACCACCGGTTCTCAGGAACAGAGCACCAGTTCTGCTTCCACTAAGTCCTCAGCATGACGGTGCCCACCCAACCCGAGGAGATCTCAAGGTGGGAGCTCGACTGCGTCACTTCAGCCGCTCCTGCCAGGATACCTGGGTAAGGGACCTCATTTCTCAGTGCTACAAGCTGGAGTTCGATGGTGCTCCTACCAATGATTTTTCAAATCAAGCTTGCCAGCTTTGGAGGATATGCAAGTTACATTGCAACAGGCCCTCCAAAAGTTGGTCCAGTCCCACGTCATTGTTCCAGTACCAATACCACAATGAGGCAGGGGCTATTACTCCAACCTGTTTGTGGTACCGAAGTCAGACGGCTCGGTAAGGCCCATTTTGAATCTAAAGTCCTTGAACCCTTACCTAAAGGTTTTCAAGTTCAAAATGGAATCCCTGAGGGCAGTGACTGTGGGACTGAAAGAACAGGAATTCCTGGTTTTCTTGGATATCAAGGACGCCTACCTTCATATTCCAATTTGGCCACCTCATCAGGCTAATCTACCAGTTCCAGGCACTACCACGGCTCCAAGGGTATTCACAAAGGTGATGGCGGAGATGATGTTCCAACGCTGGGTCCAGGGGGTCTTCTGATAAAAGCAAGATCCAGGGAGCTTTTATTGCTCCATATCGACCACACTATCCAACTTCTGTCACGCCATGGGTGGATTCTCAATCTACAGAAGTCCCACCTGGAGCAAACTCAGCGGCTCCTGTTCCTGGGGATGTTACTGGATACGGTGGCCCAGAAGGTGTTCCTCCCGGAGGACAAAGCGAGAACACTTCAGGAGATGGTCCGCATGGTGCTCCGACCTGCTCGAGTGTCCATCCATCTTTGCATCAGATTGTTTGGGAAGATGGTCACCTCATACAAGGCGTTCCATGCCAGAACACTTCAATTGGATCTCCTGAGAAAGTGCTCCGGATCACATCTACAGATGCACCGGATAATTCGACTGTCACCTCAGGTCAGGATTTCCCTCCTGTGGTGGCTGCAGTCCTCCAATCTCCTGGAAGGCCGGAGTTTCATGGATTCAGGATTGGACCCTCCTCACGATGGATGCGAGTCTGCAAGGATGGGGAGCTGTCACCCAAGGAGCGCAGTTCCAGGGCAGGTGGTCAGCCCACGAAACCCTCCTTCCGATCAACACTGTGGAACTTCGGGCGATCTACAATGCTCTGCTTCAGGCCTCTCCTCTGCTTATGGATCACGCAAACCAAGTTCAGTTGGACAACGCCACAGCGGTGGCGTACATCAATTGGCAAGGAGGGACAAAAAGCAGAGCCTGCATGCGAGATGTGTCAAAGTGGGTGGAAAGAAATGCAAGAGCAATGTCGGCAATCTTCATTCTGGGTGTGGACAACTGGGAAGCGGACTTCCTGAGTCGTCACGATCTCCACCCGGGGGATTAGGGACTCCACCATCAGGTGTTCCAGCAGATCATCCACCGATGGGGCTGTCCACAGATAGATATGATGGCTTCTCGACTCAACAAGAAGCTTCACTGGTATTGCTCATGAGCCAGGGACCCTCAGGCGAGGGCAGTGGATGCACTGACGTCGCCATGGCCTTACCGGCTGGTCTACCTGTTTCCTCCGATTCCGTTGCTCCCAAGGATGCTCAAGCGAATCAGAAATCAAGGAGTCCAGGCAATTCTGATTGCCCCGGATTGGCCTTGGAGGGCGTGGTACGTGGATCTTCTGGACATGTCCGTCAAAGACCCTTGGCCTCTACCACTAAGATGCGATCTTCAACAGGAACCATTCATCTTCCCGGACTTATGGTGACTTCGTTTGACGGCATGGAGGTTGAGCGTAACATCCTAGCTCACAAGGGCCTTTCCAAAAAGGTTATTGCTACCATGGTTTAGGCCAGGAAACCTGTGAAACATTAGCATCATATCTGGAGAAGATATGTCTCTTGGTGCGAGGAACGCACGTATCCGCCTGCAGAGTTCCACTTGGGACGTTTCTTACATTTCCTGCAGGCTGGTGTGGATAAGGGCTAACATCTTGGTTCTATTAAGGTCCAGAATTTAGCTCTCTCAATTTTCTTTCAGAAGTTTAGACCTTCTTGCAAGGGGTACACCACAAGCAGCCTCCTTATGTGCCGCTTACGGCACCCTGGGATTTAAATGTGGTGTTTGATTTTCTACAGTCCTCCTGGTTTGAACCTCTGACTACGGTAGATGACAGGTACCTCACGTGGAAGGCGGTGATGTTACTGGCCCTGGCTTCTGCTCGGCTTGTCTCAGAATTGGGGGCCTCATCATGTAAAAGTCCATACTTGGTCTTTTACGAGGACAGAGCCGGAGCTCTGGACTAGACAGCAGTTCCTGCCGAAGGTAGGCTCTGCGTTCCACTTGAATCAACCTATTGTGGTTCCATAAAGTTCGGGCACTACTGCTCCTCAGGAGACATTGGATGCTTTGCAAGCCTTGTAGGTCTATATCAGGCGAATGGTTCGGATCAGAAAGACTGATTCCTTGTTCATGCTCTATGATGCGCAGAAAAAGGGTTGTCCTGCTTCGAAGCAGTCCATTGCTCGTTGGCTTAGGCTTACTATCCAACAGGCTGTCACAACTGAGGGCCTGAGCTGACGGGAGGCAGCCTCAGTTGTAGGGGCTGAGATGTACCGGAACCTGGGCGGTTGTATCAGACCCCTGGACATGTAAGTAACATGAATAATAACTGCCCGAAGGCGTGACCACGACAACTTAGATAAAAGTCAATGATGTTTATTATGACAAATCCGCATCACAGCAGCAATAAAAGAAAACGTAAAAGTCAGCAAAGAATAAATACAGTTCCTGAGTACTACAGCATGGCAGGAGCCACAGGGCACTGGTAGTGTGAGATAGTTCTTATGATCTTCTAGATGGAAAGTCCTTACCAGGCCCGGCTGTAGCAATGGAGATAACCCAGGATTGTACCAGCTGGTGTTCCAGGAAGAGCTGGGTTGCTGAAGGTAAAACAGCTGCTGTGGATACTGGCTGGAACCAGACTGTTGTTAGCACGGAGTGGATACTGGCTGGAACCAGTTAAATAATAAATGAACTTTGGGAGCGATGAAATGTGAACTGAAATGTAGAACTTGAGAGCGGAGAAATAATAATTCCGGTGGAGAGTGGTAAAGTGTAGAAAGGACACCGGCCCTTTAAGGGAAGCTGTATTCTGCTGGAAGCTGAGGCTGGAAGCAGGTAGTGTTGTAGCTGGAAACAGATGAATCCACAATGGATTGGAGAGTCAGGCTACACCGCAGGTGGAATGCTGGTGCGGGTCTCTATGGTGGAAGTCTTGAGACAGGAGCTGGAACCTGGAAGACAATCATAGAAGAGAGACAAACAGGAACTAGGTTTGACAACCAAAGCACTGACGTCTTCCTTGCTCAGGCACAGCTTACTTATACCTGCAGCAAGGAAGGGGTTGGCTAGGCAATTATGCAAATCAACAATACAAACAGCAGATTGGTGGAAATGATCAGATGACAGAATCCAAGATGGCTGCGCCCATGCAGACACTTGGAGGGAAGTTTGGTTTGTAATCCATGTGGTCTGGGAAACAGTAATGGCGGCGCCGGCCACCGGAGACAGGAGACGCCAGGCTGATAGATGCACATTTAACCACGCGGGCACAGCGGAGGCCGCGGCTGATGAAAACACCACTCTGACACTCTGCATGTGGAAACTCAGGAACAGCGGAATCTGGTCCTGGAACGCTGAGCCCGCCTTAGGAGGCATCTGAAGGGTAAGTAATGGCGTCCAGATACCCGGATCGTGACAGCACCCCCCCCTTTAGGAGTGGCCCCAGGACACTTCTTAGGCTTTAAAGGAAACTTTGCGTGGAAATTTCGGACCAAGGCAGGAGCATGGACATCAGAGGCATTGGTCCAAGAGCGTTCTTCAGGACCATAGCCCTTCCAGTCAATGAGATACTGAAGTTGACCGTAACGGTGACGTGAGTCCAGGATCTTGGCCACTTCATACTCAACGCCTCGTTGAGTTTGGACTTTCGGAGTTGGTGGAAGTGAGGAATGAAACCGATTCAAGATTAGCGGTTTCAACAGGGAAACATGGAATGTCCTGGGTATTTTTAAGAAGGGAGGTAACTGGAGTCTGTAAGCAACAGGATTGATGACTTGATCAATTTTAAAAGGACCGATGTAGCGAGGTGCAAACTTCATACTGGGAACTCTTAACCTCAAATTCTTCGTGGATAACCATACCCGATCACCCACCTTGAGAGCAGGAACTGCTCGACGCTTCTTATCTGCAAACTTCTTGTACCTGAACGATGCCTTGAGCAGAGCTGATCGTACGCTCTTCCAGATATTGGCAAACTGATGCAAGGTGATATCCACTGCGGGAACAGAAGTTGCTGGAAGCGGTTGGAACTCAGGGACTTTAGGGTGGAATCCAAAGTTGGTGAAGAATGGTGTTGAAGAAGATGAAGAATGATACTGGTTGTTATGACAGAACTCGGCCCAGGGAAGTAATTGAACCCAGTCATCTTGAGAGGAGGACACATAGATGCGGAGGAAGGCCTCCAAGTCCTGATTCACCCTCTCAGTTTGACCATTGGTCTGAGGATGGTAAGCCGTGGAAAACTTTAACTTGACTTGGAGGACTTGACATAAACTTCGCCAGAATTTGGCTGTGAATTGAACTCCTCGATCTGAGATAATTTCTTCTGGAAGACCGTGGAGTCGAAAGATCTCTTGTATGAATACTTGAGCCAACTTGGAAGCTGACGGAAGACCGGTGAGAGGAATGAAGTGTGCCATCTTGGTGAACCGGTCAACTACCACCCAGATGGTATTGAACTTGTTGCACATGGGCAAATCTGTAATAAAATCCATCGACAAATGGGTCCATGGTCGACGGGGAACAGATAGTGGAACCAGTTGCCCCGCAGGCGACTGGCGGGATACTTTATGTTGAGCACACTTTGGGCAAGATGCAATAAACTCCAAAACGTCCTTTTTCAGAGTTGGCCACCAATAGGACCTAGAGATAAACTCCAGGGTTTTTTGGATACCTGTATGTCCGGCAAAACGGGAAGCATGGGCCCAATGCATGAGCTTCTTCCTTAGTGTCGGCTTCACAAAACTTTTCCCTGATGGGGGCGTAGAGTCCATCCCTACCGTGGAGAATGCCAACGGATTTATAATGGGATGCTTGTCTGAAGACTCTGACTCATTTTCTTGCTCCCATGAGCGGGAAAGGGCATCGGCCTTGCGATTCTGAGAGCCCGGACAGAACTGGAGTTTAAAGTCGAACCTGGAAAAGAAAAGTGCCCATCTGGCCTGACGAGGGTTGAGACATTGTGCGCCTTTTAGATATAGAAGGTTCTTGTGGTCTGTAAGGATGGTGATTGAATGAGAAGCTCCCTCCAACAGATATCTCCACTCCTCTAGAGCGAGCTTGATGGCTAGCAACTCCTGGTCGCCAATGGCATAGTTGCGCTCCGCTGGGGAGAACTTCCGTGAGAAGAAACTGCAAGGATGTAAATGACCATCTTTAGCCCTCTGAGATAACACCGCTCCTACTCCAACGGAGGAGGCATCCACCTCTAAGATGAAAGGAGAGTCGACGTCAGGCTGTTTCAGGACAGGTGCAGAGATGAACCTCTGTTTTAAAAGATGAAAAGCTTGCATGGCTTCTTCAGACCACTTGGACGGGTTAGCACCCTTCTTGGTGAAAGCAGTAATAGGCGCCACAATGGTGGAAAAGTCTCGTATAAACTTTCGGTAATAATTGGCGAACCCTAAGAACCTCTGGACCCCTTTGAGGGTTAAGGGTACTGGCCAATTCTGGATTGCTTGTAGTTTCTCAGGATCCATCTCTAGTCCGGAACCGGACACAATGTACCCTAGAAACGGAATGGACTTGACTTCAAAGACGCATTTCTCTAATTTGCAGTAGAGATGATTGACACGGAGACGGGACAGAACCTCCTTTACCCAGAAACGATGTTCCTCTAAATTGTTGGCAAAAATGAGGATATCATCTAGATAGACCACGACATGACGGTATAGAATGTCTCTGAAGATCTCATTGACGAAATGCTGGAAGACAGCTGGAGCATTGCTCAATCCGAAGGGCATGACGAGGTACTCATAATGTCCGTCACGGGTGTTAAATGCGGTCTTCCACTCGTCACCCTCACGGATCCGGATGAGATTGTATGCACCTCTCAGGTCCAGCTTTGTAAAGATGGTAGCTCCGCTAACTCTGTCAAAGAGCTCAGTAATCAGGGGTAAAGGATAGCGGTTCTTGATGGTAATGTCGTTCAAACCTCTGTAGTCGATGCACGGCCGCAGACCACCATCTTTCTTCTTTACAAAAAAGAAGCCTGCGCCGGCTGGAGAAGAAGAAGGTCGAATGAACCCCTTTGCTAGGTTCTCTTTTATGTATTCCTCCGTAGAATGCGTCTCGGGGAGAGACAACGGATAAGTTCGGCCTCGAGGTGGAACCTTCCCTGGAACGAGATCAATCGGGCAGTCCCATTCTCTATGAGGGGGAAGGATATCAGCAGAAGCTTTACTGAACACATCCGTGAAATCTTGATATGGAGGAGGTGGAACATCAGACGACCTGGGGGAGGAGGAACAGACAGGCAACACTTTAAACAAACATGTCTTAGTACAGGAGGAACCCCATGCCAGGATTTGCGTAGTCGTCCAATCAATTGTAGGATTGTGAAGACGGAGCCATGGAAGGCCCAGGACCACAGGATGTGTGGCTCTTGGAATCACTAAAAGTGAAATAAGTTCGGAATGAAGAACTCCCACTCTCAGACGAACTGGTAGAGTCCTTAGAGAAATAACTGTATCAAAAATTTTACTGCCATCCACAGCAGTTAAGGAAAAGGACGAAGGAAGTCTCTCGGTGGGTAGGGACCACCGTTTAACATAGGCTTCGGTAATAAAGTTCCCAGCTGCTCCGGAATCCAGGAGGGCAATGACGTTCTGATAACGTTGAGCAACTTGAAGCGAGACTGGGAGGTTACAATCTTGAGGAGATGGAGAGGAGATCATTACTCCTAGCCGGCCCTCTCCTTGGCGAGCTAGGATTTGGAGTTTCCCGGACGTTTGGGACAGGCATTAATGGTGTGAGACGGAGCTGCACAGTACAAGCAGAGAAACTCGGAGAGACGTCTTCGGCGCTCAGCAGGAGTTAAACGGGAACGGCCAATTTGCATGGGTTCATCTTTAGTTGGTGACAGTTGGCGAGGAGGAGGAGCAGAAGATTTTGGAGCAGATGATCTTCCACGCTCAGTTGCTCTCTCTCTGAAACGTAAGTCAACTTTCGTACAAAGTGAGATTAACTCATCTAACTTGGAGGGTAAGTCTCTGGTAGCTAACTCATCTTTAATACGCTCGGATAAACCATGCCAGAATGCAGCATACAGGGCCTCGTCGTTCCATGCCAGTTCGGATGCCAGGATCTGGAACTGTATAAGATATTGTCCTACAGTACGTGATCCCTGGCGTAAACGGAGAATCTCAGACGAAGCTGAAGTTACCCGGCCTGGCTCGTCGAAGATGCGCCTGAATGTTGACACGAATGCAGTGTAAGAAGATAGCAGGGTGTCGGACCTCTCCCATAACGGTGATGCCCAATCGAGGGCTGAGCCACTGAGAAGAGAAATAATGTAGGCAATTTTTGTACGGTCACTGGGGAAATTGCCAGGTTGTAGCTCAAACTGAATCTCACACTGGTTGAGAAATCCCCTGCAGAATCTTGGAGATCCGTCAAATTTTGCTGGCGTTGGAAGATGAAGACGTGGAGCAGGAATGGGTAAGGTGGGTGGGGTTATAGCTGGAGTCACTGTGGTTGACGCACCAGACGCGCCTGATCCACGGAGAGTGGTCTGAATCCCATCCAGCCGAGTAGAGAGATCCTGGAGACAGCGGATGATGTGGCCCTGTGCAGCCTCCTGATGTTCTAGTCGGGCTGCCAGTTCTTGCATCGGCCTGGCCGCTTGATCCTGGTCTCCGGCTGGATTCATTAGGTCAGTGCTTACTGTCACAACTGAGGGCCTGAGCTGACGGGAGGCAGCCTCAGTTGTAGGGGCTGAGATGTACCGGAACCTGGGCGGTTGTATCAGACCCCTGGACATGTAAGTAACATGAATAATAACTGCCCGAAGGCGTGACCACGACAACTTAGATAAAAGTCAATGATGTTTATTATGACAAATCCGCATCACAGCAGCAATAAAAGAAAACGTAAAAGTCAGCAAAGAATAAATACAGTTCCTGAGTACTACAGCATGGCAGGAGCCACAGGGCACTGGTAGTGTGAGATAGTTCTTATGATCTTCTAGATGGAAAGTCCTTACCAGGCCCGGCTGTAGCAATGGAGATAACCCAGGATTGTACCAGCTGGTGTTCCAGGAAGAGCTGGGTTGCTGAAGGTAAAACAGCTGCTGTGGATACTGGCTGGAACCAGACTGTTGTTAGCACGGAGTGGATACTGGCTGGAACCAGTTAAATAATAAATGAACTTTGGGAGCGATGAAATGTGAACTGAAATGTAGAACTTGAGAGCGGAGAAATAATAATTCCGGTGGAGAGTGGTAAAGTGTAGAAAGGACACCGGCCCTTTAAGGGAAGCTGTATTCTGCTGGAAGCTGAGGCTGGAAGCAGGTAGTGTTGTAGCTGGAAACAGATGAATCCACAATGGATTGGAGAGTCAGGCTACACCGCAGGTGGAATGCTGGTGCGGGTCTCTATGGTGGAAGTCTTGAGACAGGAGCTGGAACCTGGAAGACAATCATAGAAGAGAGACAAACAGGAACTAGGTTTGACAACCAAAGCACTGACGTCTTCCTTGCTCAGGCACAGCTTACTTATACCTGCAGCAAGGAAGGGGTTGGCTAGGCAATTATGCAAATCAACAATACAAACAGCAGATTGGTGGAAATGATCAGATGACAGAATCCAAGATGGCTGCGCCCATGCAGACACTTGGAGGGAAGTTTGGTTTGTAATCCATGTGGTCTGGGAAACAGTAATGGCGGCGCCGGCCACCGGAGACAGGAGACGCCAGGCTGATAGATGCACATTTAACCACGCGGGCACAGCGGAGGCCGCGGCTGATGAAAACACCACTCTGACACTCTGCATGTGGAAACTCAGGAACAGCGGAATCTGGTCCTGGAACGCTGAGCCCGCCTTAGGAGGCATCTGAAGGGTAAGTAATGGCGTCCAGATACCCGGATCGTGACACAGGCCTATGTGTCAGCAGCCTTACCTGTTCCTAAGTCTCTGAAGGCCCTCTCTACAAGCTCAGTGGGCTCTTCCTGGGCGGCTGCCCATGGAGTCTTGGCCTTCCAACTATGCCGAGCTGCTAACTGGTCGGGGAAGAACACTTCTGTTAAGTTCTACAAGTTTGATGCCCTGGCCAAATAGGATTCCCAGTTTGGGCAGGCGGTGCTGCAGCAGTCTCCGAACATTCCCGCCCATTCTGGAAGCTTTGGGACGTCCCCATCGTACTAAGTCTCCCCGTTTCTTATGGATGCTAGAGAAAATAGGAGTTTAATTACCTACTGGTAAATCCTTTTCTCGTAGTCCATAAGGGATATTGGGCGCATGCCTCAGTGCATTGGCTTTTCTGCAGGTTCTCTTTTATGTGGTTACCTGTTCAGCTGTTGCTGTTATTGTTACCAGCCATTGCTGGTTGTTGTATGTTAGTGGTGTGCTGGTATATAAATCTCACCACTGCTTGCTGTTATGTTCATTCTATCATATATGTCCTTTCACCTTCGGGCACTGTTTTACCTATAACTGCCTGTGGGAGGGGGCATAGAAGGGAGGAGCCAGCACACCCAGTTGAAGAAATTTAAAGTGCACCGGCTCCTTTAGACCCCATCTATACCCCATCGTACTAAGGGGGTCATTCCGACCCGTTCGCACGCAGCGGTTTATCGCTGGGCGTTCCAGGGCGAATCCGGACCTTTTGGAGCCGTTTTCGGGGAGTGGTGAGTAAAATGCAGGCGTGTCCAGAAGAACGGAGGGCGGGTGTCTGACGTCAAAGCCGGCTCCAGCACCGCAGGGATCGTCGTACAGGGTAAGTATGTCCAGGCCTAGTCTTCTTTTGCTTGAATTTTTTTTAGCTTAGCAGGGCTGCACAAACGTTTGCAGTCCTGCTAAGCTAAAATACACTCCCCCATAGGCGTTTACTAGTTGATCGCAGCAGCAGCAAAAAGTTGCTGGCTGCGATCAACTTGGAATGACCACCCAAGTCTCCCCAATATCCCTTATGGACTACGAGAAAAGGATTTACCGGTAGGTAATTAAAAAGGAGATTTATGGTAGACTTACTATTGTTAAATCGTTTTCTGCGAGGTACACTGGATTCCACAGGGAATAACATCGGGGTGTAGAGTTGGATCTTGATGCGAGGCACCAACAGGCTAAAAATTTTGACTGTTCCCAGGATGCACCACATCGCCTCCTCTATATATAATCCCTCCTTCGTGCACAGGAGCTCAGTTTTGGTAACCAGTCCAATGCAGTAGCAGGTAAATAGACGGTTGATGTCAGTCACATAGAACCACGTTCTCACGACAGGAGAAGGGACCTCCGGGTGAAGGCTCCACTCTCCGGCGTGTATGTCCTGACAACTGAGGAAATCTGCTTCCCAGTTAAGGACACCCGGAATGAACACTGCCGATATTGCTGGCAGATGGCGTTCCGCCCATTGAAGAATTCTGTACACTTCCCTCATTGCTTGTCAGCTTTGAGTGCTGCCTTGATGATTTATGTACGCCACCGCGGTGGTGTTGTCCATCTGTACTTGATCAGGACTGTTCCTTAATAGAGGCAGAGCTAGTGTCAATGCATTGAACATTGCCCGCAGTTCTAGAATTTTGATGGGGAGGAGAGACTCTTCCTTGGTCCAGTGACCCTGGAGACAGTGTTGCTCGAACACCGCGCCCCAGCCCCTCAGACTGGCGTCCATTGTCAATAGGACCATACAGTGTCCATGCCAGCCGCACGGTCCATCTCCTAGAGACCGCGCGGGATCATGATTTCAACCCAGCAGGTCCCACCTGGGGGACCCTCTTACCTCCTCCCCATGTCCTGCAGCCATGCGGTCCTGGAGATGAGCAGCGGCGGTGTGCCAAAATACCGCTGCGTCTCTGCTGTAAGTACCCAGGAACCAGGCCGCGGGAGTATACAGCGCCACAGAGGGGAGGTGATGGAGCCGCAGCACAGCATGTCCTAAGGACATAAAAGTGCTGCTGCTCAGACTTCAAAAAGCCTTTTTTCTTCAATTCTTCAGGGCTGCCTAACGCAGGACTCGCCTGTTAGTGACCTGCTATGCAGGCACCAACTTTAAAACTGAGCTCCTGTGCACGGAGGAGGGGTCATATAGAGGAGGCGGTACGGTGCATCCTGGGAACAGTCAAAGTTTTTAGCCTGTTGGTGCCTCGGATCAAGATCCAACTCTACACCCCGATGTTATTCCCTGTGGAATATCAGTGCACCCCGCTGCAGAAATCCTATTTTTAACAGACACAAATAAAAAATTTTTTTTAGTATAAATAATAAAACTACAAAGTTGTGCACCATTGCAAAAAATAGGATTTGAATTACCTACCGGTAAATCCTTTTCTCGTAGTCTGTAGAGGATACTGGGGTCCACATTAGTACCATGGGGTATAGACGGGTCCACTAGGAGCCTTGGGCACTTTAAGAAATTAATAGTGTGCACTGTTTCCTCCCTCTATGCCCCTCCTACCAGACTCAGTCTAGAAACTGTGCCCGAGGAGACGGACTTATCCTGAGGAAGGATATAACAGAACAGTGGTGAGATTCGAACCAGCACACACAAAAAAGCGGAAAGCCAAGCTAACCAAACTTGAACAGGAACAGCAACAGCTGAACCAACAACATTACATAACTAAGTAATAGTGCAGGAAACATGAAGCACTGGGCGGGCGCCCAGTATCCTCTACGGACTACGAGAAAAGGATTTACCGGTAGGTAATTAAAATCCTATTTTCTCTTACGTCCTAGAGGATAGTGGTGTCCACAGTAGTACCATGGGGATGTACCAAAGCTCCCAAACCGGGTGGGAGAGTGCTGAGGTTCCTGCAGAACTGATTGACCAAACTGAAGGTCCCCAGAGGCCAAAGTATCGAACTTGTAGAACTTAGCAAACGTGTTCGAACCTGACCAAATAGCTGCTCGGCAGAGCTGCAAAGCCGGGACACCCCAGGCAGCCGCCCAGGAAGAACCCATCGATCTAGACGAGTGGGCCTGTACTTTAGGAACCAGCAATCCTGCCGTAGAATAAGCCTGCTGGATAGTACACCTGATCCAGCGTGCAATAGACTGCTTGGAAGCAGGACACCCAATTGTTTTGGGATCATAGATAACAAACAGCGAGTCAGATTTCCTGTGACGGGCTGTCCGTTTTATATAGATCTTCAAAGTCCTCACAACATCCAAGGATTTTGAGGTAGCAGAGGTGTCTGTAAACACCGGAACCACAATAGGTTGGTTGATATGAAACGCAGACACCACCTTAGGAAGAAATTGCTAACGCGTTCTGAGTTCAGCTCTATCTTCATGAAAAATCAAATAGGGGCTCTTGTGAGACAATGCCCCCAGTTCTGACACACGCCTTGCAGAAGCCAAGGCCAACAGTGTATGGTCTTCCACGTAAGAAACTTTAAGTCAGCCTCCTGTAAAGACTCAAACCAATCCGATCATAGGAACTGCAACATCATGTTAAGATCCCAAGGTGCCATGGGAGGCACAAAGGGTGGTTGGATGTGCAGAACCCCCTTCAAGAACGTCTGAACCTCAGGAAGGGAAGCCATTTTTTTCTGGAAGAAAATGGATAAGGCCGAAATCTGGACCTTCAAGGAGCCGAGACGGAGGCCCACATCCACACCTGACTGCAGAAAAAGGAGAAAACGTCCAAGCTGAAATTCCATTGCAGGAAATTTCCTGTTTTAACACCACGAGACATATTTTTTAACCTTGTCCGGAATGGCTTTTCGCGCTAAAATTTGACGCTCAATTTCCATGCCGTCAAACGTAGCCGTGGTAAGTCTTGATAGACGAACGGCCCCTGTTGTAGAAGATACACTCGAAGAGGTAGAGGCCACGGGTCCTCTAAGAGCATCTCCAGTAGATCCTCGTACCAGGCCCTCCTTGGCCAAACCGGAGCAATGAGAATTGCTTGAACCTTTTCCCTTTTTTATTCTTTTGGGAAATTTTTGGGATCAACGGAAAAGGTGGAAACACGTAAACCATCTGGTAGACCCATGGAGTCACCAGCGCGTCCACCGCCACTGCTTGTGGGTCTCTCGACCTAGAACAATACCTCTTGAGCTTCATGTTGAGCCGAGAGGCAATCATGTCTATTTGTGGAGTTAACCACTGACGTGTTAAGGACTCGAACACCTGCGGGTGAAGGTCCCACTCTCCTGGGTGGAGGTCGTGTCTGCTGAGGAAGTCCGCTTCCCAGTTGCCTACTCCCGGAATGAAGATTGGAGACAGTGCCACCGCGTGTCTCTCTGCCCAGAGGAGAATCTTTGTTACCTCTGACATTGCTGCTCTACTCTTCGTTCCGCCCTGTCGGTTTATGTACGTTACTGCCGTCACATTGTCCGACTGAACCTGGTTGGCTAGATCTTGAAGAAGATGCAATGACTGTAGAAGGGCGTTGTATATGGCCCTTAGTTCTAGAATGTTGATTGGAAGAATAGCTTCCTGACTTGACCATTTTCCTTGGAACTGTTCCCCTCGGGTGACTGCTCCCCAACCTCTGAAGCTTGCGTCCGTGGTTAGCAGAATCTAACTTTGAATCCCGGGGGATTTGGGATTTTGGTAGGTTCAGAATCCATCCGTGATCCTGAAGCAATCGGATTGAGAGGGCAATGCTGTTTAACAACCTCTCCCTGGAAGGCGCTTTTATCAACCGGTTGTCCAGATATGGTATTATGTTCACTCCCTTCTCGCGGAGGAGAAACATCACCTCTGCCATCACCTTGGTGAATACCCTTGGTGCCGTGGAGAGGCCAAATGGCAGGGCATGAAACTGGTAGTGACAGTCCTGTAGTGCAAACCTTAGATAAGCCTGATGAGACGGCCAAATCGGAACATGAAGGTATGCATCCTTGATAGCCAGAGACTACAGGAATTCCCCTTCCTCCAGACCTAAGGCCACCGCTCTCAGAGACACCATCTTGAACTTAAACACCCCTAAGGACGGGTTCAGTGACTTGAGGTTTAAAATGGGTCTTACCGAACCGTACGGTTTCGGTACCACAAACAGGTTTGAGTAATAACCTTTGTTTTGTAGGTGAAGTGGAACTGGGACAATGACCTGAGTCTGTACCAGTTTTGAATTGCTGCCTGTAACGTCATACTTCCTTCCGGAGAAGCTGGTAAGCCTGAATTGAAGAATCTGTGAGGTCTTGAAACTCCAGTCTGTATCCTTGGGTTATAAGGTCTATGACCCAGGGATCCTGGCAAGATTGTGTCCAAATGTGACTGAAATAACGTAACCAAGCTCCTACCTGCCTGTCCTCCAGGCATGACCACCGTAATGCTGAAGGCTTTGAGGAAGCTGACCCGGATGCCTGCTCCTGAGAACCTGCAGCTGCTGGTTTTCTGGTTTTACCTCTATTACCTTTGAAGGTTGTAGAAGAACCCTTGGATTTGCCCTTGAACTTTGCTGTCCGAAAGGATTGCAGAGTTGGAGCAGATTAGGATTTCCTAGCTGGAGGTGTGCGGAAGGAAGGTATGTAGACTTACCCACTATAGCCTTGGATATCAATTTATCCAATTCAACCCCAAACAGGACGTCCCCTGTGTAAGGTAGATTTTCCACTCCTTTCTTGGAGTCCGCATCTGCAGTCCACTGGAGTAGCCAAAAACACCTACGTGCAGTGGTGCGTACGTTGAGCAAACCAATTTCCTTTAAGGCCTCCACCATAAAGCTTGCAGAATCTTGGATATGCTGCAGGAGTAAAACTATCTTCCCCCTGGGTAAGGAATCCAAATTGTCAATTAGGTTACCTGACCATTTTGCGATGGCTCTAGTGATCCATGCGCAAGCAATAGTGGGCCTCTGGGCCACTCCCGCCGACATGTATAGTGATTTGAGAGTATTCTCAATTTTCCGGTCCGCTGTGTCCTTTAAGGACGCAGCCCACGGGCACAGGTAAGACAATCTTACGTGACAACCTGGATACCTATGCATCGACAATCGGCTGGTTTTCCCATTTCACACGATCTCCCAGGGGAAAGGGAAAGGATGTAATCAACCTTTTAGGGATCTGAATTTTTTTGTCAGGACTAGCCCAAGTTTCTTCAAACAGGGCATTCAATTCCTTTGATGCAGGAAAAGTAGCCGAGGACTTCTTTTTTACATTAAAAAAAGGATTCCTCCTCCACCTCCGCCGTCTTGCCAGGAATGTGCAGGACATTTCTGATAGACTCTATCAGAGCTTGTATGCCTTGTGATAAGACAGCATCCCCCCGCTCGCATCCACCTCACCCTCCTCTGGATCCGACGTATCAGGATCCGTATCACCCTGCATGATTTGTGCCAGAGTACGTTTTTGTGGGCAAATGGCGAGAGCTTGGGGTGCAGGCATGGGAGCTGAATCTTTATTTATCAAGTCATCCATAGACTGCGGCAAGAATTGTGTCTCTTTTTCGGTATTAGACAACTTAGTAGAAATATTTGAAATCATCCCTTTAATGGAAGCCAACCACGGGGGTTCAGCCCCACTGGACTGGGAGTGAACACTATCCTGAGTACAGGGTAGTGAGTCCCAAGGAGATGATAGACATTCATCTGTACAAGAAACACAGTCCCTGGACATGATTGTAAAGGGACCCCAACACACACAATACAGTATATGTAGGCAGCGTCTTGGAGAGACACAGAATTCAGAGCCAGCCACACAGCGCCCCTTTAGTAATAGCAAAACAATAAACAAATAAACAAACACCGGAATAGTGTTTGTAATATGTACACTGCTCTCCCCCCCCCCCCCCCCCCCCCCCCCCCCACATCCCCCTCTAAGACCCCCTGGTACCTCTGAAGGGACTTGGGGTTCAGATAGAGGAGCTGCGTGTCCCTGTGTAGTGCTTGTCTGAGCTGCAGAGGGAAATGGCGCCGGAGAGCCGCTGGATCCGCAGTGGGAAGCCCCGCCCCATGGTGTGGCTTGCGAATAGCTCCCTCAGGATCTCAGTGTCCTGCCAGCAGAGAAACGGAACCATTAACTCTAAGGAAGTTGGAAGTTCTCCCCCCTAAGTCCCACAAAGTAGTCAGTCTATTGCATAAACAGCCCGGACTGAAAATAACAAACATTAAAAATAAAAACAGAAAACTCTTCAGCTCTCCAAAGTGTGACCAGGTCCTCCGGGCACATTTTTTACACTGAGTCTGGTAGGAGGAGCCAGTGCACACTATTGATTTCTTAACGTGCCCAAGGCTCCTAGTGGACCCGTCTATACCCCATGGTACTAAAGTAGACCCCAGTATCCTCTAGGACGTAAGAGAAAATAAGAATTTACTCACCGGTAATTCTATTTCTCGTAGTCCGTAGTGGATGCTGGGTACTCCGGAAGGACCATGGGGAATAGACGGGCTCCGCAGGAGACTGGGCACTCTTAAAAGAAAGATTAGGGACTATATCTGGTGTGCACTGGCTCCTCCCTCTATGCCCCTCCTCCAGACCTCAGTTAGGGAAACTGTGCCCGGAAGAGCTGACATTACTAGGAAAGGATTTGGAATCCAGGGTAAAACTCATACCAGCCACACCAATCACACCGTACAACTTGTGATAACTATACCCAGTTAACAGTATGAACAACAACTGAGCCTCATTCAACAGATGGCTCATAACAATAACCCTATAGTTAAGCAATAACTATATACATGTATTGCAGAAAGTCCGCACTTGGGACGGGCTCCCAGCATCCACTACGGACTACGAGAAATAGAATTACCGGTGAGTAAATTCTTATTTCTCTGACGTCCTAGTGGATGCTGGGAACTCCGTAAGGACCATGGGGAATAGCGGCTCCGCAGGAGACTGGGCACATCTAAAGAAAGCTTTAGGACTATCTGGTGTGCACTGGCTCCTCCCCCTATGACCCTCCTCCAAGCCTCAGTTAGATTTTTGTGCCCGACCGAGCAGGGTGCAATCTAGGAGCTCTCCTGAGCTTCTTAGAAAAAGTTAGTTTTAGGTTTTTTATTTTCAGTGAGACCTGCTGGCAACAGGCTCACTGCATCGAGGGACTAAGGGGAGAAGAAGCGAACCTGCCTGCTTGCAGCCAGCTTGGGCTTCTTAGGCTACTGGACACCATTAGCTCCAGAGGGACCGAACACAGGCCCAGCCTCGGAGTCCGGTCCCAGAGCCGCGCCGCCGCCCCCCTTACAGAGCCAGAAGCAAGAAGAGGTCCGGAAAATCGGCGGCAGAAGACATCAGTCTTCACCAAGGTAGCGCACAGCACTGCAGCTGTGCGCCATTGCTCCTCATGCACACCACACACTCCGGTCACTGAGGGTGCAGGGCGCTGGGGGGGGCGCCCTGAGCAGCAATATAAACACCTTGGCTGGCAAAAATACATCACATATAACCCCCAGGGCTATATGGATGTATATTAACCCCTGCCAGATGCCATAAAAATGCGGGAGAAAAGTCCGCGAAAAAGGGGCGGAGCCTATCTCCTCAGCACACTGGCGCCATTTTTCCCTCACAGCTCCGTTGGAGGGAAGCTCCCTGGCTCTCCCCTGCAGTTAATACACTACAGAAAGGGTTAAAAAGAGAGGGGGGGGGGGGGGGCACAATTTAGGCGCAGTATACAACATATATGCAGCTATAAGGGAAAACACTTTTTTATAGGTGCTATCCCTGTGATATATAGCGCCCTGGTGTGTGCTGGCATACTCTCCCTCTGTCTCCCCAAAGGGCTTTGTGGGGTCCTGTCCTCTATCAGAGCATTCCCTGTGTGTGTGCTGTGTGTCGGTACGGCTGTGTCGACAGGTATGTGGAGGATAATGAGGTGGAGGCGGAGCGAATGCCTGTAAATATGTTGTCACCCCCTGCGGGGTCGACACCGGTGTGGTTGAACTTATGGAAGGATTACGTGAAAGTGTCAACTCCTTACATAAAAGGCCGACGACATGGAACAGCCGGCTACTCAGCTTGTGCCTGTTCCAGCGTCTCAAATGTCATGGGGGGCTCTAAAATCGCCCGCTACCTCAGATAACAGACACAGATGTCGACACGGATACTGACTCCAGGGTCGACATCGATGAGACTGGTGTACCCTCCAAATAGGTCCACCCGTTACAGGATTGAGACAATGAAAAATGTATTACACATTTATGATTATACCCCAGGTACCACATAAAAGGGTATTGTGTTTGGTGAGAGAAAACTATTAGTAGCTTTTCCTGCATCTGAGAAATTAAATGAGGTGTGTGAGGAAGAGTGGTCTTCCCCCGGTAAGAAATTGATAATTTCTACAACGGTTAATGGCAGCGTACCCTTTCCCGCAGAGGATAGGTCACGCGGGGAAACACCCCATAGGGTAGATACAGCGCTTACACGCTTATCAGAAAAGGTGGCACTACCGTCTTCGGGTACGGCCGCCCTGAAGGAACCTGCTGATAGAAAGCAGGAGGTTACCCTATAAGATATGGTCACACACTAGGGCATTATATTGCGACCAGCCGTTGCTTCGGCATGGATGGGCAGTGCTCCCGCTGCGTGGTCAGATTCCCTGTCGGAAAATAACTATGGATAGGGACAATATTTTGATGAAAATAGAGCATATAAAAGACGTGGTCTTATACATGCGTGATGCACAGAGGGATATTTGCCGGCTGGCATCAAAAATAAGCGATAGGTCCATTGCCGCCAGACGGGGGTTATGGACTTGGCAATGGTCAGGCGATGCCGACTCGAATCGGCACATGGAAGTTGCCCTATAAGGGGGTAAAACTGTTTGGGGATAGTTTTTCAGACCTCGTTTCCACAGCTACTGCTGGGAAATTATTTTTTTTGCCACAGGCTACCCCACAACAAAAGAAAGCACCGTATCATCAAGTACAGTCCTTTCGGCCCCAGAAAAACAAGTGGGCTAGAGGCTCATCCTTTCTGCCGAGAGGCAAAGGTAGAGAAAAAAAAAAAAAAAAGCTGCAACACACAGCTAGTTCCCAAGAGCAGAAGTCCTCCCTGCGTCCGGTAGGTCCACAGTATGGTGCTGGGGCTGCTCAGGCGGACCCGGGTACGGTGGGGGCCCGTCTCAGATATTTCAGCGGACAGTGGGCCCTCTCACATGGATCCCTGGGTCCTTCAAGTAGTATCTCAGGGGTACAGGCTGGAGTTCGAGACGTTCTTCCCCCCGCCGTTTCCTAAAATCTGCCTTACCGGCACCTCCCTCTGCCAGGGAGACGGTGTTGGTGGATATTCAACACTATAATCACAACAAGTGATTGTCAAGGTGCCCCTCCTTCAGCAAGGAAGGGGTTACTATTCCACAGTGGTTGTGGTACCGCAACGGTTCGGTGAGACCCATCTTGAAATTAAAATACTTGAACTTTTATATCAGAAGATTCAAGTTCAAGATGGAATCGCTCAGGGCGCTTATTACGAGCCTGGACGAGGGGGATTACAGGGTCTCCCTGGACATCAAGGATGCGTACCTGCATGTCCCCATTCCCCCCCCCTCACCAGGAGTACCTCAGATATGTGGTACAGGACTGTCACTATCAGTTCCAGACGCGGCCGTTGGAGTTGTCCACGGCACCGAAGGTCTTTACCTAGGTAATGGCCGAAGTGATGATACTCCTTCGCAAGAAGGAAGTTTTTATTATCCCGTACTTGGACGATCTCCTGATAAAGGCGAGGTCCAAAGAACAGTTGGTAGTGGGGGTAGCACTCTCTCGGGAAGTGCTACAACAGCACGACTGGATTCTCAATATTCCAAAGTCACAGCTGGTCCCGACGACACGTCTTCTGTTCCTGGGAATGTTTCTGAACGCAGACCAGAAAAGAGTGTTTCTTCCAGTGGAAAAAGCCGAGGAGTTGTCATCTCTAGTCAGAGACATCCTAAAACCAGGACAGGTGTCGGTACATCAATGCACACGAGTCCTGGGAAAAATGGTAGCTTCGTACGAAGCATAATTCCATTCGGAAGACTCCACGCAAGGACGTTCCAGTGGGACCTGTGGGACTAATGGTCCGGGTCCCGTGTACAGATACAACAGCGGATAACCCTGTCAGCAAGAAACAGGGTGTCGCTGCTGTGGTGGCTGCAGAGGGCTCATCTACTAGTGGGCCGCAGATTCGGAATACAGGACTGGGTCCTGGTGACCACGGATGCCAGCCTTCGGGGCTGGGGTGCAGTCACACAGGGAAGAAATTTCCGAGGAGATTTCGCTTCACATAAATATTCTGCAGCTAAGGGCCATTTACAATGCCCTAAGACAAGCAAGGCCCCTGCTTCAGAACCAGCCGGTACTGATCCAATCGGACGACATCACGGCGGTCGCCCATGTACACAGACAGGGCGGCACAAGAAGCAGGATGGCGATGGCAGAAGCCACAAGGATTCTCCGATGGGCGACCTACACCCAGGAGAATGGGGACTTCATCCAGAAGTTTTCCAAATGCGGGTAAACCGTTGGGAATGACCACGGGTGGACATGATGGCGTCCCGCCTCAACATGAAGTTGAAAAGATATTGCGCCAGGTCAAGGGACCCTCAGGCGATCGCTGGGGACGCTCTAGTGACACCATGGGTGTACCAGTCGGTTTATGTGTCTCCTCCTCTACCTCTCATACCCAAGGTACTGAGAATAATAAGAAGGCGAGGAGTGAAAACCATACTCGGGGTTCCGGATTGGCCATGAAGAGCTTGGTACCTGGAACTTCAAGAGATGCTGGCAGAGGACCCTTGGCCTCTGCCGCTCAGACAAGACCTGCTGCAGCAGGGACCCTGTCTGTTCCAAGACTTACCGCGGCTGCGTTTGACGGCTTGGCGGTAGAACACCTGATCCTAAAGGAAAAGGGTATTCCGAAGGAAGTCATCCCTACCCTGATCATAGCCAGGAAGGATGTCACTGCAAGACATTATCGCCGCGTTTGGCGAAAATTTGTTGCTTGGTGGGAGGCCATGAAGGCCCCGACGGAGGAATTTCAACTATGTCGATTCCTGCACTTCCTGCAAGCAGGGGTGACGTTTGGGCCTCAAATTGGGGTCCATCAAGGTCCAGATTTCGGCTCTGTCGATTTTCTTCCAGAAAGAACTGGCTTCACTGCCTGAAGTTCAGACTTTGGTTAAAGGAGTACTACATATTCAGCCTCCTTTTGTGCCTCCTGTGGCACTTTTTGGATCTCAACGTGGTGTTGGATTTCCTAATGTCGCATTGGTTGAGCCACTTAAAACCATGGAGCTAAAGTATCTTGCGTGGAAAGTGGTCATGCTGTTGGCCTTGGCCTTGGCCAGGCGTGTGTCAGAATTGGCGGCTTTGTCATGTAAAAGGCCTTATCTGATTTTCTGTATGAATAGGGCAGAGTTGAGGACTCGTCCTCAGTTTCTCCCGAAGGTGGTCTCAGGTTTTCACTTGAACCAACCTATTGTGGTGCCTGCGGCTACTGGGGACTTGGAGGATTCCAAGTTGCTGGACGTAGTCAGAGCCCTGTAAATTTTATTTTCCAGGACGGCTGGAGTCAGGAAAACTGACTCGCTGTTTATCCTGATGGCACCCAACAAGCTGGGTGCTCCTGCTTCTAAGCAGTCTATTGCGCACTGGATTTGTAGCACTATTCAGCTGGCGCATTCTGCGGTAGGATTACCGCAGCCTAAATCAATAAAAGCCCATTCCACAAGGACGGTGGGCTCATCTTGGGCGGCTGCCCGAGGGGTCTCGGCTTTACAACTTTGCCGAGCAGCTACTTGGTCAGGGGCAAACACGTTTGCAAAATTCTACGAATTTGATACCCTGGCTGAGGAGGACCTGGAGTTCTCTCATTCGGTGCTGCAGAGTCATCCGCACTCTCCCGCCCGTTTGGGAGCTTTGGTATAATCCCCATGGTCCTTACGGAGTTCCCAGCATCCACTAGGACATCAGAGAAAATAAGAATTTACTTACCGATAATTCTATTTCTCGTAGTCCGTAGTGGATGCTGGGCGCCCATCCCAAGTGCGGATTGTCTGCAATACTTGTACATAGTTATTGTTAACTAATCGGGTTCTTGTTGTGAGCCATCTATTCAGAGGCTCCTCTGTTATCATGCTGTTAACTGGGTTTCATATCACAAGTTGTACGGTGTGATTGGTGTGGCTGGTATGAGTCTTACCCGGGATTCAAAATCCTTCCTTATTGTGTACGCTCGTCCGGGCACAGTATCCTAACTGAGGCTTGGAGGAGGGTCATAGGGGGAGGAGCCAGTGCACACCAGATAGTCCTAAAGCTTTCTTTAGATGTGCCCAGTCTCCTGCGGAGCCGCTATTCCCCATGGTCCTTACGGAGTTCCCAGCATCCACTACGGACTACGAGAAATAGAATTATCGGTAAGTAAATTCTTATTTTTCTCTGACGTCCTAGTGGATGCTGGGTACTCCGTAAGGACCATGGGGATTATACCAAAGCTCCCAAACGGGCGGGAGAGTGCGGATGACTCTGCAGCACCGAATGAGCAAACTCAAGGTCCTCCTCAGCCAGGGTATCAAACTTGTAGAATTTTGCAAAAGTGTTTGATCCCGACCAAGTAGCAGCTCGGCAAAGTTGTAAAGCCGAGACCCCTCGGGCAGCCGCTCAAGAAGAGCCCACCTTCCTCGTGGAATAGGCTTTTACTGATTTAGGATGCGGCAGTCCAGACGCAGAATGTGCAAGTTGAATCGTGCTACAGATCCAGCGAGCAATAGTCTGCTTTGAAGCAGGAGCACCCAGCTTGTTGGGTGCATGCAGGATAAACAGCGAGTCAGTTTTACTGACTCTAGCCGTCCTGGAAACATAGATTTTCAGGGCCCGGACTACGTCCAGCAACTCGGAATCCTCCAAGTCCCGAGTAGCCGCAGGCACCACAATAGGTTGGTTCAAATGAAACGCTGATACCACCTTTGGGAGAAATTGGGGACGAGTCCTCAATTCTGCCCTGTCCATATGGAAAATCAGATATGGGCTTTTACAGGACAAAGCCGCCAATTCTGACACACGCCTAGCTGAGGCCAAGGCCAACAGCATGACTACCTTCCACGTGAGATACTTCAACTCCACGGTCTGAAGTGGCTCAAACCAATGTGATTTTAGGAAATCCAACACAACGTTGAGATCCCAAGGTGCCACTGGAGGCACAAAAGGGGGCTGAATATGCAGCACTCCCTTAACAAACATCTGAACTTCAGGCAGAGAAGCCAGTTCTTTTTGAAAGAAAATAGACAGGGCCGAAATCTGGACTTTAATGGATCCCAATTTTAGGCCCATAGTCACTCCTGACTGTAGGAAGTGCAGAAATCGACCCAGCTGAAATTCCTCTGTTGGGGCCTTCCTGGCCTCACACCAAGCAACATATTTTCGCCATATGCGGTGATAATGTTTTGCTGTCACATCCTTCCTAGCTTTTATCAGCGTAGGAATGACTTCATCTGGAATGCCCTTTTCCATTAGGATCCGGCGTTCAACCGCCATGCCGTCAAACGCAGCCGCGGTAAGTCTTGGAACAGACAGGGCCCTTGCTGTAGCAGGTCCTGTCGGAGCGGCAGAGGCCAAGAGTCCTCTGAGATCATTTCTTGTAGTTCCGGGTACCAAGTTCTTCTTGGCCAATCCGGAATGATGAGTATAGTTCTTACTCCTCTCTTTCTTATTATCCTCAGTACCTTTGGTATGAGAGGAAGAGGAGGGAACACATAAACCGACTGGTACACCCATGGTGTCACTAGAGCGTCCACAGCTATCGCCTGAGGGTCCCTTGACCTGGCGCAATATCTTTTTAGCTTTTTGTTGAGGCGGGACGCCATCATGTCCACCTGTGGCCTTTCCCAACGATTTACAAACAGCTTGAAGACTTCTGGATGAAGTCCCCACTCTCCCGGGTGGAGGTCGTGCCTGCTGAGGAAGTCTGCTTCCCAGTTGTCCATTCCCGGAATGAACACCGCTGACAGTGCTAGCACGTGATTCTCCGCCCATCGAAGAATCCTTGTGGCTTCTGCCATCGCCATCCTGCTTCTTGTGCCGCCCTGTCGGTTTACATGGGCGACCGCCGTGATGTTGTCTGACTGAATCAGCACCGGTTGGTTTTGAAGCAGGGGTTCTGCTTGACTCAGGGCATTGTAAATGGCCCTTAGTTCCAGAATATTTATGTGTAGGGAAGTCGCCTGACTCGACCACTGTCCTTGGAAGTTTCTTCCCTGAGTGACTGCCCCCCAACCTCGGAGGCTTGCATCCGTGGTCACCAGGACCCAGTCCTGAATGCCGAATCTGCGGCCCTCGAGAAGATGAGCACTCTGCAGCCACCACAGCAGAGACACCCTGGCCCTCGGGGACAGGGTGATCAACCGATGCATCTGAAGATGCGATCCGGACCACTTGTCTAACAGATCCCACTGAAAGATCCTTGCATGGAACCTGCCGAAGGGAATTGCTTCGTAAGAAGCTACCATCTTTCCCAGGACTCGCGTGCAGTGATGCACCGACACCTGTTTTGGTTTCAGGAGGTCCCTGACCAGAGATGACAATTCCTGGGCCTTCTCCTCTGGGAGAAACACCTTCTTCTGTTCTGTGTCCAGAATCATGCCCAAGAACAGCAGACGCGTCGTAGGAATCAGCTGCGACTTTGGGATATTCAGAATCCAGCCGTGCTGTTGTAGCACTTCCCGAGATAGTGCTACTCCGACTAACAACTGCTCCTTGGACCTTGCCTTTATAAGGAGATCGTCCAAGTACGGGATAATTATAACTCCCTTCTTTCGAAGGAGTATCATCATTTCGGCCATTACCTTGGTAAATACCCTCGGTGCCGTGGACAGACCAAACGGCAACGTCTGGAATTGGTAATGACAGTCCTGTACCACAAACCTGAGGTACTCCTGGTGAGGTGGGTAAATGGGGACATGTAGGTAAGCATCCTTGATGTCCAGTGACACCATAAAATCCCCCTCTTCCAGGCTTGCAATAACCGCCCTGAGCGATTCCATTTTGAACTTGAACTTCCTTATATAAGTGTTCAAGGATTTCAAATTTAGAATGGGTCTCACCGAACCGTCTGGTTTTGGTACCACAAACATTGTGGAATAGTAACCCCGTCCCTGTTGAAGGAGGGGAACTTTGATTATCACCTGCTGAAGGTACAGCTTGTGAATTGCCGCCAGTACTACCTCCCTTTCCTTGGGAGCAGCTGGCAAGGCTGATTTGAGGTAACGGCGAGGGGGAGACGCCTCGAACTCCAGCTTGTATCCCTGAGATACCACTTGTAGAACCCAGAGATCCACCTGTGAGCGAACCCACTGGTCACTGAAGTTCCGGAGACGCGCCCCCACCGCACCTGGCTCCACCTGTGGAGCCCCAGCGTCATGTGGTGGACTTAGTGGAAGCAGGGGAGGATTTTTGTTCCTGGGAACTGGCTGTCTGGTGCAGCTTCTTCCCTCTACCCCTGCCTCTGGGCAGAAAGGACGCGCCTCTGACCCGCTTGCCTTTCTGAGGCCGAAAGGACTGTACTTGATAATACGGTGCTTTCTTAGGCTGTGAGGGAACCTGAGGTAAAAAAGTCGACTTCCCAGCTGTTGCTGTGGATACGAGGTCCGAGAGACCGTCCCCAAACAATTCCTCACCCTTATAAGGCAAAACCTCCATGTGCCTTTTAGAATCAGCATCACCTGTCCACTGCCGAGTCCATAATACTCTCCTGGCAGAAATGGACATTGCATTAATTCTAGATGCCAGCCGGCAAATGTCCCTCTGTGCATCCCTCATATATAAGACGACGTCTTTAATATGCTTTATGGTTAGCAAAATAGTATCCCTGTCAAGGGAATCAATGTTATCTGACAGGGTATCAGACCAAGCAGCTGCAGCACTACACATCCATGCTGAAGCAATTGCAGGTCTCAGTACCTGAGTGTGTATACACAGACTTCAGGATAGCCTCCTGCTTTCTATCTGCAGGCTCCTTTAAGGCGGCTGTATCCTGAGACGGCAGTGCCACCTTTTTTGATAAGCGTGTGAGCGCCTTGTCCACCCTAGGGGCTGTTTCCCAGCGTAACCTGTCCGCTGGCGGGAAAGGGTACGCCATTAGTAACCTCTTAGAAATCACTAATTTCTTATCTGGGGAACACCACGCTTCTTCACACAATTCATTTAACTCATCAGATGGGGGAAAAGTCACTGGCTGCTTTTTCTCCCCAAACATAATACCCTTTTTAGTGGTAACCGGGTTAATGTCAGAAATGTGCAACACATTTTTCATTGCCGTAATCATGCATCGGATGGCCCTTGTGGACTGTACATTTGTCTCATCCTCGTCGACACTGGAGTCAGACTCCGTGTCGACATCTGTGTCTGCCATCTGAGGTAGCGGGCGTTTTTGAGCCCCTGATGGCCTCTGAGATGCCTGGGCAGGCGCGGGCTGAGATGCCGGCTGTCCCAAAGCTGTTACGTCATCGAACCTTTTATGCAAGGAGTTGACACTGTCGGTTAATACCTTCCACATATCCATCCACTCTGGTGTCGGCCCCGCAGGGGGCGACATCACACTTATCGGCTCTTGCTCCGCCTCCATGTAAGCGTCCTCATCAAACATGTCGACACAGCCGTACCGACACACCGCACACACACAGGGAATGCTCTGACTGAGGACAGGACCCCACAAAGTCCTTTGGGGAGAAAGAGAGAGAGTATGCCAGCACACACCAGAGCGCTATATAACAGAGGGATTTACACTAACACAAAGTGAATTTTCCCCCAATAGCCGCTTATATCACCTTTTGCGCCTAAATTTATGTGCCCCCCCTCTCTTTTTTACCCTTCTTGTAGTGTATACTGCAGGGGAGAGCCTGGGGAGCGTCCTTCCAGCGGAGCTGTGAAGAGAAAATGGCGCCGGTGTGCTGAGGGAGATAGCCCCGCCCCCTCCGCGGCGGGCTTCTCCCGCTTTTTTAATAATGTTAATGGCGGGGGATTAGGCACATATACAGTTTATAACTGTATTATGTGCACATTTGCCAAAAGGTATACTTATTGCAGCCCAGGGCGCACCCCCCCAGCGCCCTGCACCCACCAGTGACCGGAGCGTGTGGTGTGCTGTGGGAGCAATGGCGCACAGCTGCAGTGCTGTGCGCTACCTTATTGAAGACCGGAGTCTTCAGCCGCCGATTTTCTCCTGGTTCTTCCGTCTTCTGGCTCTGCAAGGGGGACGGCGGCGCGGCTCCGGGAACGGACGATCGAGGTCGGGCCCTGTGTTCGATCCCTCTGGAGCTAATGGTGTCCAGTAGCCTTAGAAGCACAAGCTAGCTGCAAGCAGGTAGGTTTGCTTCTCTCCCCTCAGTCCCTCGTAGCAGTGAGTCTGTTGCCAGCAGATCTCACTGAAAATAAAAAACCTAACAAATACTTTCTTTTCTAGTAAGCTCAGGAGAGCCCACTAGGTGCATCCAGCTCTGGCCGGGCACAGATTCTAACTGAGGTCTGGAGGAGGGGCATAGAGGGAGGAGCCAGTGCACACCAGATATAGTACCTAATCTTTCTTTTAAGAGTGCCCAGTCTCCTGCGGAGCCCGTCTATTCCCCATGGTCCTTACGGAGTACCCAGCATCCACTAGGACGTCAGAGAAATGAAGTATTTATTTTTAAATGGTCTCTTGTCACTTTATACCACTTAAGAGAAGCAATCACATAACATGAACTAATTGAAAGAAGGGACAGAAACACAACATGCACAAGCAGCAAAGCTACAGCACGTGTGTATACAGTGCAGCTCAGCGCCTGCCCAAAACATACATGTAATATATACACACATTCCAAATTCATATATACACACAAACTCACACTCAATCACACACACACTCTCACTCACTCCAACAGGCCTGTTTTTGGTTGCGCCGGCTGCTTCAACTATTCACAGCAGCACGGACTACAGCAGCCGGCGCACGCCCTCTCTTCACTCCGGCCTCCTTCAGGCAGCCACGCCAATCAGGTGCGACCTGGGAGCACCTTTCAGACCTAAACTGGGTTGTCTTCCCGGGACTTGAGTCCCGGGAAAAACCCTGGTTAATTGCAGGGTTGGCGACCTGGATCACGTTCCTGGGTCGGTGCCTTTCAGACATACCAAATTCCCGGGTTGATGGATGCGCGTTCATGTGCAAAACCCCGGGAATTAAGAGCATGTCTAAAAGGGGTATTAGTAGCAAAGAGGTCCTTATGGCGAAGAGAGAATAGCATTATTTTAATTAATCTGGCTAGTTTCTCTTCGCCGTAAGGACATGACCATCAGAGGACTAAGAAATTCCTTTCTGCTAAGGACCTGACCATAATGTCCTTTTGGCGAAGAGAAAATAGCTGTTTTTCGGATGATCTGGCTAGTTTCTCTTCGTCGTAAGGACATAACCATGAGAGGGCTAATAAGGTCCTTTCGGATAAGAATGTGACCATAATGTCCTTATGGCGAAGAGAAAATAGCTGTTTTTTGGAATATCTGACTAGTTTCTCTTCGTCGTAAGGACATAACCATGAGATGGCTAATAACTAATAAGATCCTTTACACGAAGGGAAAATAGCCAAGTTTCAGTAGATGTGGTTGATTTACTTTCATATGCAGGACCTGACCACTAGGTGGCAAAAAGGTCCTTATCACGAAGGTAAAGTAGACTGCTTTGCATAGATTAAGATAATTTCTCTTCATCATAAGGACCAGGTCCTTATGGCGAAGAGAAAATATACTCAACCCTGCCCAATGCCATTACTTGGGAGCGTCTGCAGCCCCCGCAGCCGTCATGACGCTCAGCTGCTCAGCAGCCGCCAATTGGTGGAGTGACTGAGCCAATCAGAGGACCGGAGCTCAGCGGTTTGTTTCCGCTGGTTTGAATTTGATAGAGTGCGGGAGCGTCAGGTGGAGGCTGTTGGTGCGGCTGCTGCGTTTTATTTCTACAATCTGTGACGGATCTGCTCCTACTTCCCGGGTGCATAGATAAAGGTATGCGGTCTGCCCCTACACACCCCTCTGGCGCTGCCGCTGACGATGTGAGCATTGGCAGTAACATTGGAGTGTAGCTGGGTGGAAGTGATGCTATGCTACTATTGTGTGTGTTGTGCACTTATTAGTTGTGATCATTAGGAACACGTGTTTATTAAAAGGGAGTTCATGCTGCATGGTGATCACTGAGAGAACATCCCAGTGACCACCAAACATCACACGGCGCAACCCCCGTAGTAAGTTATGATGCCTGGGGGCCCCCCATGCACTAAACTACGATGTCCCCACTGTAGTAAGTTATGATGTGCCCCCCCCCCCCCCTCACCTCTGCAGTAAGTTAAGACCTGGCACCCCCACTACCTCTGCAGTAAGTTATGATGGGGAACCCTCCCTCTCCCATTGCTGTATGTTATGACAAGTCACCCCCTCTCCCGTTGCTGTAAGTTATGACGGGGCACCCCCTCTTCCGTTGCAGTATGTTATGACGGGGCACCCCCTCTCCCGTTGCAGTATGTTATGACGGGGCACCCCCTCTCCCGTTGCAGTATGTTATGACGGGGCACCCCCTCTCCCGTTGCAGTATGTTATGACGGGGCACCCCCTCTCCCGTTGCAGTATGTTATGACGGGGCACCCCCTCTCCCGTTGCAGTATGTTATGACGGGGCACCCCCTCTCCCGTTGCAGTATGTTATGACGGGGCACCCCCTCTCCCGTTGCAGTATGTTATGACGGGGCACCCCCTCTCCCGTTGCAGTATGTTATGACGGGGCACCCCCTCTCCCGTTGCAGTATGTTATGACGGGGCACCCCCTCTCCCGTTGCAGTATGTTATGACGGGGCACCCCCTCCCTCCCTCTGCAGTATGTTATGACGGGGCACCCCCTCCCTCCCTCTGCAGTATGTTATGACGGGGCACCCCCTCTCTCCCTCTGCAGTATGTTATGACGGGGCACCCTCTCCCTCCCTCCCTCTGCAGTATGTTATACCTCCTAACATGATCCTCTTCAGGAGGGACACAATGCTCTGCTCCTGGACTTTTCTCTTAATGTATTATTGCCGGCACCTGTGTTGACCAGGTTAATGTATAAGAAACGTGTTTCACCACAGGTGAGAGCAATCATAAATGAAGTGGGAAGTCCAGCAGCAGAGCATTCTGTCCCTCTTGGAGAGGATCATGTTGAGGCATGTGTTATGACGGGGCGCCCCCCCCCCCCCCTCCTGCAGTATGTTATGACTGGGCACCCCCTCCCTCCCTCTGCAGTATGTTATGACGGGGCACCCCCCCCCCCCCCCTCCCTCCTGCAGTAAGTTATGATGGGGCACCCCCCTCCCTCTGCAGTAAGTTATGACGGGGCACCCCCTCCCGAGCTCCTGACCTGCAGACTTTGTTCTCTTCTATGGAATGGAACTCTGCGTGACTTCTATTCCCCGTACAATTCACAGTATGCACAGACCATTATACCAATAGCCGTGTTACACTAATGGTTGTCTGATACGCTGAACGACTTGTACAACTACATTCTGTCAAAATTACATCTCAGTAGGTGATTTGCTACTACAGCGTTGGCTCCATGTTTTGTTTTTCCTATGTATAGCATAACTAGAATGACTATGCTTGTATAAAGCGAGGTTATGGGTGGTGCTTTTAAATCCTGTGGTCACTTTTGACTTTGCTATTAGATTCACCAATACTTGTAAAACAGTATAGATTATACACTATCGGAAAAACTGAATGCTCCTGTTGTCTGCAGAGATATATATTAGTGGGTTTTGCATTGCTAGTTATATACTGTATCTAATACCTATATTTCTCTGACGTCCTAAGTGGATGCTGGGGACTCCGTCAGGACCATGGGGAATAGCGGCTCCGCAGGAGACAGGGCACAAAAGTAAAAGCTTTAGGATCAGGTGGTGTGCACTGGCTCCTCCCCCTATGACCCTCCTCCAAGCCTCAGTTAGGTTTTTGTGCCCGGCCGAGAAGGGTGCAATCTAGGTGGCTCTCCTAAAGAGCTGCTTAGAGTAAAAGTTTTGTTAGGTTTTTTATTTTCAGTGAGTCCTGCTGGCAACAGGCTCACTGCAACGAGGGACTTAGGGGAGAAGAAGTGAACTCACCTGCGTGCAGGATGGATTGGCTTCTTAGGCTACTGGACACTAGCTCCAGAGGGACGATCACAGGTACAGCCTGGATGGGTCACCGGAGCCGCGCCGCCGACCCCCTTGCAGATGCTGAAGAGAGAAGAGGTCCAGAAATCGGCGGCTGAAGACTTCTCAGTCTTCATGAGGTAGCGCACAGCACTGCAGCTGTGCGCCATTGCTCTCAGCACACTTCACACCAACGGTCACTGAGGGTGCAGGGCGCTTGGGGGGGCGCCCTGGGCAGCAATGAAAGTACCTATGCTGGCTAAAAATACATCACATATAGCCCCTGGGGCTATATTGATGTATTTAACCCCTGCCAGGTTGTCAGAAAAACGGGAGAAGAAGCCCGCCGAAAAGGGGGCGGGGCCTATTTTCCTCAGCACACAGCGCCATTTTCCTACACAGCTCCGCTGCTAGGAAGGCTCCCAGGCTCTCCCCTGCACTACAGAAACAGGGTTAAAACAGAGAGGGGGGGCACTTATTTGGCGATATTATTATATATTAAGATGCTATAAGGGAAAACACTTGTATAAGGTTGTACCTGTATAATATAGCGTTTTGGTGTGTGCTGGCAAACTCTCCCTCTGTCTCCCCAAAGGGCTAGTGGGGTCCTGTCCTCTATCAGAGCATTCCCTGTGTGTGTGCTGTGTGTCGGTACGTGTGTGTCGACATGTATGAGGACGATGTTGGTGAGGAGGCGGAGCAATTGCCTGTAATGGTGATGTCACTCTCTAGGGAGTCGACACCGGAATGGATGGCTTATTTAGGGAATTACGTGATAATGTCAACACGCTGCAAGGTCGGTTGACGACATGAGACGGCCGGCAAACCAATTAGTACCTGTCCAGGCGTCTCAAACACCGTCAGGGGCTTTAAAATGCCCATTTACCTCAGTCGGTCGACACGGACACTGACTCCAGTGTCGACGGTGAAGAAACAAACGTATTTTCCATTTGGGCCACACGTTACATGTTAAGGGCAATGAAGGAGGTGTTACATATTTCTGATACTACAAGTACCACAAAAGAGGGTATTATGTGGGGTGTGAAAAAACTACCTGTAGTTTTTCCTGAATCAGATAAATTAAATGAAGTGTGTGATGATGCGTGGGTTTCCCCCGATAGAAAATTATTGGCGTTATACCCTTTCCCGCCAGAAGTTAGGGCGCGTTGGGAAACACCCCTTAGGGTGGATAAGGCGCTCACACGCTTATCAAAACAAGTGGCGTTACCGTCTCCAGATACGGCCGCCCTCAAGGAGCCAGCTGATAGGAGGCTGGAAAATATCCTAAAAAGTATATACACACATACTGGTGTTATACTGCGACCAGCGATCGCCTCAGCCTGGATGTGCAGCGCTGGGGTGGCTTGGTTGGATTCCCTGACTGAAAATATTGATACCCTTGACAGGGACAGTATTTTATTGACTATAGAGCATTTAAAGGATGCATTTCTATATATGGGAGATGCACAGAGGGATATTTGCACTCTGGCATCAAGAGTAAGTGCGATGTCCATATCTGCCAGAAGATGTTTATGGACACGACAGTGGTCAGGTGATGCAGATTCCAAACGGCACATGGAAGTATTGCCGTATAAAGGGGAGGAGTTATTTGGGGTCGGTCTATCGGACCTGGTGGCCACGGCAACAGCTGGAAAATCCACCTTTTTTACCCCAAGTCACATCTCGGCAGAAAAAGACACCGTCTTTTCAGCCTCAGTCCTTTCGTCCCCATAAGGGCAAACAGGCAAAAGGCCAGTCATATCTGCCCAGGGATAGAGGAAAGGGAAGAAGACTGCAGCAGGCAGCCCATTCCCAGGAACAGAAGCCCTCCACCGCTTTTGCCAAGTCCTCAGCATGACGCTGGGGCCGTACAGGACTCAGGTGCGGTGGGGGGTCGTCTCAAGAGTTTCAGTGCGCAGTGGGCTCACTCGCAAGTGGACCCCTGGATCCTACAAGTAGTATCCCAGGGGTACAGATTGGAAATTCGAGACGTCTCCCCCTCGCAGGTTCCTGAAGTCTGCTTTACCAACGTCTCCCTCCGACAGGGAGGCAGTATTGGAAACAATTCACAAGCTGTATTCCCAGCAGGTGATAATCAAAGTACCCCTCCTACAACAAGGAAAGGGGTATTATTCCACACTATATTGTGGTACTGAAGCCAGACGGCTCGGTGAGACCTATTCTAAATCTGAAATATTTGAACACTTACATACAAAGGTTCAAATCAAGATGGAGTCACTCAGAGCAGTGATAGCGAACCAGGAAGAAGGGGACTATATGGTGTCCCTGGACATCAAGGATGCTTACCTCCATGTCCCAATTTGCCCTTCTCACCAAGGGTACCTCAGGTTCGTGGTACAAAACTGTCACTATCAGTTTCAGACGCTGCCGTTTGGATTGTCCACGGCACCCCGGGTCTTTACCAAGGTAATGGCCGAAATGATGATTCTTCTTCAAAGAAAAGGCGTCTTAATTATCCCTTACTTGGACGATCTCCTGATAAGGGCAAGGTCCAGAGAACAGTTGGAGGTCGGAGTAGCACTATCTCAAGTAGTTCTACGACAGCACGGGTGGATTCTAAATATTCCAAAATCGCAGCTGTCTCCGACGACACGTCTGCTGTTCCTAGGGATGATTCTGGACACAGTCCAGAAAAAGGTGTTTCTCCCGGAGGAGAAAGCCAGGGAGTTATCCGAGCTAGTCAGGAACCTCCTAAAACCAGGAAAAGTGTCAGTGCATCATTGCACAAGGGTCCTGGGAAAAATGGTGGCTTCTTACGAAGCGATTCCATTCGGCAGATTTCACGCAAGAACTTTTCAGTGGGATCTGCTGGAAAAATGGTCCGGATCGCATCTTCAGATGCATCAGCGGATAACCCTGTCTCCAAGGACAAGGGTGTCTCTTCTGTGGTGGCTGCAGAGTGCTCATCTACTAAAGGGCCACAGATTCGGCATTCAGGACTGGGTCCTGGTGACCACGGATGCCAGCCTGAAAGGCTGGGGAGCAGTCACACAAGGAAAAAATTTCCAGGGAGTGTGATCAAGTCTGGAGACTTCTCTCCACATAAATGTACTGGAGCTAAGAGCAATTTACAATGCTCTAAGCTTAGCAAGACCTCTGCTTCAAGGTCAGCCGGTATTGATCCAGTGGGACAACATCACGGCAGTCGCCCACGTAAACAGACAGGGCGGCACAAGAAGCAGGAGGGCAATGGCAGAAACTGCAAGGATTCTTCGCTGGGCGGAAAATCATGTGATAGCACTGTCAGCAGTGTTCATTCCGGGAGTGGACAACTGGGAAGCAGACTTCCTCAGCACGACCTCCACCCGGGAGAGTGGGGACTTCATCGGGAAGTCTTCCACATGATTGTGAACCGTTGGGAAAGACCAAAGGTGGACATGATGGCGTCCCGCCTGAACAAAAAACTGGACAGGTATTGCGCCAGGTCAAGAGACCCTCAGGCAATAGCTGTGGACGTTCTGGTAACACCGTGGGTGTACCAGTCGGTGTATGTGTTCCCTCCTCTGCTTCTCATACCTAAGGTACTGAGAATTATAAGACGTAGAGGAGTAAGAACTATACTCGTGGCTCCGGATTGGCCAAGAAGGACTTGGTACCCGGAACTTCAAGAGATGCTCACAGAGGACTCATGGCCTCTGCCGCTAAGAAGGGACTTGCTTCAGCAAGTACCATGTCTGTTCCAAGACTTACCGCGGCTGCGTTTGACGGCATGGCGGTTGAACGCCGGATCCTAAGGGAAAAAGGCATTCCGGAAGAGGTCATTCCTACCCTGGTCAAAGCCAGGAAGGAGGTGACCGCACAACATTATCACCACATGTGGCGAAAATATGTTGCGTGGTGTGAGGCCAGGAAGGCCCCACGAAGAAATTTCAACTCGGTCGATTCCTGCATTTCCTGCAAACAGGAGTGTCTATGGGCCTCAAATTGGGGTCCATTAAGGTTCAAATTTCGGCCCTGTCGATTTTCTTCCAGAAAGAATTGGCTTCAGTTCCTGAAGTCCAGAAGTTTGTCAAGGGAGTACTGCATATACAACCCCCTTTTGTGCCTCCAGTGGCACTGTGGGATCTCAACGTAGTTCTGGGATTCCTCAAATCACATTGGTTTAAACCGCTCAAATCTGTGGATTTGAAATATCTCACATGGAAAGTGACCATGATGTTGGCCCTGGCCTCGGCCAGACGAGTGTCAGAATTGGCGGCTTTGTCTCACAAAAGCCCATATCTGATTGTCCATTCGGACAGGGCAGAGCTGCGGACTCGTCCCCAGTTCTCCCTAAGGTGGTGTCAGCGTTTCACCTGAACCAGCTTATTGTGGTACCTGCGGCTACTAGGGACTTGGAGGACTCCAAGTTGCTAGATGTTGTCAGGGCCCTGAAAATATAGGTTTCCAGGACGGCTGGAGTCAGGAAAACTGACTTGCTGTTATCCTGTATGCACCCAACAAACTGGGTGCTCTTGCTTCTAAGCAGACGATTGCTAGTTGGATGTGTAGTACAATTCAGCTTGCACATTCTGTGGCAGGCCTGCCACAGCCAAAATATGTAAATGCCCATTCCACAAGGAAGGTGGGCTCATCTTGGGCGGCTGCCCGAGGGGTCTCGGCTTTACAACTTTGCCGAGCTGCTACTTGGTCAGGGGCACACCCTGGCTGAGGAGGACCTGGAGTTCTCTCACTCGGTGCTGCAGAGTCATCCGCACTCTCCCGCCCGTTTGGGAGCTTTGGTATAATCCCCATGGTCCTGACGGAGTCCCCAGCATCCACTTAGGACGTCAGAGAAAATAAGAATTTACTTACCGATAATTCTATTTCTCGTAGTCCGTAGTGGATGCTGGGCGCCCATCCCAAGTGCGGATTGTCTGCAATACTTGTACATAGTTATTGTTACAAAAATCGGGTTATTATTGTTGTGAGCCATCTTTTCAGAGGCTCCGCTGTTATCATGCTGTTAACTGGGTTCAGATCACAGGTTGTACGGTGTGATTGGTGTGGCTGGTATGAGTCTTACCCGGGATTCAAAATCCTTCCTTATTGTGTACGCTCGTCCGGGCACAGTATCCTAACTGAGGCTTGGAGGAGGGTCATAGGGGGAGGAGCCAGTGCACACCACCTGATCCTAAAGCTTTTACTTTTGTGCCCTGTCTCCTGCGGAGCCGCTATTCCCCATGGTCCTGACGGAGTCCTCAGCATCCACTACGGACTACGAGAAATAGAATTATCGGTAAGTAAATTCTTATTTTAACTTGCAAGGTGGTATAGTCTGTTTTTCTTTGTGAATGGTTGTTCTGATATATTAAAAAATGAGTTCAATTCTTTCTTAGCTACGTTTCGCCCCTAGTGAGCGCAGAAACATGGATATCCAATCTCAGTATGCCGGCCTTTATAAAAAGAACTCCAGCATAGACCACATAAGAGCAAAAGTTGCCCGACGTAAATCTATAACGCAGAAGGAGAACAGACACAGAGCGTTCAGAAAGAGCAGAGGACTGGCACTGGCAGATGTAAATATCTCTCCTGTAAAAGAGCAGGACCTGACCGTGGTAGAAGAGGCAAATGAATCCGGTCATGGAAGAAGTGGAACTAAACCAGGTACAGAATGTGATGTTCTGTTTGCTTGTGACTTGAATATTTCTTCAGGACTTTTCCACAGCGGATAACTTTGCAATTCTATGGTTTGACAGCTGGGGGTGTTAAAATGAATGCCAGTCCTAGGGGGTAGATCAGTTGGATGAAATGTAATTTCTCTATCGTCCTAGTGGATGCTGGGGTTCCTGAAAGGACCATGGGGAATAGCGGCTCCGCAGGAGACAGGGCACAAAAAGTAAAGCTTTACGATCAGGTGGTGTGTACTGGCTCCTCCCCCTATGACCCTCCTCCAAGCCTCAGTTAGATTTTTGTGCCCGGCCGAGAAGGGTGCAATCTAGGTGGCTCTCCTAAAGAGCTGCTTAGAAAAGTTTAGCTTAGGTTTTTTATTTTACAGTGAGTCCTGCTGGCAACAGGATCACTGCAACGAGGGACTTAGGGGAGAAGAAGTGAACTCACCTGCGTGCAGGTTGGATTGGCTTCTTGGCTACTGGACATCAGCTCCAGAGGGACGATCACAGGTACAGCCTGGATGGTCACCGGAGCCTTGCCGCCGGCCCCCTTGCAGATGCTGAAGTAAGAAGAGGTCCAGAATCGGCGGCAGAAGACTCCTCAGTCTTCTAAAGGTAGCGCACAGCACTGCAGCTGTGCGCCATTTTCCTCTCAGCACACTTCACACGGCAGTCACTGAGGGTGCAGGGCGCTGGGAGGGGGGCGCCCTGGGAGGCAAATGAAAACCTATTTTGGCTAAAAATACCTCACATATAGCCTCCGGAGGCTATATGGAGATATTTAACCCCTGCCAGAATCCGTTAAGAGCGGGAGACGAGGCCGCCGAAAAAGGGGCGGGGCCTATCTCCTCAGCACACAGCGCCATTTTCCCTCACAGAAAGGCTGGAGGGAAGGCTCCCAGGCTCTCCCCTGCACTGCACTACAGAAACAGGGTTAAAACAGAGAGGGGGGGCACTAATTTGGCGTTAGAAATATATAATAAAGATGCTATAAGGGAAAACACTTATATAAGGTTGTCCCTATATAATTATAGCGTTTTTGGTGTGTGCTGGCAAACTCTCCCTCTGTCTCTCCAAAGGGCTAGTGGGTCCTGTCCTCTATCAGAGCATTCCCTGTGTGTGTGCTGTGTGTCGGTACGTGTGTGTCGACATGTATGAGGACGATGTTGGTGAGGAGGCGGAGCAATTGCCTGTAATGGTGATGTCACTCTCTAGGGCAGGGATGGGGAACCTTCGGCCCTCCAGTTGTTGTTGAACTACACATACCAGCATGCATTGCTACAGTTTTGCTATTTGGCCATACTAAAACTGTTGCAAGGCATGCTGGGATGTGTAGTTCAACAACAGCTGGAGGGCCGAAGGTTCCCCATCCCTGCTCTAGGGAGTCGACACCGGAATGGATGGCTTATTTAGGGAATTACGTGATAATGTCAACACGCTGCAAGGTCGGTTGACGACATGAGACGGCCGACAAACAATTAGTACCGGTCCAGACGTCTCAAAAACACCGTCAGGGGTTTTAAAACGCCCGTTTACTTTAGTCGGTCGACACAGACAGGGACACTGAATCCAGTGTCGACGGTGAATAAACAAACGTATTCCTTATTAGGGCCACACGTTAAAGGCAATGAAGGAGGTGTTACATATTTCTGATACTACAAGTACCACAAAAGAGGGTATTATGTGGGATGTGAAAAAACTACCGTAGTTTTTCCTGAATCAGATAAATTAAATAAAGTGTGTGATGATGCGTGGGTTCCCCCCGATAGAAAATTAGGGGCGGTATACCCTTTCCCGCCAGAAGTTAGGGCGCGTTGGGAAACACCCCTTAGGGTGGCTAAGGCGCTCACACGCTTATCAAAACAAGTGGCGGTACCGTCTATAGATAGGGCCGTCCTCAAGGACCAGCTGACAGGAGGCTGGAAAATATCATAAAAAGTATATACACACATACTGGTGTTATACTGCGACCAGCGATCGCCTCAGCCTGGATGTGCAGAGCTGGGGTGGCTTGGTCGGATTCCCTGACTAAAAATATTGATACCCTTGACAGGGACAGTATTTTATTGACTATAGAGCATTTAAAGGATGCATTTCTATATATGCGAGATGCACAGAGGGATATTTGCACTCTGGCATCAAGAGTAAATGCGATGTCCATATCTGCCAGAAGATGTTATGGACACGACAGTGGTCAGGTGATGCAGATTCCAAACGGCACAAAGGTGTATTGCCGTATAAAGGAAGAGGAGTTATTTGGGGTCGGTCCATCGGACCTGGTGGCCACGGCAACTGCTGGAAAATCCACCGTTTTTACCCTAAGTCACATCTCTGCAGAAAAAGACACCGTCTTTTCAGCCTCAGTCCTTTCGTCCCTATAAGATCATATCTGCCCAGGGATAGAGGAAAGGGAAGAAGACTGCAGCAGGCAGCCCATTCCCAGGAACAGAAGCGTTCCACCGCTTCTGACAAGTTCTCAGCATGGCGCTGAGACCGTACAGGACCCCTGGATCCTACAAGTAGTATCCCAGGGGTACAGATTGGAATGTCGAGACGTTTCCCCTTCGCAGGCTCCTGAAGTCTGCTTTACCAAGGTCTCCCTCCGACAAGGAGGCAGTATGGGAAAAAAAAAAAAATTCACAAGCTGTATTCCCAGCAGGTGATAATTAAATTACCTCTCCTACTACAAGAAAAGGGGTATTTTCTCTATCGTCCTAGTGGATGCTGGGGTTCCTGAAAGGACCATGGGGAATAGCGGCTCCGCAGGAGACAGGGCACAAAAAGTAAAGCTTTTCCAGATCAGGTGGTGTGCACTGGCTCCTCCCCCTATGACCCTCCTCCAGACTCCAGTTAGATTTTTGTGCCCGGCCGAGAAGGGTGCAATCTAGGTGGCTCTCCTAAAGAGCTGCTTAGAAAAAGTTTAGCTAGGTTTTTTATTTTACAGTGATTCCTGCTGGCAACAGGATCACTGCAGCGAGGGACTGAGGGGAGAAGGAGTCAACTCACCTGCGTGCAGGATGGATTGGCTTCTTGGCTACTGGACATCAAGCTCCAGAGGGACGATCACGGGTACAGCCTGGATGGTCACCGGAGCCACGCCGCCGGCCCCCTTGCAGATGCTGAAGACAGAAGAGGTCCAGAATCGGCGGCTGAAGACTCCTGCAGTCTTCAAAAGGTAGCGCACAGCACTGCAGCTGTGCGCCATTTTCCTCTCAGCACACTTCACACGGCAGTCACTGAGGGTGCAGGGCGCTGGGAGGGGGGCGCCCTGGGAGGCAAAATGATTACCTATAAAGGCTAAAAATACCTCACATATAGCCCTAGAGGCTATATGGAGATATTTAACCCCTGCCTGATTTCTCTAAATAGCGGGAGACGAGCCCGCCAGAAAAGGGGCGGGGCCTATCTCCTCAGCACACGGCGCCATTTCCTCTCACAGTTCCGCTGGTCAGGACGGCTCCCAAGTCTCTCCCCTGCACTGCACTACAGAAACAGGGTAAAACAGAGAGGGGGGGGCACATTTATGGCGATAATTTGATATAACAAAGCAGCTATAAGGGAGCACTTATTATAAGGCTATCCCTGATATATATATAGCGCTTTTGGTGTGTGCTGGCAAACTCTCCCTCTGTCTCCCCAAAGGGCTAGTGGGTCCTGTCTTCGTTAGGAGCATTCCCTGTGTGTCTGCTGTGTGTCGGTACGTGTGTGTCGACATGTATGAGGACGATATTGGTGTGGAGGCGGAGCAATTGCCAAATATGAGGATGTCACCCCCTAGGGAGTCGACACCGGAATGGATGCCTTTATTTATGGAACTACGGGATAGTGTCAACACGCTAAAGCAGTCGTTTGACGACATGAGGCGGCCGGACAATCAATTAGTGCCTGTCCAGGCGACTCAAACACCGTCAGGGGCTGTGAAACGCCCTTTGCCTCAGTCGGTCGACACAGACCCAGACACAGGCGATGACTCCAGTGGTGACGGTGACGAATCAACCGTATTTTCCAGTAGGGCCACACGTTATATGATTTTGGCAATGAAGGAGGCGTTACATTTAGCTGATACTACAGGTACCACTAAACAGGGTATTATGTGGGGTATGAAAAAACTACCTATAGTTTTTCCTGAATCAGAAGAATTAAATGACGTGTGTAATGAAGCGTGGGTTGCCCCTGATAAAAAACTGATAATTTCAAAGAAATTATTGGCATTATACCCTTTCCCGCCAGAGGTTAGGGAGCGCTGGGAAACACCTCCTAGGGTGGACAAGGCGCTAACACGCTTATCTAAACAAGTGGCGTTACCCTCTCCTGAGACGGCCGCACTTAAAGATCCATCAGATAGGAGGATGGAAAATATCCAAAAAAGTATATACACACATGCAGGTGTTATACTACGACCAGCTGTAGCGACTGCCTGGATGGGCAGTGCTGGGGTAGTTTGGTCAGAGTCCCTGATTGAAAATATTGATACCCTGGACAGGGACAATATTTTACTGTCGTTAGAACAAATAAAGGATGCATTTCTTTATATGCGTGATGCACAGAGGGATATCTGCACACTGGCATCACGGGTAAGTGCTATGTCCATTTCGGCCAGAAGAGCTTTATGGACGCGACAGTGGTCAGGTGATGCGGATTCAAAACGGCATATGGAAGTTTTGCCGTATAAAGGGGAGGAGTTATTTGGAGTCGGTCTATCAGATTTGGTGGCCACGGCTACAGCCGGGAAATCCACCTTTCTACCTCAAGTCACTCCCCCACAGAAAAAGGCACCGACTTTTCAACCGCAGCCCTTTCGTTCCTTTAAAAATAAGAGAGCAAAGGGCTATTCATATCTGCCACGAGGCAAAGGTCGAGGGAAGAGACAGCAACACGCAGCTCCTTCCCAGGAACAGAAGCCCTCCCCGGCTTCTACAAAAGCCTCAGCATGACGCTGGGGCTCCTCAAGCGGACTCGGGGATGGTGGGCGGTCGTCTCAAAAATTACAGCGCGCAGTGGGCTCACTCGCAGGTAGATCCCTGGATCCTGCAGATAATATCTCAAGGGTACAGGTTGGAATTAGAGACGGATCCACCTCGCCGTTTCCTGAAGTCTGCTTTACCAACGTCCCCCTCCGAAAGGGAGACGGTTTTGGAAGCCATTCACAAGCTGTACTCTCAGCAGGTGATAGTCAAGGTACCTCTTCTACAACAAGGGAAGGGGTATTATTCCACTCTTTTTGTGGTACCGAAGCCGGATGGCTCGGTAAGGCCTATTCTAAATCTGAAGTCCTTGAACCTGTACATAAAGAAGTTCAAGTTCAAAATGGAGTCACTCAGAGCAGTGATAGCGAACCTGGAAGAGGGGGACTTTATGGTATCCTTGGACATCAAGGATGCGTATCTCCACGTTCCAATTTACCCCTCACACCAGGGGTACCTCAGGTTCGTTGTACAAAACTGTCACTATCAGTTTCAGACGCTGCCGTTCGGATTGTCCACGGCACCTCGGATCTTTACAAAGGTAATGGCCGAGATGATGATTCTTCTTCGAAGAAAAGGCGTATTAATTATCCCATACTTGGACGATCTCCTAATAAGGGCGAGGTCCAGAGAACAGCTAGAGATGGGATTAGCACTGTCTCAAGAAGTGCTAAAACAGCACGGGTGGATTCTGAATATTCCAAAATCCCAGTTAATGCCGACAACTCGTCTGCTGTTCCTAGGGATGATTCTGGACACGGTTCAGAAAAAGGTTTTTCTCCCGGAGGAAAAAGCCAAGGAGTTATCCGAGCTTGTCAGGAACCTCCTAAAACCAGGAAAGGTGTCTGTACATCAATGCACAAGAGTCCTGGGAAAAATGGTAGCTTCTTACGAAGCAATTCCATTCGGCAGATTCCACGCAAGAATTTTCCAAAGGGATCTGTTGGACAAATGGTCAGGGTCGCATCTTCAGATGCACCTACGGATAACCCTGTCTCCAAGGACAAGGGTGTCTCTTCTGTGGTGGTTGCAGAGTCCTCATCTATTGGAGGGCCGCAGATTCGGCATACAGGATTGGATCCTGGTGACCACGGACGCCAGCCTGAGAGGCTGGGGAGCAGTCACACAAGGAAGAAACTTCCAGGGAGTATGGACGAGCCTGGAAACGTCTCTTCACATAAACATTCTGGAACTAAGAGCAATATACAATGCTCTAAGCCAGGCAGAACCTCTGCTTCAGGGAAAACCGGTGTTGATCCAGTCGGACAACATCACGGCAGTCGCCCATGTGAACAGACAGGGCGGCACAAGAAGCAGGAGTGCAATGGCAGAAGCTGCAAGGATTCTTCGCTGGGCAGAGAATCATGTGATAGCGCTATCAGCAGTGTTCATCCCGGGAGTGGACAACTGGGAAGCAGACTTCCTCAGCAGACACGATCTTCACCCGGGAGAGTGGGGACTTCATCCAGAAGTCTTCCACATGCTGGTAACCCGTTGGGAAAGACCAATGGTGGACATGATGGCGTCTCGCCTCAACAAAAAACTGGACAGGTATTGCGCCAGGTCAAGAGATCCGCAGGCAATAGCTGTGGACGCGCTGGTAACGCCTTGGGTGTACCAGTCGGTGTATGTGTTTCCTCCTCTGCCTCTCATACCAAAAGTATTGAGAATTATACGGCAAAGAGGCGTAAGAACGATACTAGTGGTTCCGGATTGGCCAAGGAGGACTTGGTACCCGGAACTTCAAGAGATGATCACGGAAGATCCGTGGCCTCTACCTCTAAGGAGGGACTTGCTTCAGCAGGGTCCCTGTCTGTTTCAAGACTTACCGCGGCTGCGTTTGACGGCATGGCGGTTGAACGCCGGATCCTAAAGGAAAGAGGCATGCCGGAAGAAGTCATTCCTACTTTGATTGAAGCAAGGAAGGAAGTAACCGTGCAACATTATCACCGAATTTGGCGAAAATATGTTGCGTGGTGCGAAGATCGGAGTGCTCCGACGGAGGAATTTCAACTGGGTCGATTCCTACATTTCCTGCAATCAGGATTGTCAATGGGTCTCAAATTGGGATCTATTAAGGTTCAAATTTCGGCCCTGTCGATTTTCTTTCAAAAAGAATTGGCTTCAGTCCCTGAAGTCCAGACCTTTGTTAAGGGAGTGCTGCATATACAGCCTCCTGTGGTGCCTCCAGTGGCACCGTGGGATCTAAATGTGGTTTTGGACTTCCTAAAATCTCATTGGTTTGAACCACTAAAAAAGGTGGATTTGAAATATCTCACATGGAAAGTGACCATGCTTCTAGCCCTGGCTTCTGCCAGGAGAGTGTCAGAATTGGCAGCTTTATCTTACAAAAGCCCATATCTGATTTTCCATTCGGACAGGGCAGAACTGCGAACTCGTCCGCATTTTCTCCCTAAGGTGGTGTCAGCATTTCATCTGAACCAGCCTATTGTAGTGCCTGCGGCTACAAGTGACTTGGAGGACTCCAAGTTACTGGACGTTGTCAGAGCATTAAAAATATATATTGCAAGGACAGCTGGAGTCAGAAAATCTGACTCGTTGTTTATATTGTATGCACCCAACAAGATGGGTGCTCCTGCGTCTAAGCAGACGATTGCTCGTTGGATCTGTAGCACAATCCAACTTGCACATTCTGTGGCAGGCTTGCCACAGCCTAAATCTGTAAAGGCCCACTCCACAAGGAAGGTGGGCTCATCTTGGGCGGCTGCCCGAGGGGTCTCGGCATTACAACTTTGCCGAGCAGCTACGTGGTCAGGGGAGAACACGTTTGTAAAATTTTACAAATTTGATACTCTGGCTAAGGAGGACCTGGAGTTCTCTCATTCGGTGCTGCAGAGTCATCCGCACTCTCCCGCCCGTTTGGGAGCTTTGGTATAATCCCCATGGTCCTTTCAGGAACCCCAGCATCCACTAGGACGATAGAGAAAATAAGATTTTACTTACCGATAAATCTATTTCTCGGAGTCCGTAGTGGATGCTGGGCGCCCATCCCAAGTGCGGATTATCTGCATAAGTTGTACATAGTTATTGTTAACTAATTCGGGTTATTGTTAAAGGAAGCCATCTTTCAGAGGCTCCGCTGTTATCATACTGTTAACTGGGTTTAGATCACAAGTTGTACGGTGTGATTGGTGTGGCTGGTATGAGTCTTACCCGGGATTCAAAATCCTCCCTTATTGTGTACGCTCGTCCGGGCACAGTACCTAACTGGAGTCTGGAGGAGGGTCATAGGGGGAGGAGCCAGTGCACACCACCTGATCGGAAAAGCTTTACTTTTTGTGCCCTGTCTCCTGCGGAGCCGCTATTCCCCATGGTCCTTTCAGGAACCCCAGCATCCACTACGGACTCCGAGAAATAGATTTATCGGTAAGTAAAATCTTATTTTTCTCCCTAAGGTGGTGTCAGCATTTCATCTGAACCAGCCTATTGTAGTGCCTGCGGCTACAAGTGACTTGGAGGACTCCAAGTTACTGGACGTTGTCAGAGCATTAAAAATATATATTGCAAGAACAGCTGGAGTCAGAAAATCTGACTCGTTGTTTATATTGTATGCACCCAACAAGATGGGTGCTCCTGCGTCTAAGCAGACGATTGCTCGTTGGATCTGTAGCACAATCCAACTGGCACATTCTGTGGCAGGCCTGCCACAGCCTAAATCTGTAAAGGCCCACTCCACAAGGAAGGTGGGCTCATCTTGGGCGGCTGCCCGAGGGGTCTCGGCATTACAACTTTGCCGAGCAGCTACGTGGTCAGGGGAGAACACGTTTGTAAAATTTTACAAATTTGATACTCTGGCTAAGGAGGACCTGGAGTTCTCTCATTCGGTGCTGCAGAGTCATCCGCACTCTCCCGCCCGTTTGGGAGCTTTGGTATAATCCCCATGGTCCTTTCAGGAACCCCAGCATCCACTAGGACGATAGAGAAAATAAGATTTTACTTACCGATAAATCTATTTCTCGGAGTCCGTAGTGGATGCTGGGCGCCCATCCCAAGTGCGGATTATCTGCATAAATTGTACATAGTTATTGTTAACTAATTCGGGTTATTGTTGAAGGAAGCCATCTTTCAGAGGCTCCGCTGTTATCATACTGTTAACTGGGTTTAGATCACAGGTTGTACGGTGTGATTGGTGTGGCTGGTATGAGTCTTACCCGGGATTCAAAATCCTCCCTTATTGTGTACGCTCGTCCGGGCACAGTACCTAACTGGAGTCTGGAGGAGGGTCATAGGGGGAGGAGCCAGTGCACACCACCTGATCTGGAAAAGCTTTACTTTTTGTGCCCTGTCTCCTGCGGAGCCGCTATTCCCCATGGTCCTTTCAGGAACCCCAGCATCCACTACGGACTCCGAGAAATAGATTTATCGGTAAGTAAAATCTTATTATTCCACACTATATTGTGGTACTGAAGCCAGAAGGCTAGGTGAGACTTATTCTAAAAAAATTTTGAACACTTACAAAGGTTCAAATCAAGATGGAGTCACTCAGAGCAGTGATAACGAACCAGGAAGAAGGGGACTATATAGTGTCCCGGGACATCAGGGATGCTTACCTCTATGTCCCAAATTTGCCCTTCTCACTAAGGGTACCTCAGGTTCGTGGTGCAGAACTGTCACTATCAGTTTCAGACGCTGCCGTTTGGACTGTCCACGGCACCCCGGGTCTTTACCAAGGTAATGGCCGAAATGATGATTCTTCTTCGAAGAAAAGGCGTCTTAATTATCCCTTACTTGGACGATCTCCTGATAAGGGCATAGTCCAGGGAACAGTTGGAGGTCGGAGTAGCACTATCTCGGATACTGCTACAACAGCACGGGTGGATTCTAAATATTCCAAAATCGCAGCTGATCCCGACGACACGTCTGCTGTGCCTAGGGATGATTCTGGACACAGTCCAGAAAAAGGTGTTTCTCCCGGAAGAGAAAGCCAGGGAGTTATCCGAGCTAGTCAGGAACCTCCTAAAAACAGTGCATCATTGCACAAGGGTCCTGGTAAAAATGGTGGCTTCCTACGAAGCAATTCCATTCGGCAGATTTCACGCAAGAACTTTTCAGTGGGATCTGCTGGACAAATGGTCCGGATCGCATCTTCAGATGCATCAGCGGATAACCCTATATCCAAGGACAAGGGTGTCTCTCCTGTGGTGGTTATAGAGTGCTCATCTTCTAGAGGGCCGCAGATTCGGCATTCAGGATTGGATGCTGGTGACCACGGAGCCCAGCCCGAGAGGCTGGGGAGCAGTCACACAAGGAAAAAATTTCCAGGGAGTGTGATCAAGTCTGGAGACTTTTCTCCACATAAATATACTGGAGCTAAGGGTAAATTTATAATGCTCTAAGCTTAGCAAGACCTCTGCTTCAAGGTCAGCCGGTATTGATCCAGTGGGAAAAACATCACGGCAGTCGCCCACGTAAACAGACAGGGCGACACAAGAAGCAGGAGGGCAATGGCAAAAACTGCAAGGACTTTTCGCTGGGCGGAAAATCATGTGATAGCACTGTCAGCAGTGTTTCATCCCGGGAATGGAAACTGGGAAGCAGACTTCCTCAGCAGGCACGACCTCCACCCGGGAGAGTGGAAACTTCATCGGGAAGTTTTTTCCACATGATTGTAAACCGTTGGGAAATACCAAAGGTGGACATGATGGCGTCCCGTCTGAACAAAAAACGGGACAGGTATTGCGCCAGGTCAAGAGACCCTCAGGCAATAGCTGTGGACGTTCTGGTAACACCGTGGGTGTACCAGTCGGTGTATGTGTTCCCTCCTCTGCTTCTCATACCTAGGGTGCTGAGAATTATAAGACGTAGAGGAGTAAGAACTATACTCATGGCTCCGGATTGGCCAAGAAGGACTTGGTACCCGGAACTTCAAGAGATGCTTACAGAGGTCTTATGGCCTCTGCTGCTAAGAAGGGATTTGCTTCAGCAAGTACCATGTCTGTTCCAAGACTTACCGCAGCTGCGTTTGTCGGCATGGCGGTGGAACGCCGGATCCTAAGGGAAAAAGGCATTCCGGAAGAGGTCATTCCTACCCTGGTCAAAGCCAGAAAAGAGGTGACCGCACAACATTATCACCACATGTGGCGAAAATATGTTGCGTGGTGTGAGGCCAGGATGGCCCCACAAAGAAATTTCAACTCGGTCGTTTCCTGCATTTCCTGCAAACAGGAGTGTCTATGGGCCGCAAATTGGGGTCCATTAAGGTTCAAATTTCGGCCCTGTCGATTTTCTTCCAGAAAGAATTGGCTTCAGTTCCTGAAGTCCAGAAGTTTGTCAAGGGAGTATTGCATATACAACCCCCTTTTGTGCCTCCAGTGGCACTGTGGGATCTCAACGTAGTTCTGGGATTCCTCAAATCACATTGGTTTAAAACCAGTCAAATCTGTGGATTTGAAGCATCTCACATGAAAAGTGACCATGCTCTTGGCCCTGGCCTGGACCAGGCGAGTGTCAAATTGGTGTTTTTTTCTCAAAAAAGCCCATATCTGTTTGTCCATTCGGACAGGGCAGAGCTGCGGACTCGTCCCCAGTTCTCTCCCTAAGGTGGTGTCAGTGTTTCACCTGAACCAGCTTATTGTGGTGCCTTGCACCTACTAGGGACTTGGAGGACTCCAAGTTGCTAGATGTTGTCAGGGCCCTGAAAATATGTTCCAGGACGGCTGGAGTCAGGAAAACTGACTTGCTGTTATCCTGTATGCACCCAACAAACTGGGTGCTCTTGCTTCTAAGCAGACTATTGCTAGTTGGATGTGTAATACAATTCAGCTTGCACATTCTGTGGCAGGCCTGCCACAGCCAAAATATGTAAATGCCCATTCCACAAGGAAGGTGGGCTCATCTTGGGCGGCTGCCCGAGGGGTCTCGGCTTTACAACTTTGCCGAGCGGTTATTTAGTCAGGGGCAAACACGTTTGTAAAATCCTACAAATTTGATACCCTGGCTAAGGAGGACCTGGAGTTCTCTCATTCGGTGTTGCAGAGTCATCCGCACTCTCCCGCCCGTTTGGGAGCTTTGGTATTATCCCCATGGTCCTTTCAGGAACCCCAGCATCCACTAGGACGATAGAGAAAATAAGAATTTACTTACCGATAATTCTATTTCTCGGAGTCCGTAGTGGATGCTGGGCGCCCATCCCAAGTGCGGATTGTCTGCAATACTTGTACATAGTTACAAAAATCGGGTTATTATTGTTGTGAGCCATCTTTTCAGAGGCTCCGCTGTTATCATACTGTTAACTGGGTTCAGATCACAGGTTGTACAGTGTGATTGGTGTGGCTGGTATGAGTCTTACCCGGGATTCAAAATCCTTCCTTATTGTGTACGCTCGTCCGGGCACAGTACCTAACTGAGGCTTGGAGGAGGGTCATAGGGGGAGGAGCCAGTACACACCACCTGATCGTAAAGCTTTACTTTTTGTGCCCTGTCTCCTGCGGAGCCGCTATTCCCCATGGTCCTTTCAGGAACCCCAGCATCCACTACGGACTCCGAGAAATAGAATTATCGGTAAGTAAATTCTTATTATCCTGTGTTCCAGCGTGAGGTAGGAGCGATGCGCAGTTCACACACAGCCAGTATATACAGTAGCCTAACATGCATTTTCTGCACACCTCTACAGGTGTTCAGGGTAAAAGGTGCAATGCGGGTTGCCATTGCTTGAGGTATAAAAAGTCTAAGTACAAAGCATACTAGCAGACGTGTCCCATCTGAATCCTGGAATATTTGCTACGTGCATCACACAAGGAATATAGGAGGGTCATTCTGAGTTGATCGCTCGCTGCTGATTTTCGCGGAGATCCGGTAAAAAAACTGCAAAACTGCGCATGCCTATGCACCGTAATGTGCAGGCGCGTTGTACGGATACAAAGAGGATCGGTGCTGGCCGATGGATTTAGCGAAGAATCCATTTGCACAGCTGAACGCAAGGTGATTGACAGAGGGCGTTTATGGGTGTCAACTGACCGTTTTCTGGGAGTGTTTGGGAAAACGCAGGTGTGTCCAGGCATTTGCAGGGCGGATGTCTGACGTCAATTCCGGCACCAAAAAGACTGAAGTGATCGCAAGGGCTGAGTAAGTCCATAGCTACTCTGAAACTGCACAAAATGTTTTTGCTGCGCTCGGCTGCAAAGGCGTTTGCACACTTGCAAAGCGAAAAGACACTCCCCTGTGGGCGGCGACTATGCATTTGCACGGCAGCTAAAAGTAGCTAGCGAGCGATCAACTTGGAATGACCCCCTTAGATCTATTTTTATGTTGTACTAATGTACAGAGATGCACATTTTTCCCAACAGAAGTAAATACGCAAATTTGTATTGATTGTTCTTGAGCAAATTTTAAGGTGATAAGGTTTCTGTGTTTTTTTGCGACACTGGGGGATATCCAATTAACATTGTCTCGCCGGGGCTATCCAATTAGCCCCGATAAACCAGCGTGAGTTGCGGCTTATCATGGATTTTGTTTCACCTGCCTCGGGCAGGAAAAACTAAATCTCTGGAAGCTCCTGTGTTTTTGTGATTTTTTTTTTTTATCTTTCTCTATCATCCACTAGGGGACACTTAGACAGCTGGGGTGTGAAGAATGCAGACCGGATGTAGCACAAAGTGCACAGCTGGCTCCTCCCCCTTCACGGCCCCCATACCTTCAGTTTGAAGAATTGTGCTGAGGAGCACAAAACGGGAACGCTCTTGCTCCATAAAAGTATTTTATATAACAGCATTCAAATTTAATCCGCAGTCTCTCAAGGCTTTTGGCTTTTCTCCAATCGGGACTCGAATTGGGCCTTAGCCTTTTCTCCCTCAAGGTTCAGGTTTCTGCCCTTTCCGTTCGGTTGTAGCATTGCCTGGCTCACTTGTGGGATGTTAATACCTTTTTGCAAGGTGTGTTGCATCTTTGCCCTCAGTTTATTCCTCCGGTGGCTCCATGGGACTTATCTCTGGTTCTCCAAGCTCTTCAGTCTGCACCGTTTGAACCGTTGGATGGCGGTGGAGCTCAAATGGCTTACATGGAAGACTCTTTTTCTTTCTAATTTGTCTGCCAGACGAGTGTCTGATATCAATGCCTTGTCCTGGCGCTCCCCCTTTGTGGTGCTCCAGATCGTGCTGTCTTGCGGACTCGGTTAGCACACTTACCTAAGGTGGCTTCAAGATTCTACATCAATCTGGAAATTGTGGTTCCGGCTTTTTCTGCTTCGGAGGCTTCCCTGGATGTGGTGTGGGCTCTGGATTTATGTTGAACGAACTAAGGACCTCCGCAGGTCGGACTCCTTGTTTGTTTTGTACGACTCTCACAAGCGGGGTTGACCTGCTACCAAGTATTCTTTCTCTCTGGCTCAGTTTGACCATTCTGCATGCATATACGGCGGCTGATCTTCCAACCCCTACCGGGGTTACAGCCCATTCCACCATTTGTTGGACCCTCTTGGGCTGCTCGCAGTGGGGCCTCTGCAGAGCAGCTTTGCAGAGTGGCCATGTGGTCTACTGCTGCCACTTGTGTCAATTTTTATGCTTTTGACACTTCTGCGCCCCAAGGCGCTGCTTTCTGGAGCAGTGTTCTTGGCGCAGTCCAGGAACATTTCCACCCCTAAGGGGACAGCTTTGGGACGTCCCAGCGTCTCTCCCTGTTCCCCCTAGTGGACACTGAAGAAAATAAGACTTGTCCTTACCTAGGTAAATCTTTTCCTTCAGTCCATAGGGGGCACAAGGTGCCCTGTCTGGCTAGTGGGTGTCTTCCTATTTTAGGGGGTGTGTCTAGTCGGCTACCTGTGGTGGCTGTGTGTGTGATGGTCTTCCTCCTTTCCTCCCTCCCATCGGCGTCTTGCAAACTAAAAACTGGCGGGGTATAGAGGAGAGGGGGACTAGGGGTTGCTTGAAAGAGTTTTGTAACTCTTTTGTGCCTGGACTCAGTCCTCCTTCCTATAACCAGCGATTCTCCCTGTGCCCCCTATGGACTCGAAGAAAAATATTTACCTACAGTAGGTAGGGACATAAATCTACCTTTTTTAATTTTTTTTTGTATAGAAAAAAAAAAATGAAACCACTTTTAAAAGTTCTCTAGAAATGTAACTATACAGCCTGTCAATTGTCTTTGTTTCAACAGATGCTATTAAAGCTAAAGATGTGGTAACAAATGAGCGACGTGCGATGCTTCAGCGTTTTAAAGAAGAAAAGCAACAGCGAAAGTTAAAGGAACAGCAGGAAAAAGCCAAAAGGGGCATCTTTAAGTGTGGAATCTACAAGGCAGACAACCCCTTTGTTCCAGTCATCGCCCCTCAGAATGCTGTTAAAGTTAAACAAAAGGAGAAGGTATGTGGGGCTTGCATGTTTCACTGACTGGCGTATAGCGAAAGTAGTGCTGATATTTAAAAAAGGGAAGTCAATCTGAACCGGGTAATTATAGACCAGTAAGTCTTACATCTATAGTGGGGAAAGTACTGGAGGGTATTTTAAGGGATAGTATACAGAAGTTCCTTGAAGCCAGTACGTTTAATAATAGGAACCAACATGGATTTGTGAAGGATAGATCGTCTGACAACAGGATAAATTCAAATTTAGTAAGAACATGTCCCACCGCACACATTGGGGATATGGCTACAGTTTCAAAGTCCTAATTTCTATGGCAAAAAACTATTGAGGCATGGCTATCTAGGGACACAGGTCACTAGACGCATAATCAGGTGTACATTTAAGATTGACCCAGATTTCAAAATTGGCAATATTGAAAAGTATGACGCAGGGAGGATATAATAATCTCAGCCCGTCCCATGTTGTATGTCTAATGTATCGTTTTGTGTGTGAGAGTACACACTTTCAGCTCTTTTTTTATTTTATTTTGCATATCCGGATATAAATAACAACCATTGGGGCAGTTTAACTTCAAAGGTATGACACTGACTGAAGTATAAGTGAAACGATCGGAATGCTGCAGGGTTGGCTGATTTAAATGGTTTAAAAAAAAAACACCTATCATAAAGGAATCCCCCTTGTATTATTCACGTACTTGTTGCCTTCATTTGAGCTGAACCGATGCAGTGAACACATACACAACAGAGAAATAGGGAGGGTGAACCAGATCAGAGAGGTACAAAATCTTCCTAGCATCAGTTAATGCTGGATACACACTAGATGATATTCTGAACGATCTGGCCGATTCTGACATTTCGGAACTTCATATTGTACAGTGTCTACACACTAGATCATCGTCTATGCACACTACCGCGGATCAACGACATCCCCTGTCATCTGTACATGCATGTCAATCGGGATGTCGTTGAAGATACCATGCCTCTCGTTGTTTGTCGTTCGCGGCATTGGCAAGTGTGTGTGCACTTGCCGAGACCCGCCACACACCTGGTGCAGGCAAATGAGGTTTATCATTCTCAAAACCTTAATTGTGAGTATGGGGTCCTGCTCGCCATTATGGTATAATGGGCTGTTCCCTGAACTAAAATGTTTGTAGACTGTTATGATCCTGTAGTGGGGTTGCAACTATTAGTCAAGTTAAAGATAGCTCACAGCTGTTTTGCTCAGAGGCGTTCCATGTTTTTTCATTTTTTACAGTTGTGGCATGCTCTGTTTGCACACATTGGTGGGGAGTGGTGCCTTCTGGCTCCTGTAGAGACTTTGCTTTGGTTCCTCCTCTCAGGTGTATCACTGCTATTTATTTTTGTTTACTGCAGATCTGTCTTCATACATCTAGCCTCAATAAGCCATACAGCACATGGCATAAGTGAGCCACCAGGTCCTATGCAACTCAACGTCAGGTGTCTTTATGGCTGAAAATGCATCTAAGTCGCAATAAGGCTAGGGCGCAGAAGGAGACTGCGCTGAATTATTTGATGTGACCCTTGTATATCAGTGTGTGACGGAGTCTGTATACAGAAAAGAACTTGTATTGGAAATAATTTGTGGCTGCTACATTGTGGCACATCGTATACAGATTCAGAGAAATATACAAGTGTCGTCATGTCAAATTAATCAGCACGGTCTCCTCATGCGTCCTCATCGCGTTGCGACTAAGATGCACTTTCTGCAAATAAGAGTCCTGATTCTAGTGGAACCTCACAGGACCTGGCACGACTGCAGCAATGATATGAGGACACATCTGTACATGAGGTGGGGGGTGGGGCATTTCTGTTCGCCACCTCAGGAACTCGAGAGCAGTAATTATGGGTACCTGCAGCACTTGCGCCTGATCAGCATAACAATTGAATAACTCCATTGGGTGCCGATTATTTATGGGCACCCCAAAGTAACAATTCCCCCTCCACAAGAATTCAGCAGATTCAGTTGTATCTTTTTATAACCCTTTCAAACATATATGCCTGGTAAATACATGTCTCCGACCCGGGTTTTCAACACGGATGTAACCCAGGACCCAGCTTGGAGAACTCCTTTCACACTACACAACAGACGCAGGTTTGTACTGGGTCTACCCGCTTCACGCATAAGCAGCGTCTGCCCTGGCATTCAGTGTGAAGTCATTTAAAGGGGATGCTTTTTTTTCCCTGCCTTCTGCTCCTGATGAGGTCCTCTGTAACAGCCCCAGACAGCCAATCGGCAAATTCTCAGTGCGATCAGGGTCTTAAAACCTGGGTTGCGCCATGCAGACATAAGCCAGGCCACTGATCTGGGTTGCAAATCCAATGAATAACCCTGGATGATAGCATGACCTCGGTTGACTTGGCATGCTCTGGCAAATTTCCAGGTTTTTTTGCCATGTCTGAAAGTGGTTTTACATACAGTAGTTAACTGAACTCTGATCCGATTTTAAGGGGGTCATTCCGAGTTGATCACTCGCTAGCAGTTTTTAGCAGTCGTGCATCGCATAATCGTCGCCCACGAGGGAGTGTATATTCGCTTTGCAAGAGTGTGAACGCCTGTGCAGCAGAGCACCTGCAAACACATTTTGTGCAAAACAAGACCAGCCCTGTAGTTACTTATCCTGTGCGATAATTGCTGCGACGAGTGGCACGGTAATGACGTCGGATAGCCGCCCAGTAAACGCCTGCATTTTTCCAAAAACTCCCAGAAAACGGTGAGTTGCCACCCATAAACGCCCTCTTTCAATCTCCTTGCGATCGGTTGTGTGATTGGAATCGTCGCTAGTACCAGTGCAAAACCACAATGGACTTTGTTTCCGTACGACGCGCGTGCGCATTGCGGTGCATGCGCAGATTAGCCATTTTTTTTTTTCTCACTGATCGCTACGCAGCGAACAATTGCAGCTAGCGATCAACTTGGATTGACCCCCTAAGTTGGGTAGACTGGCTTCCTCCTGCCTGTCTGAAATTTAGGGTTTTGAATGTGGACTTCTGGCACTTTCTTTGGTCGTGTTCTATTATCTCCAAGATTTGGGCTCAGGTGGTGCAATATTGTTGGCACTGGGATCCATCTCTCTTTACAGACTCCAGGAATTTGTGCTTTCAGATTGCGACTCAAAGATTCTCTGAATATTTATAATCGTATGTCAGTAGTCAGGCTATGGATGGCTCTGACTGTCTGGGCCTGGACTCGGTCTGTCTATACAGATTGATGTATCCTACTTGGTGGCCATAATCCCTTTTTGTATTTTTTCCTGTTTGATGCCCTTTTAATACCTGTTGATTATGTTTTTGTTTTGTGAAGTACTTTGTATTGATTGATTGTTACTTATGGCTAGTTCATAGCTTTTTGGGACTGATCTTGCGAGCGTATCTTACGTAATTTTGGGTTTTATTGCTTGTCTGTCTTGATGGACAAAATTATTTTGAAATAAGAATACTCCATTTAAAAAAAATGTAGCAGCAATAACTTCAGGACTTCTTGTTTTATCATTTGGTATAACTTTATCTTGCATCTTGATCGAGCAGTTTTGTGCCAATCTTTAAACTACTGATGATTTATGCACCGTTTTCTTTACATTTTACCAAAGCATCTCAATGAGGTTGTGGTCTGGGCTTTGTATTAATAAAAACATGTTACTTTTGCTCTTTCGTTCTTTTGCTAGGGTGGGTTTTTGATTCTGTTCTGTTTTCTCACGTTTTGGCCATGCTTCAGTTCCCATGTGACTTCAGGTTCTGCTAGGTATAGAGTGCAGTTCATGGTGGTGATCATTGCGAGGCCTTGTGGACTTCGCACATACCTTTGTGTGCACTGAGTTCTAGATTCCTGGAGGTAGATGTACTAAAGCTTCTATAAATGAGGTATGGTGATGTTTCCCATAGCAACCAATTAGTTTGTCTATTTTGTATTTTTTTTTATTTGATGCAATAGAGAAGGGATAGCTAGAATCTATTGGTTGCTATGGGCAACACCACGATTTTTCATTTTTAGAAGCTTTAGTAAATCTACCCCCTGGATAACTTTTGGGTATATTCACAATGTTTTCTGGGTGTCATACGTTCTAAACTTTGATTGGATTAATCTGATTATGGGCAACAGTCCTCCGTGTTCTCTGTTTGTATATCTGTGTCCCTGTAAATTGCTTGTAAAGGTCTATTTGCTGCTTCTAGGCTGAGCAGCCACAACTACTGAGGCCTCTGCTACCTAGCATAGTGATAACATAGATCTGAGTGCTTCAGACTGAGCTGCCAAACATACTGCCTTTCACATAAAGCTGATAGCTCTTCCTGATGGGCAAATAATGACGTACACTTAGCTGTCTGCACTTGGCTCGTGTCACCTTCTGCACTGATGGTCAAGCCATCGGGGTGTACTTCTTCACACTGGCTTCTAGGCCTAAAAGGCATAGCAAATATGTGTTTGTCACATGAAATCATGTGACTGGATGACTGGTATTTGTGTCCTGATGTATAAAAAAACACCTATTAGAAAGACGTTCAGTTTTGACATGACTGTAAACATGCAATCTTTACTAGTCCTACAAAGTACACTTCCATTAGAACGGATTCGGGAACAATACATGGGATAAAATGCTGTAACTCTTTTACTTTTTGTAAAACCTTTAACATGACATTGCTAGGTATGTACAAGGCCACTGCATTTCTACATATTACTACAGGTATATATCTGTAGAACAGACAGGAAAAATATCTTTCTGCGGTATGTACAAAACCCTTATCAAAAACCAGGTGGAGCAATACATATACTCAGCAGCTATAGAAGACATGGGGTTCCAGCAGATAAGGGCTGATAATAGGGCAAGGATTGTCTTCACTATAAATAGAATTGGTCCTGGGTTCTTGGCAGCATACATGTACACTGTTCGATGGAAGTTTTGTTAGAAGGAATTTTATCTACTTCCAGCAGTTTCTGTTTGGCTTTCCCAATGCTATGCTTTGGAGTGATCTCTTGATATGTAGAATAAAACACAGCAAATAAGAAACACAGCTGTTAAGAAGAGTGGTGGTCTCCCCTTCATTTTGTATCTGTGCAGACTAGCTCGTAATGTCAGTGCACCCAGTAGTCTGTACATAAACTACAGGAAGATGCTCGGTACCATGTGCATAGAATCACTGGAGTAGGCAAACTCCTGTTGGGTGGCACAGATGTTCTCGTTGTTATAGCCATTTGTTTTACTGGAGGACGTGGGAAATTGCTGCAGTATTTTAATGTAAGTAATGTTGCACTTGCCCCGTGCATCATGGCATGGCTTATACAGGTATAGCTCTGCATTCCTGAGATGGATTTCCTTTTAAGTGACAAACCTAGCGCCAGATGAGGCCCGCTGTAACGTGTCTCCTGCTTTGGAGAACACTGGGCAGCACCAAAGGTGGGATCCGGCCGGTTGGAACTATGTGACTGCCAAATACGGCACAGGATAGGGGTTCCTGGGTAGGGCCCTACACTAAATAGTACTATTTTGAAGGTGTGAAGAGTTTAACTGCAGTGGGAAAACTTCTAACAAATTATTCTATGTCCTGTACGACATAGAGACATCCGGTCAATGCTAGCCACAAATATCTAGGCAACAAGATGAGGGCAGTCTTACTAGTTTGCAGAGTTCAGTAATGATTAAATCAGGCCTCTCCAGAGCGCGCGCACAGTCCTGTACAGTTCACAAGCCACTATGTATTACAACTGACCCTTCTCCGTGGTGTTGGATTTTAATGTAATTGTTATTTATTCCCGCACCCTAGCTCGCTGCCCCTTCTGTGACCAGGGTTACACGGTCCACAGCCAAGACAGACAGACAAACGCAGCCAGTCTCGGTAGGTGTGTGTGTGTGTGTGTGTGAAGGTGTTGTCTCCTTCTGCCATATTGCCCATCTTTATGTGATTTATTGTTCTAGGTAGCTGTGCATAAAGCCTCAGCTGATCGGACAATTACAAGAGGCCGTGGACAGAGTTCCACTGTGAAAGGGAATGAGAAAGAAAACAAAGGTAATGTACTGCTCATCCCTTTCCAGGTCTGCTTAGATTATATATTTTTTAATAGCGTTTCAGAGATTTGTAAACTTTTGTTGTTGCAATGAGTATATGTGATACAACTTGTGTTATAGCTAAAATGTTATATATTGTATTTCTTTCTGGTTTTTAAAGGATTGCTGCACTGATCTGTGTATAGATTTATAGTGCTAAGAAATACTGTCCTTCCCCTCTCATACTACTGTAGTATAACTGGTGGCTCAATGATGTCCTTGTATATTGATGGGCAGCATTCTCCTAAATATAGACTTACAGAATAACATCCCCGCATGGGTGGTATTCATGTCCGACGGTCACATGACCTCCCACACAATCCCGCCTCCTCATAGTCCAGACGGTCGGCATGCCGACCAACAGGGACAGTGTCCACGACACCCATACAGTGGGAATAGAACGTCGCCACCGAGCCCGCAGCGTGGTGACCGCAGCGAGCCCGCATGGGGCTTGCTGCAGTCGGCTCGCTGCAATCGCCCCTCCTCGCTGGGATCCCGGCGTCTGTATGCTGACCGGCGGTCGGGAGATTATCGGTCAGCCATACCTACACCCCCTCCAATGTGCATTGCTGACTGGTGCACTTTCCTCTGAAGCGTTGTGGTTCTTGTCTTTATTCTTTGTGTATTGCACTTTCATTGGGATCTTGAATTTAAATGTTTTCCTATAGTCTATGGCGTTCCACCTGCAACCTCTACTAGATCAAGTGCAATGACTGCAACCAAACACTCTATCACTACAAGATCAACTGTGATGACTGCATCAAAGTTATCCACTGCTTCTACTAAAGTGACCACATCTAAACCATCCACCAGTGCTAAAGCACCATTGAAGAAAACTGCAGGTAATCCAGATGTTTTTTTTTTTTTTAAAAGTAAAAGGCTTTTTTCAATTGTAGAGATGGAAGAAATATATTGGTCAAATGCTTAGTGCGGGATTACAGATTAGGATTTATAAAATGACATAAACTGCTGATTTGATTGTTTTGGTAATATGAAATTGCATGCACAGACAATATTGGAATCCAGCCTCCTACCTGTTCACTTTGTCGTGGGGGATAACTGTTTGCTTGTCTACCATATTGTAAAGAAATGGGACCACAAGTCGTACCCAGGCTGTATAAATTTGACACTTCAATGCGCTGTGTGTGGAGCAAAATAAGTCCGGCAAAAAAGAAATCCCTTTTAAACAAGTTTGTGCATTCCACAAAGTGGATAGAGATGTGTTCTTCTGGGGTCTCCTCACAGCATGTTCTGTATGATCGGTCCAATAATGATACTGGCATCCGGGCACGATGCAGGGTGTAAATCAAATAAGAAGTGGTGGTGGTTTTCCTGTTCAAGGTTGCTTGTGGAACAATAAGACACTGTTTATCTATTACTAAGGTAATTACTGAGCTTTACTTAACCTAAAAATACCAACTGGAACATTACATTATTTCTCTTCCGTCCTAGAGGATACTAGGGACCCATTTAGTACCATGGGGTATAGACTGGTCCACCGGGAGCCATGGGCACATTAAGAATTTGATAGTGTGGGCTGGCTCCTCCCTCTATGCCTCTCCTATCAGACTCAGTTTAGAAAAAAATGTGCCTGGAGGAGCCGGTCACGCTTATGGAAGCTCCTGAAGAGTTTTTTCTGCATTTATTTTTCGGTTTGTTATTTTCAGGTAGGACTGGATGGCACCAGCCTGCCTGCTTCGTGGGAGTTAGGTGGGGGAACGGCCCAACCTCTTGAAGGTTTAATGGTCCCGTTCCCCGCTGACAGGACACTAGCTCTTGAGGGAAGTATTCGCAAGGCCCACCACTGCGAGCGTACATTCCCGCAGTACGTCGCCACCCCAAACAGAGCCAAAAGAAAGAAGAGTGTTGCGTACTAAGTCGGCGTCCCGGTTAGCGGGTCGCCGGCTATTATGGCAGCATGAGCGTACGGAGACGCACTGCTTCTAACCGGGGCGGATTGTGTCTCCAGACTCTGTTCACAACTGCGTCTCAGTACACAGTACCCACACTGGCAAACTAAGCCTTAAAACTGTTCTGTCTCCATTTTAAGCACAAATTACCTCAGCCAGTATAAAAAAAAATAAAAGCGGGAAGACCGCGTGCCATTGAAGTGGCAGGGCTTCACTAATAGCGGATCCAGCAGCTCCTCCGGTGTGACTCCAGATTACCTCAGCGTTACCAGGGGCTCATAGCAGGAAGCGATTTACTACCGTACTAAATCCCCAATCTGGGTACTTAGTCTGTGACCCGGCTAAGCTTGGCATTAGCAATAAGGATGCAGTGTGCTTGCTCCAAAAACCTCTGTCTCCCTGGAAAGTTATTTGTGGGTTAATTGTGTTTTTAACCTTTTGTGTGTGTGTGTGCTGTCACATTTACAATATGTCAGGCAAAGAGTGTGTTTCATGTACGGCAGAGTGTTCCTCTTCCCCAAGGAGCTCACTACTATGTACTCAGTGTAGTGCTCCTTCTCAGGCTAGCAGGGCTGAACCAGCGTGGCTGTATTTTCTCAAATGAATGATTTCCAATATTTCTAATAAATTGTCCCGCAATATGAGAGAGACGCAATACTTAAAACAGTCTGTGGATGAGATTATGAACATAGACTCGGTCCCCAAACAAGCGTCTCCATCCCTTGCCATTTGTCCACAAAAACGAACTCTGGCCCATATCCTGCAGTCTGACGCTGAGTGGTCAGACATGGAGGGGTAGATGGATTCAGAAGGGGGAGACACTGCTCTGTCACAGGGAATAGAGGCTCTTAAAGAAGCTATCAGAGATGTACTACAAATTCCTGGTAAGTTGACAGAGTATTGTGAGGAATCTTATTTTAATGTAAAAAAAAGTCCTCAGTCACTCTTCCTGTGTCAAAGGAATTGAATTCCCTGTTTGAAGAACTGTGGGGTAATCCTGTTAAGAAATTTCAAATCCCTAAAACGTTACTCTCATCTTTTCCTTTTCCCCTGAGGATACGAAAAAATTGAAAAATCCACCGATAGTGGATGCATTGGAGTCCAGGTTGTCACTGAAGATTGTGTTACCCGTCCCTGGTGCAGCCTCCTTGAAAGACACAGCTGTTCGTAAGATTGAGACTACACTCAAATCCTTGTAGACAGCTGCTGGGGTGGCTCAGAGACCCACTATAGCATGTGTGGATTACTAAAGCCATTGCTAAATGTTCAGGTAACCTTTATTGAAGGGTTGGATTCCTTATCTAGGGGGGTAGATTGTGTTACTCCTGCAACATGTACAGAACGCTGCGAACTTTATGGTGGAAGCCATAAAAGAAGTAGGTTTGCTTAATGCACGCACCACTGCTATGGCAGTGTTAGCACGCATGAGCTTATGGTTACGGCAGTGGACTGCGGATTCCAGGAAAGGCGTGGAAGGCCTACCATTCACAGGAGAGGCCTTATTTGGAGATGAACTGGACAAATGGGTCTCCAAAGCTACTGCGGGTAAGTCCACATATCTTCTTCTGCAGTACCCCCAACCTGGAAGACCTACTCATGACCCACTCTACAGTCCTTTCAGACTGCCAAGTTTAAGGGCAAAGTCAAAGGATCTTCAGCCAACAGAGGCGCTAGAGGTAAACCACGAAAACTGGCAACTGCCGGTACTCAGGAACAGCTCCAGTTCTGCTTCCTCAAAGCCTTCTGCATGACTGTGGACCGCGTGGCCTAGAAGACTGGCAGGTGGGAGCCCGACTAAAAAATTTCAGTCACATCTGGACAACCTCATGCCAGGAACCCTGGGTCATAGATCTTATTTCCCAGGGCTATAGACTGAAGTTTCAGGAGCTCCCACCTCACAGATTCTTCAAATCATGCTTACCAGCTTCACAAGAGGCAAGTATAACCTTACATGATGCCATTCAAAAACTGGTAGACTCAGGTCATTGTTCCAGTTCCACCTCATCTGCAAAACAAGGGGTACTATTCCAACTTGTTTGTAGTACTGAAACCGGACGGTTCGGTGAGATCGATTTCGAATCTAAAATCGGTGAACCCATACTTACGAGTGTTCAAATTCAAGATGGAGTCTTTGAGAGCTGTGATCTCAGGTCTGGAGGAGGGGGAATTCTTAGTGTCTCTGGATATCAAGGATGTGTACCTTCACATTCTGATCTGGCCGCCTCACCAGGCTTATCGAAGCTTTGCACTACAGGACTGTCACTACCAGTTCCAGGCCCTACCGTTTGCTCTCTCCACGGCACCGAGGGTGTTCACCAAGGTGATGGCAGAGATGTTTCTCCTTCGTAAGCAGGGAGTGAATATAATTCCGTACCTGGACGATCTTCTGATAAAGGCACCATCCAGGGAAAGGGTGTTGGGCAGCATTGGTCTCACAACTAAACTACTCCTGGATCACGGGTGGCTTCTAAGTCTCCCGAAATCTCATTTAGAGCCAACTCGGAGGCTCCCATTTCTGGGAATGATACTGGACACAGTCGCAGATAGTTTTTCTTCCGTTGGAAAAGGCATTGGTAATCCAGTCGATGGCTCGGGATGTCCTGAAGCCAACCCGGATATCTGTGCATCTATGCATTCGCCTTCTGGGGAAAATGGTGGCCTCTTATGAGGCGCTTCAGTACAGAAGGTTCCATACGCGTCCCTTCCAGCTGGATCTATTGGACAAATGGTCCGGATCGCATCTTCACATGCACCAGAGGATCTGTCTGTTGCCAAAGGCCAGGATCTCCCTTCTGTGGTGGCTACAGACTTCTCACCTAATCGAGGGCCAGCGGTTCGGGATTCAGAATTATATTCTGCTAACCACAGACGCAAGCCTCCAGAAGTTGGGGAGCGGTTTCCAGGGGGTGCAGTTTCAAGGAAGATGGTCAAGTCAGGAAGTCGTCCTTTCAATCAATATTCTGGAACTCAAGGCTGTATACAACGCCCTTCTGCAGGCCTCATATCATCTTCAAGATGGGGCCATTCAGGTTCAGTTGAACAATGTGACGACCGGAACGTACATAAACCGACCGGGAGGAACCAAAAGCAGAGCAGCAATGTCAGAGGTATCAAGAATTCTCCTCTGGACAGAAAAACACGCTGTGGCGTTGTTGGCGGTCTTCATTCCAGGAGTAGACAGCTGGGAAGCAGACTTCCTCAGCAGGCACTACCTGCACCTGGGGGAGTGGGGTCTTCACCCAGAGGTGTTCAGGTGCTTGACACGTCGATGGGAATGTCCACAAATCGACATGATGGCCTCTCGTCTCAATGAGAAGCTCAAGCTGTATTGTTCAGGTCGAGAGACCCACAAGCAGTGGCAGTGGGCGCTCTGACATCTCCATGGGTCTATCAGATGGTGTACGTGTTCCCTCCATTTCCGCTGATCCCAAGAATTCTGGAAAGAATAAAAAGGGAAAAAGTTCAAGCAATTCTCATTGCTCCAGATTGGCCAAGAAGGGCCTGGTACGCGCGGACCTTTTGAAGATGCTCCTGGATGATCTGTAGCCTCTACCTCTTCGCGAGGGTCTTCTGCAACAGGGGGCGTTAGTCTATGAAGACTTAACAGGGCTACATTTGATGGCATTGAAGTTGAATCGCTGATTCTAGCCAGGAAAGGGATTCCTGACAAAGTTATCCCGACTATGATCCAAGCCAGGAAGGGGGGTAATGTCTAAACATTACCACCGTAGTTGGAAGAAATACGTCTCTTCGTGTGAGAGCAGAAAATATTCTGTGGTGGAATTTTCATCTGGGACGTTTCCTGCTTTTTCTGCAGTCGGATGTGGGCCTACGTCTGGACTCCATAGAAGTCCAGATTTCGGCCTTGTCCATATTCTTTCAGAAACAATTGGTATCTCTTTCTGAGGTCCAGGCGTTCTTGAAAGGTGTTCTGCACATCCAGCCTTCCTTGGTGACCCCCCAACGGCACCTTGGGATTTCAATTTGGTGCTGCAATTCCTCCAATCGGACTGGTTTGAACCATTACAGGAGGTAGATGTAAAATATCTTGCGTGGAAAACCGTCACACTGTTGGCCTTGGCTTCAGCAAGATGTGTGTCGGAGCTGGGGGCGTTCTCATGAGCCCCTATTTAATCTTCCATGAGGACAGAGCTGAACTCAGTACTCGTCGGCAATTTCTTCCCAAGGTGGTGTCGGCGTTTCACATCAACCAACCTGTTGTGGTTCCAGTTGTTACTGACACTTCTGTTACTTCAAAGTCTTTGGATGTTGTGAGGGCTTTGAAGGTGTATGTGAAGAGAGCAGCTTGTCACAGGAAATCGGACTCTGTTTGTTTGTTTTTTACGATCCCAATAAGATTGGGTGTCCTGCTTCAAAGCAGTCAATTGCACGTTGGATCAGGTTCACTATCCAGCATGCTTATTCCACGGCAGGTTTGCCGATTCCAAAATCTCTACAGGCCCACTGGACTAGGTCAGTGGGTTCTTCTTGGACGGCTGCCCGAGGTGTCTCGACCTTACAGCTCTGCCGAGCAGCTACTTGGTCAGGTTCAAACACGTTTGCAGAGATCTAGAAGTTCAATACTTTGACCAAACTGAAGGTCCTCAGAGGCCAATCAGTTCTGCAGGATTTTATTTACCCACCGGTAAATTATTTTCTCGTAGTCCGTAGAGGATACTGGGCGCCCGCCCAGTGCTTCGTTTGCTTTGCACTGTTACTTGGTTAAGTATTGTTGTTTGGTTCAGCCGTTCCTGTTCCAAGTTTGATTAGCATGGCTTTTCTCTTGTTTGTGTGTGCCGGTTCGGAATCTCACCACTATCCCTTTCTATATCGTTTTCTCAAAGTATGTCCGTCTCCTCTGGCACAGTTTCCTAGACTGAGTCTGGTAGGAGGGACATAGAGGCAGGAGCCAGCCTACACGATCAAATTCTTAAAGTGCCCATGGCTCCTAGTGGACCCGTCTATACCCCATAGTACTAAATAGATCCCCAGTATCATCTATGGACTATGAGAAAAGTATTTACCAGTAGGTAATTTAAAATCCTATTTTTTGTATCCTTTTATATTTCATATACACCTTGTTAGAGGAATATATGAGCAAAAGGAACAGCAGAGAATATATTTTGAAGTTCACATCTCTATCCACTTTGTGGCATGTACACAGGGCCTAATTCAGAGATGTACTCAAACCAGATGGTTGAAGTACTGTACATCTCCGATGTTTGCTGAACTGCACATGCGCAGGACCCGTGCGGATTAGATCCTACATCGTCGGACGTTAGGTAAGTGACGGTCTGCAGCCGTTTGGGGGAGGGGGTGGCAATGGGGTGCATTTTACAAAACGGGGTTCATCAGTCCTGTTTTGTAGGTGTGCAGAGGTCAGAGTCTGCGTCTTTAGCGCAGCTTCAGTGACCCCGACAGTGTGAAAACACTACCATCCTATGTAACATGAGGGTTATTCAGATAACGGATGTTCACTCTGGATGCCTCCTGCTGCTTTTACATATCTTAGCACAGCCACTGCATCCAAAGACACAGCAGCTGTGCTATACCATCCATCTCTGAATAGGGCCTATACTGTATATTAAGGTTTTAAGGGATTTATGTTTACTTTAATGTGTGTGTGTGTGTGTGTGTGTGTGTGTGTGTGGTGCCACTGTCTTCTGTTTGCACACAGATGTTGCGCTGAAGAGGTGTGATATTCAGGGAGGCTGCCAAGTAACATGTATGGATAAAATTATTTGACTTACATGTATACATCGCTGCTCAGTGCTTGTTTAATCTCTCTATTGCAGCTGCTGCAAAGTCTCAAAAGAAGACGACCAACGACTTGGAAGAAGAAATTGTCTTCGATAATACAGAAGTAAGGGTCTTGCAGTGAGCCATAGCGCTACAGTCTGACGTGATGAATTACCTATTTCCAGGCACATTTTCCCACACAATCATTATGTTTGTACATATTCTAGCAATTAACTCTTTTCTTTTCTCCCCCCCCCCCCCCCCCCCCCGCCCTCCTTTTTTTTTTTTTTTAATCTATCTTATATAAAGCATCCTGTGGTTGATCAGTTGAGTAACAAATTACTGGAAGAAACTGTTGCCCTGAAAGACACCGCAGCAGAAAGAGTGGCCATAGCAGACACCTCATCCTTTGTACATGAAAGGAAGCCATCTTTTGCTCCGGACAATTTTGTTTTCCAGCCACTGCATGGCCTGTCTGCTCTCAAATTTCCACCCATGACGCCTACCCGGGCTAATGCATTTCTGACGCCTTCATGTACTTGGAGCCCTATGGCGAGTAAAAGGTAGGCTGCTTTCCACCACTTGGAATAGATAGACTTGCTGCTAAAATAATATATAATAGGTCTACATTTATTTGCTGGAAGGGTACTTTGTAGAAATGTATTCTCTACATGTTCTTGTCTTTCGTTTCAGCCAGTTTGTCGTTACACGAAAACACCACACCGAAGAACATAAGTCTGGCCAAGTGTCTCCTCCTGAACTATCTCTTAAAGCCACAGATGTGACGCAAGACACAGACATCCTCTCTGCCCCTCCAGTAAAAGGTACTTTCTGTAAGCTGGTTCTGCACTCCCGAGCTTTCATTATGTCATTGTCGTTTCTAATCGTCTTGCTGTTACTTTAAAGAATGCACAAGTGACAGAAGTTCAGCGGTAGCGGCTGGTGCTCCAGTGACTCTTCCCTCTTGTGAACCTATCCCTCATTTTACGGACATGGATAACAAGTCTGCACAACAAGAGGAGCTACAACATGACGTACCTTACTTCAGGTCATTATCATTTACCATGTTATAAAATACCACTTCACCACACAAAGCCTCGGCTTATGCAGGGGTAACCCCTACGGGGGGGGGGATAGGGGGGGTTGATGCCTATAAAGAGACATGAACTACAGGCAGGAGCAAAAACGGACTTCTGTAGCATCAGATCTCAGGGATATCATTATTAGACATTCAGAAGAAAACAAAGGGAATATTTATATTGTATAATCGATTTGTATGGTGTGTAAGAGGTAATAGGTCTAGAAACTGTTTTTTGACTCTTTCGTATAATGATTTTCATTAGAGACATCCTGAAGTCTGAGATTCAGAAGCTGAAATTGCTGTGCAGCGAGTGGGATGAAAGAGTTGCTATGGATATTCCGGAAGATGGTAAGGAATACCTGACCTGTCTTTACCAGCAGAATGCAGCTGCTATGACTGTATGGTGAAGGGAAGCTGCTAAACAAATATCAGTAGTTAGATCGGATGTATGTACAGAAGTGTCCTCTTGCATCCTTGCTGCAGTCACGCTAAGCTTCCCCTGAAGTCACACCATGACTGTAGCGCCAAGCGTATTTTTGCTATTGTTTCCAGCGAAAATGCATCTTGGATGTAAAGTAATGTAATAGGACATACAAGCAGCTTCTGCTGATTAAAATGATATGCGGCATGCCTATGTCACGTTACTGTTTTCCGTGCATAGCACTTTGTATGCAAATACAGTCACAGAATATAGGCAGCTGCATATGATTTTAATCAACAGGAGCTGCTTGTGTGTCCTATTACATTACTTTGCATCTAAGAAAAAAAAACACACAAAAGACGCTCGCAGCTACCGAGTCACACAGCACTTGCGCGTTGTGTAACGTGACTTGTAGAGCACGGAGCGAAGATATAGGAGGACACATCTGTATTCACTCTGTGAAAGTAATGGATGAGTGCTATAGAATGGGTTGTCTCCCATTCCTTTACCTCCGTGTGCTGCAAAGTGGAATAAAGGGGTTTTGGTTCCCTATTAGACTGTATAGGTGCAATGAATATTATTGTTTGGATTGTGATTTATTTATTTTTAATACTCCTTAAGCTAAAGCCCTGATCCGGACCACAGTTGGACAAACGAGACTACTAATGAATGAACGGTTTAAGCAGTTTGAAGGTCTAGTTGATCACTGTGAATTTAAGACCGGTGAAAAGGAAACGACGTGCACAGATCTTGAGGGGTTTTGGGATATGATCTACTTTCAGGTAGGTTCCTTCTAAATCCCATTTGAGGTCTGTTTTTGAGGTTTTATTTCACTCCTACAGATAATTTACTGGATTGGCGGGAGATTACAGGTGGTAGCGTGGCATGGCGTGGATCTGTTCCTCATTGTTCATTTCTGTTATGTCCTAGAAAACGTAGGATCTCTAACCCAACCATTATTCTCTGCCCTGTTGTGCATCATACACAAGAAAGCATATGTAAAACTAAAGCAGGGGACCCCATGGCAGTAGCTATAAATTGTCCCACTACTACAGGTAATGCCTTTACAGGAAAACAGGGATTTGCTTTGCAGGGCTCGGCTGGTGTGGAAATAATTTGTGTGCGATACTCATGATATCCTCCACCTGTTGTACTACGAGAGAAGTGTTGGCCAGCGGGGGGGTGGGTATACCCTATGTATGTTCACTGTAATAGAATAGTAATGACAGGAAATGTTCTACACTAAAGTGATCTCAACTATATTTGACTTTTATACCGAACCGAATAAATACTCATTGATGTGACCACTTTCGGTAAATAAGAAATGTGTCCCTTTTTGAACATGAGACGTGTCCTTTCAGTAGCTCCGTCATTTGTAAACCTCTTTCAGAGTTGAAATGCCAAGTCTATCCCATGTATACACACTTAACACGTGTGTTTCTGACCAATGTCTATCACAAATGTGTGTTCATTACTAATGAGATTTATGCATCTTTTCCTATAGATAGAGGATGTTTCTAGAAAGTTTGTCAACCTTGGAAAGATGGAGGAGAGCTCCTGGCAACAGAATGCAGTCCAGGCTAAGAAGATTGTAAAAGTAAGTATTTTTAGGTGTCATCTTGTGTTAGTAGATGAGCATTAGGAGAGAATCCAATTTGCCCCTGGGTATACTCTGCTAATTACCCACACCGGCTGATACAATTAGTGGGGATTACCCCACAGTTAAGCCACAAATATGGACATTTCCTCATGCTTTCACGAGCTATGCGGAAAACTCAGCGATAAAAGGCAGCTGCTAGGGCTTAGTGTGCAGGGAACCCCAAACATTCCGTATTTTCTCTGGAGTCATAGGGTTAGTGGGCGTTAACCAGGGGTTATCGCACAGGTAAAAAGCTGTTTAATTGAATTGCTCTGGACGTGAAACCCAGAGATATTCCCCACATGACAAACCCAACAACTAGTTGTATTCCCCCCATAGTCTTTATGAACACAGCGTAGTATCATCTGTCATAAAGCTCCCTCTCCTATACAACACCCCTTCCAGTCTGCAGATAGCAGGACATGTCCGGGATCACCACTCTTGGCAGACACCCGCAATTACCTCTGAAATGGTTCTTTCTCAAGGCAGGAGATATCTTCATGCAAATACCTATTGTATGGAAAGCTCCTGTTATGTCTTGGTCACGCTGCAGGACAATAGCCTGTTAGAGGTGCCAGTGGGATGAATATATAATTTGCAGTTTGGGTCCTGCACACCTGACCTCTGCCATGTTGTGGTGGTGGAGGTTTCCACCAGCCGCTTCATTAGGTACCCCTGCTCATTTATGTAAATTTCTCTAACGTCCTTGAGGGTGCTGGGACTCCGTAAGGACCATGGGGAATAGACGGGCTCCGCAGGCGATAGGGCACTTTAAGAAAGCTTTGGACTCTGGGTGTGCACTGGCTCCTCCCTCTATGCCCCTCCTCCAGACCTCTGTTTTACACTGTGCCCAGAGCAAGATGGGTGCACTGCAGAGAGCTCTCCAGAGTTCTCTGCCTAGAAGCATTTTTGTTTGGCTTTTTTTTTCTACCTTTTACTACTTTTTCACAGGGAGCACTGCTGGCAACAGGCTCCCTGCATCGAGGGACTGAGGAGAGAGGAGCAGACCTTCTTGTCAAAGATAGGCTCTGCTTCCTCGGCTACTGGACACCATTAGCTCCAGAGGGGGTGAACGCAGGTTCTTACTGGGTGTCCACCCCCGGAGCCGCGCCGCCGTTCTCCTCACAGAGCTAGAAGTACAGAAGTCATCAGGCGGCAGAAGCCTTCAGCTTCACTGAGGTAACGCACAGCACTGCAGCTGTGCGTCTTGGCTCCCATACACCTCACATACTCTGATCACTGTAAGGGTGCAGGGCGCAGGGGGGGGTGCCCTGGGCAGCAATATAAACCTCTACATGGCAAAAAGACTATATACATGTACAGGTGGGCTCTGTACATGTATATAAAAGACCCCCCGCCATATTTTACTAAGTTTGAGCGGGACAGAAGCCCGCCGCCGAGGGGGCAGGGCTTCTCCCTCAGCACTCACCAGCGCCATTTTCTCTCCACAGCACTGCTGAGAGGAAGCTCCCCGGACTCTCCCCTGCTTACACACGGTGAAAGGGTGCTTAAAAGAGAGGGGGGGGGGCACATAATTGGCGGTTTACATATTATACAGCGCTGCTGGGGGAAAACATTTTGTGTTGGTCTCCAGGGTTATTGCGCTGGGGTGTGTGCTGGCATACTCTCTCTCTGTCTCTCCAAAGGGCCTTGACAGGGATACTGTCTTCAGGAAAGGGGGTTCCCTGTGTGTGTGTGTGTGTGTGAAGTGTCGGTACGCGTGTGTCGACATGTTTGACGAGGAAGGCTCGCTTAATGTGGAGGGGGAGTGCTTGAATGTCAGGTCGCCGTCTGCAACGCCGACACCGGAATGGGTGGATATGCTGAATGTTTTGAATGCAAATGTCAATCTATTGCATAAAAGATTAAACAAGGCAGAAGCTAGGGATCAGTCAGGTAGCCAGTCCATGCCTGTCCCTGGGGCGCCAGGTCCTTCGGGGTCTCAGAAGCGCACCATATCTCAGATCGATGACACAGATACCGACACAGATACTGACTCTAGTGTCGACTATGAAGATGCAAAATTACAGCCAAAGGTGGGTAAGGGTATACGGTACATGATTATTGCCATTAAAGAGGTTTTGCATATTACTGAGGAACCCCCTGTCCCTGACACGAGGGTACACATGTATAAAGGGAAAAAGCCTGAAGTCACTTTTCCATTCTCATTTTAATTAAGTGACTTGTGCGAAAAGGCTTGGGAATCTCCGGATAGGAGACCACAAGTTCCCAAAAGGATTCTCATGGCGTATCCTTTTCCACAAACTGATAGGATACGCTGGGAATCTTCGCCAAAAGTTGACAAGGCGCTGACACGTTTGTCCAAAAAGGTGGCACTGCCTTCTCAGGATACGGCTTCCCTCAAGGAACCTGCTGATCGCAGGCAGGAAATTACCTTAAAGCACATTTACAATCATTCCGGTACTATTGCTCGACCGGCTATGGCGTCGGCCTGGGTTTGTAGTGCGGTTGTGGCATGTGCAGATTCCTTATCTACGGAAATTGACACCTTAGATAGGGACGCCATTCAAATGACCATAAAGCATATCAGAGATGCTGCCTTGTATATGAGGGATGCTCGGAGAGACATTTGTTTATTAAGCTCCAGAATAAATGCTATGTCTATTTCTGCTAGGCGGCTCTTGTGGACCCGACAGTGGACGGGAGATGCCGATTCAAAGCGGCATATGGAGTCCTTGCCTTACAAAGGGGTGGAGTTGTTTGGAGACGGCCTCTCTGATCTTGTCTCTACGGCTACGGCTGGTAAGTCAAATTTCTTACCTTATGTCCCCCCGCAGCATACAAAAAAGGCACCTCATTATCAAATGCAGTCCTTTCGTTCCAATAAAAACAAGAAGGTACGTGGATCATCCTTTGTTGCCAGAGGGAAAGGCAAGGGAAAAAAAGCTGCACACAGCTAGTTCCCAAGAGCAGAAGTCCTCCCCTGCGTCTGCAAAGTCCACCTCATGACGCTGGGGCTTTCCGAGGGGAGGCAGATCTGGTGGGGGCTCGTCTTCGGTTTTTCAGCCACGTCTGGGTTCACTCGCAGGTGGATCCCTGGGCATTAGAGATTGTTTCTCAGGGATAGGGATACAGGCTGGAATTCGAAGACTTGCCTCCTCGCTGTTTTTTCAAATCGGCTCTGCCGGCTTCCCCGTCAGAGAGGGAGCTAGTGTTGGCAGCAATCCAAAAATTGTATATTCAACAGGTGATTGTCACAGTTCCTCATCTCCAGCAAGGAGAGGGATATTACTCAACCCTGTTTGTGGTCCCGAAACCGGACAGTTCGGTCAGACCCATTTTAAACCTGAAATCTCTGAACCTGTACTTGAAGAGGTTCAGGTTCAAAATGGAATCACTCAGGGCGGTCATCGCCAGCCTGGAGGGGGGGGGATTGGATGGTGTCCCTGGACATAAGGGATGCTTACCTTCATGTTCCGATATTCCCCCCACATCATGCGTTCCTGAGATTTGCAGTGCAGGACTGTCACTACCAATTTCAGACGTTGCCGTTTGGGCTTTTCACGACCCCGAGAATTTTCACCAAGGTAATGGCGGAAATGATGGTGCTCCTGCGCAGGCAGGGGGTCACAATTATCCCATACTTGGACGATCTCCTCATAAAGGCGAGATCTCGGGAGAGGTTGCTGGACAGCTTATCTGTCCATGAAGACGTTGCAGATACACGGCTGGATTCTCAATATACCGAAGTCCCAGCTAGTCCCTACAACGCGTCTGACCTTTTTGGGGCTGATTCTATACGCAGACCAGAAAAAGGTTTTTCTTCCGATCGAAAAGGTTCAGGAACTCATAGCCATGGTCAGGAACCTATTAAAACCAAAAAAGGTTTCAGTGCATCATTGCACGCGGGTCCTGGGGAAGATGGTTTTCAATGGGACTTCTTGGACAAATGAATCAAAGGATCACCCTGTCTCCCAGGACCAGGGTATCTCTCCTGTGGTGGCTGAACAGTGCTCACCTACTAGAAGGTCGCAGGTTCGGCATTCAGGACTGGGTCCTGGTGACCACGGACGCAAGCCTCCGAGGCTGGGGAGCAGTGACACTGGGAAGAAATTTCCAAGGTCTCTGGTCAAGCCTAGAGTCTTGTCTCCACATCAACGTCCTGGAGTTGAGGGCCATATACAAAGCCCTGCGTCAAGCGGTGGAATTGCTTCGGAGAAATCCGGTTCTGATTCAGTCAGACAATGTCACGGCAGAGGCTCATATAAACTGCCAAGGCGGAACAAGGAGCAGAATGGCCATGGCAGAAGCGACCAGGATTCTACGCTGGCGGAAGGCCATGTAAGCGCGCTGTCAGCTGTGTTCATCCCGGGGGTGGACAACTGGGAGGCGGACTTCCTCAGCAGGCATGACCTGCATCCGGGAGAGTGGGGACTTCATCAAGAAGTCTTCGCACGGATCGTTGGGGACTGCCTCAAATCGACATGATGGCATCCCGTCTCAACAAAAAGCTAAAGCGGTATTGCGCCAGGTCAAGGGACCCTCAGGCTACAGCGGTAGACGCTCTGGTGACACCTTGGGTGTTCAGATCGGTCTATGTGTTTCCTCCTCTTCCTCTCATACCCAAGGTGTTGAGAATAATACGAAGAAGCAGGGTCAGAACAATACTCATTGTTCCAGATTGGCCACGGAGGACTTGGTATTCGGAGCTGCAAGAGTTGCTCGCAGGGGATCCGTGGCCTCTTCCTCTAAGGCAGGACCTGCTGCGGCAGGGGCCCTGTCTGTTCCAAGACTTACCGCGGCTGCGTTTGACGGCATGGCGGTTGAACGCCGAATCCTAGCGGAAAAAGGGATTCCGGAGGAAGTCATTCCTACCCTGATTAAGGCTAGGGAAGACGTGACGTTAAAACATTATCACCGTATATGGCGGAAATATGTTTCTTGGTGTGAGGCCAGAGCTGCTCCTACGGAGGAGTTCCATTTGGGCCGTCTACTTCACTTCCTTCAAACAGGAGTGACTTTGGGCCTAAAATTAGGGTCCATAAAGGTCCAGATTTCGGCCTTATCCATTTTCTTTCAAAGAGAATTGGCCTCTATTCCTGAAGTACAGACCTTTGTGAAGAGTGCTGCATATTCAGCCTCCCTTTGTGCCTCCGGTGGCGCCTTGGGATCTTAGCGTGGTGTTACGTTTCCTCAAGTCACCTTGGTTTGAACCACTCAAAACTGTGGAGTTGAAATACCTCACGTGGAAAGTGGTCATGTTGTTGGCGTTCGCTTCGGCAAGACGTGTTTCCGAATTGGCGGCTTTATCACATAAAAGCCCATACTTGGTTTTTCACGTGGATAGGGCAGAGTTGAGGACTCGCCCTCACTTTCTGCCAAAAGTGGTCTCCTCTTTTCATGTGAACCAACCTATTGTCGTGCCTGTGCCTACACAGGACTTGGAGGATTCTGAGTCCCTGGATGTAGTCAGGGCTTTGAAGATTTATTTGACCAGAACGGCTAGAATCAGGAAGACTGAAGCTTTGTTCGTTCTGTATGCGGCCAACAAGGTTGGCGCTCCTGCTTCAAAGCAGACTATTGCTCGCTGGATCTGTAACACGATTCAGCAGGCGCATTCTACGGCAGGATTGCCGTTACCGAAATCGGTTAAGGTCCACTCCACTAGGAAAGTGGGCTCTTCTTGGGCGGCTGCCCGAGGGGTCTCGGCATTACAGTTGTGCCGAGCAGCTACTTGGCCGGGGACAAACACCTTTGCAAAGTTCTATAAGTTTGATACCCTGGCTGAGGAGGACCTTGTGTTTGCTCAATCGGTGCTGCAGAGTCATCCGCACTCTCCCGCCCGTTTGGAAGCTTTGGTATAATCCCCATGGTCCTTACGGAGTCCCAGCATCCTCAAGGACGTTAGAGAAAATAAGATTTTACTTACCGGTAAATCTATTTCTCGTAGTCCGTAGAGGATGCTGGGCGCCCGTCCCAAGTGCGGACTTCTTCTGCAAGACTTGTATATAGTTATTGCTTACATAAGGGTTATGTTATAGTTTTTCGGTGAAACCGTGGCTATGTTGTTGTTCATACTGTTAACTGGGTAAATTTATCACAAGTTATACGGTGTGATTGGTGTGGCTGGTATGAATCTCGCCCTTAGATTTACAAAAATCCTTCCTCGTACTGTCCATCTCCTCTGGGCACAGTTTCCCTAACTGAGGTCTGGAGGAGGGGCATAGAGGGAGGAGCCAGTGCACACCCAGAGTCCAAAGCTTTCTTAAAGTGCCCTATCTCCTGCGGAGCCCATCTATTCCCCATGGTCCTTACGGAGTCCCAGCATCCTCTACGGACTACGAGAAATAGATTTACCGGTAAGTAAAATCTTATTATCCCATCCGCCAATACATCCGTTCAGAACAAAACGGAAAAGAAAGGTGATATCATTATGGAATGACTGTCAACTCCAGACAAGGGTGGATTGAGTATCTTAAAACCGATTGATCGTTTGAGATGTTCATGCATAAGTCTAGCATTTCTGGAGAATGGTGTACAAAGCAGAAACTGGCTACCGAGTAGCAGTCCTGTGGGTGAGAACACTTTTTAATGTGAGGTCAATAGCCAGATAGATTCAAGCTGACAGGGATGTGACTTACTGAAATACCCATGTGCTACAGCTGGTGGCGAAGACCATTATTAGTATTATAATTTATTTATATGGCTCCACATGGGATCCGCAGCGCCCAATTACAGAGTAATCACTTACAGTTCAGTACAATATAGGACAAGTACAGGGTATATAAACGTAGCTGCATCAGTAAACAGTACTGAAATAAGTATAAGGGTGGCAGAAACCGCCGGATTTGGTGCCATCAAAGGGAGTATTGAAAAGAAGATGGGTTAAGTAAGAGACGTAAAAGCACATGAGGGAAGAGGGCCCTGCTCGTGAGAGCTTACCATCTCTGGACGCTTAGCATGCAAGGGCTGTGTCATACAAACTGAGCATTGTTTAAATGCCACAGGTTAGCAGAGAATGTTCCTAACCTTGTGCATCCCTTTATGGCTGCAATCTCCCTTCCTCTAATGGCCATGTCCAACAGGATGACCCTCCATGGGCCTCCTTCAGATGTGCATGCTGTTGCAGCTGTGATTTCGCAGTGGACTATGCCAATGACTCCGCTGCCATCTTGTGCACAGACACCCACTGCCGGCATCTCTCATACGCTGCTCACTTACATAAGCGGGAACATCAGATCTCTAAGCAGCTCTGTTCTGCATCAGACACGGGGGCTATCCTAAGCTACTAGGCGCCTCTCCAGCTGCAAACAAATATGAAGTGGCTGACTTGAGAACGCCCAGAAAAGGGTCCGGACACCTGCCATGTATAGTCACCAACAGTTATCGCCTTCTAAGCTGTGACTACCACTCACTTTCCAAACAAATCCTTTGTACATCTGCAATCGCTAATCCAATGGAAAATCGCTCCGCTGCGTTCAACATAGACACTGCATCCACCTCTGAATCGGGCCCCATGCCACAAAGCGCACACAGGCTTCAAGCTGGGTCCACAGACATGAGGAGTTCAGTCTCCCAATAGCCTCCACAGTTACCAGCTCTCCCTGTAATAGAGCACCCTATGGATGTGGTGGAACGGGAGATTTACAGCATAAATGTGCAGCCGCCAAATCTTCAGTAGTGTTGGCGTATTTATTTTGTTTTCCTATTACATGCTTTCTCTCCCCTTTTATTTACAGAAAAAAATAGCACCGGCTGCAACAGTCAAACAAAGTCAAGGGGACAACGGCAGAGCAGCAGCAAGAAATCGCCTTGCCGCCATTAAAGCTGCGCTGAAAAATAAAAGTAAAACAGAGGAGCAGGTCTCGGACCCTGCAGTCTCCGAATTGCCCATGCAAGCAGAGCCGGTCGTATTTGATGCAGGATTCTTCCGGATTGAGAGCCCTGCTAAACTGCCAAGCAGTAAGTTGCAGATCGCTCTATAATCTCCACGGGTGCTTTACTCGGGGGAGATGAGCGCTCTGGTCCTGGCTATGTATTGTTTTTTGTAGTTAGGGGGGGGGGGGTAATAGATTCTGCCCAGCATTTAGCTGTGCACTTAATTAGAAAACGTTGACATTCTTGCAATGTGACTCTGAGCTGTAGACTAAGGGCCTAATTCTGAGTTGATCGCAGCAGCAAATTTGTTAGCAATTGGGCAAAACCATGTGCACTGCAGGGGGGACAGATATAACATGTGCAGAGAGAGTTAGATTAGGGTGGGGTGTATTCAAACTGAAATCTAAATTGCAGTGTAAAAATAAAGCAGCCAGTATTTACCCTGCACAGAAACAAAATAACCCACCCAAATCTAACTCTCTGCAGATGTTGTATCTGCCCTCCCTGCAGTGCACATGGTTTTGCCCAATTGCTAACAAACTTGCTGATGCGATCAACTCTGAATTACCCCCTAAACTAGGAACATTATTACTGCCACTATAGATCTGTCGCAGTACAGTTTTCCTAAATATGAAAGGTAATGTACGTGAAACAGGCTACATAGCAGAAACGGTTCTTTAGATTTTTATGAATGTGGGGCTGTTTTTGGAGTGGTCCTTTTTTTATGTGGTGACCTTTCCCTGCAGGTCTCAGAAAAATAGACCGGAGTTCTTCCCGGACATCCAGTACACCCAAGAAGGTTCCACAGAACTCCATGAATCCAGCTAATAACGTGGAAGACTTGCAAGTACAGAATTCACCAAGCCATGTAGAGTCTCCCCTAAGGAAAGCACTGTTTGCTGCAGATGCAAGGTAACACCTGTTTATTACTTGTGCTTTACATTTTTGATGCTCCTTAATAATTTATTGCAGATTAGGAAAGCATCTGTAATAATATAATTTAGCTTCAGAGGTCACAGCTTTTACCGAAAGTTGGTCCTAATTTGGAAACGTATTCGGACTTTCATGGAGTTTCATGAGGGGTTTGATAGACACTCTGGGGTTTATTTGCGAAGAGTCTGATTCTAAAACCTGCCACTTCCTGAGGGCAATGCTGTCACTAGCAAGACACAGCTAGTAAAAGTATAAACTCCCCTTTGTCTATTATGTCTTAGATATGTTTCCTTTGGGAGAAGTCAAATATTCACATCCTTAACAGTTATGTAGACTTCGCAGTGATGCCCTCTCCCTGTTCATCCTCCATTCATGCGTCCCAAACCAGTCAATGGAAAAAGGGCTAATTACCTTCTTGCTGCTACACCATTCCGCAGTTCCCTGTAACCAGATCCAGGCTTCCCACCCCCGCTACATGGGACTGTCATAAGTTTCCCTTCATCTAACCTGCTTCTTGCTTCCCCTCTGTTAAGCTTATCCCAGCTACCAAACCCCCCTCGCTTACAGGCCGCCTCCTGTACTGCTCCCAATTTGTAGAACACCTGACCACTCCCCTACCTTTTTAAAAACATTTTTTTTTTTTTTTTTTTTTTTGTGATTTCTGAAAACCTACCTATTTAAGTGTATTCATCCTGCACCCACCTGGTACTAGTCCCTCCAGCCATTGTCCCAGTAATGTCTATATGTTTACTGCTCTATGCTGTCATCGGGTCCCTCTCTACCATTTGTCTTGTGTCTCTCTACCCAGCTATTTTAATTAACAGGGTTTTTTTCCCCAGTGATCTAGATATAAACAGTGGTGGTAGTATACAATCATTGCTTTTTAAACTTGCAATAGCTATACTTGTGTTTTTAGTGTTGTGTGTTTTTTCTTTTTTTCTTTCTAGTTTGCAGAAACCGGAAACAAACGCTATGGTTATTACGTCTGACAATACAGAGTCGGACACCGTGAGTGACCATTTAGTTTTAACTAACGTTACACCACTGAGAAGTTAATTGCTCACTAGGTGTAATTATGCCCTCTGTTCTCCTGTATAGGTGCTGCAAGTAGTTGATTTGACAAAGTATTTAGTTCCAGGCGAAGCTGTTGAAGTAGAATATAAGGAGTTCAGTTTAACATCCTGCCTGCAGGAACACCATACAAGCCCATTAGTGGATGACGTTTTCATGGGCAGCCCAGAAAAAGCTGTACATAGTACAAAGAGTGACGACTTGGGAAGCCCTAAAGTTGGCCCAGATGAAGGTATGTACAGTTTTCTGTAGGTGCTCTCCTAATTCATTGGAAACTGAGAACGAATGAAGTCTCCTAATTCCATTTCCACATAAACGAGGGATCTCATGATAAATCCATTTGTACGGAACAAAACCAAGGAATATTAAAAAATAATAATGGTAAAAGGCTTTTCTGCTGAATAGCAAATATAAAATCCAAAGCTTGTCCACGATATAAAGCACTACTACGGCATAATGTATAGTTACGGCAAACATCAGCAATCCAATTTGTACATTGGGGGTCATTCCGAGTTGTTCGTTCGTTATATTTTTCTCGCTAATGCGCAATGTCCGCAGTGCGACTGCGCCAAGTAAATTTGCTATGCAGTTAGGTATTTTACTCACGGCATTACGAGTTTTTTTCTTCGTTCTGGTGATCGTAATGTGATTGACAGGAAGTGGGTGTTTCTGGGTGGAAACTGGCCGTTTTATGGGTGTGTGCGAAAAAACGCTACCGTTTCTGGGAAAAACGCGGGAGTGGCTGGAGAAACGGAGGAGTGTCTGGCCGAACGCTGGGTGTGTTTGTGACGTCAAACCAGGAACGAAACTGACTGAACTGATCGCAGATGCCGAGTAAGTCTGGAGCTACTCAGAAACTGCTAAGAAGTATCTATTCGCAATTCTGCTAATCTTTCGTTCGCAATTTTGATAAGCTAAGATTCACTCCCAGTAGGCTGCGGCTTAGCGTGTGCAATGCTGCTAAAAGCAGCTTGCGAGCGAACAACTTGGAATGAGGGCCATTGTTTCTGCACCAGTTACTTGGTGGGGGGGATAGTACACATACTGTAACCCACATCCAGTATCTAATGTACTTGTTCATGTATCTGGTTTTAACTGTTTTGTTTGTTTTTAGCAGTGGGAGTTATGATCGATCCTCTAGACTTCCTTAGAAGCTGCACGCCAACTATGGTAGAGAAATGATTTTTAAATTAAAAATATATTTGTCTGCTTCAGAAGAGAAGGACTTAGACAGACAGACATCCATTCAGCATAGTGTTTGGATGTCAAGTCTCAAAGTACTCTGTATTTACTGTGTACTATTCAGACATCAGTGTCTGTCTACTGAAAATGGTTATTTTAAGCATTAAACATTTTCTATTAATATTGTGTTTGTTTGTTTTTTTACTTTTCCCTTAATTCTATAGCTAAGGCTGTTTGTATGGTGTGACATCATTGATTCGTCACTCCTATTTCCAATGCTAGCATGTAATAATCCACATTTATAGCTGAGTGATAACACGAACCTCAATGTAGCTGCTACATAGAACCAGGTCACACAGACTGTATTGAAAGCATTTTATTTTTATATTAACTATTTTCTTTAATAAAATAAAAAAAAAATGTTTATGATGTCCCCTCTGCTGGGTGTGAGATTTTCATCTGTAACAAATTATATAACCAACATTATGTGATCTATTGACCGGACACTGAAATGACAAGGCAAGAGTTCTTTTATGTATGTTATAGTCTCAGAACCTAATTCCAGACATATTGGCACAGTTCAGCCCTGCAGAAGATTTATAGCCATTGTTTGACTTTAAAAAAGACAAACTTTGTGTCCTAACAAACGTGTCTCTTTGCAGGTAAACCATGCCCCCTTGTGGCTTCAATCCACCACTGCAGCCTCCGATTTAATAGTGTTTTCACCACTGGAAAAGTAATACCTGTTCCTAAGATGATGCTGCAGCGACATTATCAGAATTGTACAGACTGGAAATCATACACAGAACTTTCTTCATAAATATTTTATATAGCTTGTTTTATCATTGCCATATTAGGTTTGTTTTAAAACTCCATTTGTTTGCTCTATTTTAATATGTATAATGTGCAGCTAAATATATTTTATGAATTTGTGTGAATTGTTATCCAGACCAGTTTCCACTTATAAAATGATGCAATGTGTATATAGAAGAATTGTGAAACTCGGACCTCAGTCACTTATATCCCCCTCAGTCACTTACTATAGTATACTAGGTGATCATCGCACCCTACTGGTGCTCTTCACACCGTCGCAAGGAGCTACGCCCCCCTAACCCTTGCACGCTCTTGGGGCGTAGGGCCTTGCGATGTTGTGAACAGCGCACGCAGGGCATGATTAATCACCTAGTGTAGGTGCTGTGGTTGGGGGAGTGGCGAGGGTGGGGAACCATGGGGGGGGGGGTTATTGGGAGCTGATGTGTGCGGGGGAGTGGGGTAGGCGGATGTGGGAGGTTGGTCTAAGGCGTACGGCGTGTTGCAGTGGTTGGGGGGGCAGGTATGTTGCTCCCTTGGTTGGTGGAGGGGCTTGTGAGGCGAAGCAGTTGTTGAATTGATAGGTGGGGTAGGGGGTCCGGAGGAGCTGTGGGTGTTGGAGGGGTGGTTGACTGGTGTGGCGGGAGGGGTAGAGGGTCAGGAGTCATTGTGGAGGTTTGAGTTGGGGTAGGGAGCGTGAATGTTAGAGTTGTGGCAGGTGCGGGAGGAGTGGCGATGCAGTTGGGGGAGGAGAGGGTGTTTGGTGGAGGGCCAGTTGTGAGGGTGTTGCGGCGTTGTGAGTTGTGTGGTTGGGTGAGTGATGTGTGGGTCAGTGTTTAGGGTGGTGGAGAGGCTGGTATGCTGCTGTGTGGGTTAGTGTTGAGGGTGGTGGAGGGGCTGGTGTGCTGCTGTGGGCAGACAAATAGTGTGATCTGAGGTATTAGGTGCGTCAGTGTGTGAGACTCCTGCAAACATTAGAATTGGCCAGATCTGTGACTGTATCAGTTGTAGGGTGGTCTGCACTAACCTGTTAGGCTGGGGAAAGCCCCTGTTCTGTGCGTTGGCTCTTGTGCATGCGGCTATCACCCAGCCTCCCTCCTTCTGGCATCCCAGAGTCCAGTGTGCGCATGACGGGAGACTGTATGATATGTGCATGCGGAAGACCCAACGCAGAGATGAAAGTGTCCACGGCGGTGAGGAGGCGGGACGGGAGATGTGTGAAGTGCCAGCACTGCCAGCAAAGGACTGCACCGGGCAGTTGGAGAAGCACAGAGGGTTTTTTAGGCTGCAGAAGAGGTGACTACACTGTGTGCAGGTGCAGGGAGCTCCGGCGCAAGAGCAGCGGGCATTGGTGAGAGTTTTGTCCTTGCTGCCTAGCATGGCACCTGCATGTCTGGCTGCGGCAGTTGGTAGTGTCACTGGGCTCCTTGTTCCTCAGTCTGCTGCTGGCACAGTGCATGGTGTATCTCCCTGCATGTGCTGTGACTGTATGGCTCTATCTCCGCCCATTGCTGTGACTCCGCTCAGCGTTAGCCACACAGTCACAGAGTGACAGATCTGGGCAATTCTATAGATCGTTCCTGTCAGCATTCAGTATTTTTAAAAATAAGATTTTACTCACCGGTAAATCTATTTCTCGTAGTCCGTAGTGGATGCTGGGAACTCCGTAAGGACCATGGGGAATAGACGGGCTCCGCAGGAGACTGGGCACTCTAACAGAAAGATTAGGTACTATCTGGTGTGCACTGGCTCCTCCCTCTATGCCCCTCCTCCAGACCTCAGTTAGGATACTGTGCCCGGAAGAGCTGACACAATAAGGAAGGATTTTGAATCCCGGGTAAGACTCATACCAGCCACACCAATCACACCGTATAACTCGTGATACTATACCCAGTTAACAGTATGAAATATAACGGAGCCTCTCAACAGATGGCTCAACAATAACCCTTTAGTTAGGCAATAACTATATACAAGTATTGCAGACAATCCGCACTTGGGATGGGCGCCCAGCATCCACTATGGACTACGAGAAATAGATTTACCGGTGAGTAAAATCTTATTTTCTCTGACGTCCTAGTGGATGCTGGGAACTCCGTAAGGACCATGGGGATTATACCAAAGCTCCCAAATGGGCGGGAGAGTGCGGATGACTCTGCAGCACCGAATGAGAGAACTCAAGGTCCTCCTCAGCCAGGGTATCAAATTTGTAGAATTTAGCAAACGTGTTTGTCCCTGACCAAGTTGCAGCTCGGCAAGTTGTAAAGCCGAGACCCCTCGGGCAGCCGCCCAAGATGAGCCCACTTTCCTCGTGGAATGGGCTGTTACTGATTTAGGATGCGGCAATCCAGCCGCAGAATGCTCCAGCTGAATTGTGCTACAAATTCAGCGAGCAATAGTCTGCTTAGAAGCAGGAGCACCTATTTTGTTGGGTGCCGACAGGATAAAAAACGAGTCAGTTTTCCTGACTCCAGCCGTCCTGGAAATATAAATTTTTAAGGCCCTGACTACGTCCAGTAACTTGGAATCTTCCAAGTCCCTAGTAGCCGCAGGCACTACAATAGGTTGGTTCAAGTGAAAAGCTGATACCACCTTAGGGAGAAACTGGGGACGAGTCCTCAATTCTGCCCTATCCATATGGAAAATCAGTTAAGGGCTTTTACATGACAAAGCCGCCAATTCTGACACACGCCTGGCCGAAGCCAAGGCCAATAACATGACCACTTTCCACGTGAGATATTTCAAATCCACAGTTTTAAGTGGCTCAAACCAATGTGATTTTAAGAAACTCAACACCACGTTGAGATCCCAAGGTGCCACAGAAGGCACAAAAAAGGGGCTGAATATGTAGCACTCCCTTTACAAATGTCTGAACTCCAGGCAGTGAAGCCAGTTCTTTCTGGAAGAAAATCGACAGAGCCGAAATCTGGACCTTAATGGAACCCAAATTTAGGCCCATAGTCACTCCTGACTGTAGGAAGTGCAGAAAACGACCCAGCTGAAATTCCTCTGTTGGGGCCTTCCTGGCCTCACACCACGCAACATATTTCTCTGTCCTCCATCTGGGGGACGCTGCGCCGTTACTTGTGGGTTAGAGGTGTGTGGTAGTGGAGTTTGGCACAGAATCTAAAGCTGACTCCTCCCCCCTCTAACCCCTCCCATCTCCTTCCTGCTCAGCCATATTCAGTTTTTATTTTGTGCCTGTGGAGTACAGACACAGTTTTTATTTCTCCTAGATTTTTTTTTTTTTGTTTTTTTTTTTTTTTGTTGTTTACAGGATGCCTAGTCCCTGTTTACGGGTGACAGGTATTGATGGAGTGGACTAATATTCCACTCGAGGATGCTGTCTAGAAAGGCCACCATACCTGGGTCACTGGGGCCTTTGTACATTAACGACGACAGAAGAAAGGTAACGGACAGCCACAATCTGTCACCGACAGTATTGGGCTGTCCCTATTTATTTCACTCATTTATTTCATAAACATGCACGCCAGCCGAGCCCCCCCCCCCCCCCCGCCACCAGCGGGAGCGGCGCCGGAGATTTCTCCCCTACAACCGCAGTGAGAGACCTGGAGGGTTGTGGGGACAGATGGCAGACTGGTCCGGGAGAATCTTCTGACTCCCGGGGACCAGCTAGAAGCCGCCGCGGACGCTGTGAATAGCGGCGCGCGGCGGCCCGAACTTCCGGTTTCAGCGCGGGGTGACGTCAGCAGTGCAGGGACGGCTTCCCGCCCTGCTCTGCCCGCGCGCGCGCCAATCTGCCTGACGCCATCTTCTTCTGCACGGAGACAGGGGGACGCTGTGCGCTTCACACACGGAGCCTGCCAGGGGGAGAATTTTAACATAATCGCAAGTATAGAGGGGGCTGATCAAAGGGGGGATTACAGGCCATATTGGAATCCACCTAGGGATTAACCTAATAAGGAGAGTCTCTGACTTGCACTCGGTCATCCTGGATTAGGTCCCACTCTATCCTTAATGTAGATTGTTAACACAGCTCATTAGTCAGAAGGTTTAGGGTGATTTTATTTTAGTGTATACCTTCAGAATGGAAAAAGTGACTAGTAAACCGGACAGACCTACAAAGGGAAAAACGGCCTCGGTAGTTTATTTTTCCTGCTCTCAGTGTGGCTCAAAGCTGGCTAAAGGTAGTTCTGACGCAGGTACCTTATGTGCTTCATGCTCTGGTGCATCAGTGACAGATCAGCAGGGAGGTTCCGCAGATCAGCCGACGCCCCCATGGGTTAAAAACATGGTGGACGCCATTTCAGATTTGCGTCAATCTAGGGAGACTGAATCTGCTCGGACTCAGGTGGAGCCTTTATGGGCCCAAAATATGGGAAAGTGCCTCACTGATTTAACTCAATCTTTGAATAAGTTTGTAAATGCTGCCAGCAGTTCGACTGCTACTAAACGATCGCAGCCGTTACCTGCTATAGCATTTCCAGGTGAGGAGGCGGACACCCTGGCATCTCCATTGGAGGAGGGGGAGGTAGATCCTGAATGGGATGAAGTTTCGGCTTGGGAAGATGAGGAACCTTCTACTAGTTCAGGTGTTAGATTGTTAATAGAAGCCATTCGTCAGACTCTTAATATTCAGGACACGGTGGTAGAGGAAACTCCTTCCCCCTTCTTCAAACGACAAAAGAGACAGGTTACGGCCTTCCCTTCTTATTCTCACTTTGCGGATATTTTAAAAGAACCCTGGCTTAAACCGGATTCTCGTTTTCAGGCGCCTAAAAAGTTAAGATTTCTATATCCTTTTACAGAGGAAGATACGAAATTTTGGGAGACGGCCCCTAAGGTAGATGCTCCTATTTCACATCTAGCAAAAGCTACGGTTATTCCGTCGGTACAGTCTGTGACCTTAAAAGACGCTACTGATAGAAAGATTGAAGCATTACTAAAATCTATGTTTTCTTTATCAGGTGTTTCTCTCCGTCCAGTACTGGCGAGTGCCTGGGTACTTAAGGCCGTGGATGAATGGCTTGCACAGGTGGTATCGGGAATGCAGTCGGATGATCCGTCGGAAGCCATTCACGTAGCGGAACAGATTTCGGAGGCACTCACTTATGTGGGTGAAGCCTTGTTGGATTCGGTTGCGCTACAGACCCGGGTTTCAGCCTTGACAGTATCTGCAAGACGCTCTTTGTGGCTTAGAGTTTGGAATGCTGATTCTGACTCAAAGCAAACATTGACGGCTGTGCCTTTTGAAGGTGAGTTCCTTTTTGGATCAGAGTTAAAGAAGATTATTTCAGATTCTACTGGAGGAAAGAGCCCTTTCCTTCCATCTGCACCTCACAAACCAAAACCTACAAGGTTTCGGTCCTTTCGTACGCAGGGCAGAGGTAACTTCCAATCCTTTCGTGCTTCCTCCAGATTCCCAAGAAGGGGCTCTTTCAGAGGAAGAGGATATCAGGCTATTCGCAGACCGGCCAGTAAGCCTGCCGACAAACCTGAGGCATGACGTCTCAGGTCCCCTGGAGGGATCAATGAAGGTTGGGGCCCGGTTACTTCAGTTCAGGGAAGTGTGGCTCCTATCGAAACCGGATCGGTGGGTAATGGGGGTCATTTCCAGAGGATATATGTTGGATTTCGAAGAGACGGTCCCAACCCGACTATTCATAACACCTCTCCCAGACGATCCCTCCAGACGGCAAGCTCTTCTTCAGGCAATCACAAACCTCTTACAAAATGGAGTAATCATTCCGGTTCCCTCTCATCAAAGGGGGCGGGGGTTTTACTCAGGTCTTTTTCTTGTGGACAAGCCGGATGGTTCGTTTCGGCCCATTCTGAATCTGAAGGCTCTCAACCCGTATCTCTCAACCCAAAAATTCAAGATGGAATCCATTCGCTCAATTATCGCCGCCATGGAGCCAGGGGAATATTTGGCTTCAATAGACATAAAAGACGCCTACTTACATGTCCCGATTTGGATAGGGCATCAGTCTCTGCTGAGATTTGCAATCGGGCCGGAGCATTTTCAGTTTCAAGCTCTTCCCTTTGGTCTTTCTACGGCTCCCCGAGTTTTTACAAAGGTCTTAGGCCATGTAGTCGCAGTTCTTCGTTGCCAAAGGGTCAACATCACTCCATATTTGGACGACCTGTTGGTCAAGGCACCGTCAGCGGAGATTCTCACTCAGAACCTGCAGTTAACAATGGAGACTCTACAATCGTTCGGGTGGATAATCAACTTTCCAAAGTCATCTCTACTCCCTTCTCAGAAGATGATTTTTCTGGGACTTTTATTCGACACCAACAGCCAGAAGGTGTTTCTTCCTGCGGACAAGATTCAGGATCTGCAGTCGAGAATCCGAACCCTGTTACACTTACCAGTAGTGTCGGTCCTCAGATGTATGCAGGTGTTGGGCAAAATGGTATCCTCCTTCGAGGCAGTTCCATATGCCAGATTTCATGCCCGTCCTCTTCAAACGCAGATTCTCAACTGTTGGACTCGGACGGAACCACGTCTCGAATTGCAGTTGATCCGCTTGTCGATAAAGACTCGTCAGTCTCTTCACTGGTGGCTTCACAGTCACAATTTGAAAAAGGGTGCACCGTTCACAATCTGGTCTTGGATGATGGTCACCACGGACGCAAGCCTCAGTGGTTGGGGGGCAGTTTTCCAGACTCATCACTTCCAGGGACGCTGGAGCAATCAGGAGTCAAAATTGCAAATCAACATTCTGGAACTAAGGGCGATTCGGTATGCACTCATTCGCATTCAAACCATGGTGCAGGGTCAACCAGTTCGGGTGCAGTCCGACAATGCCACCGCAGTGGCTTACATCAACAAACAGGGAGGAACTCGCAGTTGGTCCACAATGAGAGAGGTCGCTCAGATCCTCGCGTGGGCGGAACGCTGGGTTCCGGTGATCTCCGCGATCCACATTCCAGGAGTCGAAAACTGGGAAGCAGACTTTTTGAGTCGTCACACGATTCATCCGGGGGAATGGGAACTTCATCAGGAAGTGTTTCTCTCTCTAGTGGATCGATGGGGAATGCCAGACATAGACCTGATGGCGTCTCGCCTCAACGCGAAACTTCCTCACTACGGAGCAAGGACTCAGGATCCACAGGCAATCCTGATCGATGCTCTTACTGCCCCATGGCAATTTCAACTGGGATATGTGTTTCCGCCAATCCCACTGATTCCGCGTCTACTCCAACGCATTCGGCGAGAGGGTCTCGCAGTGATTCTAGTGACTCCAGATTGGCCGCGTCGACAATGGTACACTCTTCTGCGCAGTATGGTAGTCGGAGATCCCTTTCGTCTACCTCTGCGACCAGATCTGCTTCTTCAAGGGCCTTGTCGCCACCCAGATTTACATCGGATGGCTTTGACGGCTTGGCTCTTGAATCCAAGATTTTGAAGGCAAAAGGTCTTTCTCGATCGGTTGTCCAGACGATGATTCGAGCTAGGAAACCGGTGACCTCAGGCATTTACCATAGAATATGGCGTATTTACATTGCATGGTGCGAAAAACGGAGACTGACTCCGCATTTGTTTAGACTACCTCGCCTACTCTCTTTCCTTCAGGAGGGTCTCGACAAGGGCCTAAAGCTTTCTTCACTAAAGGGTCAGGTTTCAGCTTTATCGGTTCTTTTTCAGAAGAAACTAGCAAATATTCCAGAGGTTCAAACATTCCTGCAGGGAGTACTTCGGATTCAACCACCTTTTGTCCCTCCGGTTCCTCCCTGGGATTTAAACTTGGTCCTTACGGCTCTTCAGACCTCTCCATTTGAACCTTTAGAATCAGTTGAGCTCCGTTATCTGACACAGAAAGTTGTTTTTCTGTTGGCTATTGCCTCAGCTAGACGAGTATCTGAGTTGGCGGCCCTTTCTTGCAGACCCCCCTTGTTAGTGTTTCATGAGAACCGGGTGGTTCTACGGACTAAACCTTCTTTCCTCCCAAAGGTTGTTTCAGCATTCCATTTAAATCAGGACATTGTACTTCCTGCCTTTATTCCGACATCTTCTTCTGGTGAGGACTCTCATTTGGCTCTTCTGGATGTGGTTCGAGCCTTGCGTATCTATTTGTCTCGCACAGAGTCATTCCGTCGCACGGATAACTTACTGGTTTTAATTGATGTTCCAAAACGAGGTTGGCCGGCCTCCAAAAATACTGTGGCCCGTTGGATAACTTCGGCCATAAGACAGGCTTACCTGTCTTCTCATGTTTCGGTTCCTGACTCAATTAGGGCTCATTCGACTAGAGCTGTTGGAGCCTCTTGGGCTGTTCGCGGTGGTGCATCTGTTGAGCAACTGTGCAGAGCAGCGACCTGGTCGTCAGTTCATACTTTCACAAAGTTTTATCGTTTTCATACTTTTGGTTTGGAGACTGCCTCTGTTGGGCGTCGTATATTGAAGACGGCTATGCCGTCACCGTCTCCCTCCTCTCATTAGCTTGCTTTGGGAAATCCCACAAGTAACGGCGCAGCGTCCCCCAGATGGAGGACAGAGAAATTGGGATTTTTGTTTACTTACCGTAAAATCTCTTTCTCTGAGTCCATCTGGGGGACGCTGCGATCCCTCCCATAGTTTGTCTGGTTTAATTGGTTAATTTTTTTATTCTGGTCTATCTCCTTTGGCTTGGCTAAACGTTAACTGAATATGGCTGAGCAGGAAGGAGATGGGAGGGGTTAGAGGGGGGAGGAGTCAGCTTTAGATTCTGTGCCAAACTCCACTACCACACACCTCTAACCCACAAGTAACGGCGCAGCGTCCCCCAGATGGACTCAGAGAAAGAGATTTTACGGTAAGTAAACAAAAATCCCAATTTTCGCCAAATACGGTGATAATGGTTTGCGGTAACTTCTTTCCTGGCTTTTATCAGCATAGGAATGACTTCCTCCGGAATGCCCTTTTGCTTTAGGATCCGGAATTCAACCGCCATGCCGTCCAACGCAGCCGCGGTAAGTCTTGGAACAGACAGGGCCCCTGCTGTAGCAGATCCTGTCTGAGCGGTAGAGGCCATGGGTCCTCTGATATTATTTCTTGAAGTTCTGGGTACCAAGCTCGTCTTGGCCCATCCGGAACCACGAGTATCGTTCTTACTCCTCGTTTTCTTATTATTCTCAGTACCTTTGGTATGAGAGGCAGAGGAGGGAATACATAAACCGACTGGTACACCCACGGTGTCACTAGAGCGTCCACAGCTATGGCCTGAGGGTCCCTTGACCTGGCGCAATATCTAGTTTTTTTTGTTGAGGCGGGACGCCATCATGTCCACCTGTGGCCTTTCCCAACGGTTTACCAACAGTTGGAAGACTTCTGGATGAAGTCCCCACTCTCCCGGGTGTCGGTCGTGTCTGCTGAGGAAGTCTGCTTCCCAGTTGTCCACTCCCGGAATGAACACTGCTGACAGTGCTAAGACGTGATTTTCCGCCCATCGGAGAATCCTTGTGGCTTCTGCCATCGCCATCCTGCTTCTTGTGCCGCCCTGTCGGTTTACATGGGCGACTGCCGTAATGTTGTCTGATTGGATCAGTACCGGCTGGTTTTGAAGCAGAGGCCTTGCCAGACTTAGGGCATTGTAAATGGCCCTCAGTTCCAGAATATTTATGTGTAGGGACGACTCCTGACTTGACCAAAGTCCTTGGAAATTTCTTCCCTGTGTGACTGCCCCCCAGCCTCGAAGGCTGGCATCCGTGGTTATCAGGACCCAGTCCTGTATGCCGAATCTGCGGCCCTCTTGAAGATGAGCACTCTGCAGCCACCACAGTAGAGATACCCTGGTCCTTGGAGACAGGGTTATCAGCCGATGCATCTGAAGATGCGATTCCGACCACTTGTCCAAGAGGTCCCACTGAAAGGTTCTTGCATGGAACCTGCTGAATGGAATTTTGCTTCGTAAGAAGCTACCATTTTTCCCAGGACTCGTGTGCAGTGATGCACCGATACCTGTTTTGGTTTCAGGAGGTCTCTGACTAGAGATGACAGCTCCTTGGCTTTCTCCTGCGGGAGAAACACTTTTTTCTGTTCTGTGTCCAGAACCATCCCCAGGAACAGCAGGCGTGTGGTAGGAACCAGCTGTGACTATGGAATGTATAGAATCCATCCGTGCTGTTGTAGCACTTCCCGAGATAGTGCTACTCTGACCAACAACTGCTCCATGGACCTCGCCTTTATAAGGAGATCGTCCAAGTACGGGATAATTAAAAACTCCCTTTTTTCGAAGGAGTATCATCATTTCTGCCATTACCTTGGTAAAGACCCTCGGTGCCGTGGACAGTCCAAATGGCAGTGTTTGGAATTGGTAATGGCAATCCTGTACCACAAATCTGAGGTACTCCTGGTGAGGATGGTAAATGGGGACATGTAGGTAAGCATCCTTGATGTCCAGGGATACCATGTAATCCCCCTCCTCCAGGCTTGCAATAACCGCCCTGAGCGATTCCATCTTGAACTTGAATTTTTTTATGTATGTGTTCAAGGACTTCAAATTTAAAATGGGTCTCACCGAACCGTCCGGTTTCGGTACCACAAACAGTGTGGAATAGTAACCCCGTCCTTATTGAAGTAGGGGCACCTTGACTATCACCTGCTGGGGATACAGCTTGTGAATTGCCTCTAGCACAGCCTCCCTGCCTGAGGGAGTTGTCGGCAAGGCAGATTTGAGGAAACGGTGGGGGGGAGACGCCTCGAATTCCAGCCTGTACCCCTGAGATACTACTTGAAGGATCCAGGGATCCACCTGTGAGCGAGCCCACTGATCGCTGAAATTTTTGAGGCGGCCCCCCACCGTACCTGGCTACGCCTGTGGAGCCCCCGCGTCATGCGGTGGACTCAGAGGAAGCGGGGGAAGAATTTTGATTCTGGGAACTGGCTGACTGGTGCAGCTTTTTCCCTCTTCCCTCGTCTCTGTGCAGAAAGGAAGCGCCTTTGACCCGCTTGCTTTTCTGAAGCCAAAAGGACTGTACCTGATAATACAGTGCTTTCTTAGGCTGTGAGGAAACCTGAGGTAAAAAATTTTCTTCCCAGCTGTTGCTGTGGATACGAGGTCCCAGAGACCATCCCCAAACAATTCCTCACCCTTATAAGTCTCTGTGCCTTTTAAAGTCAGCATCACCTGTCCAGTGTCGGGTCTCTAATACCCTCCTGACAGAATGGACATTGCATTAATTCAGGATGCCAGCCGGCAAAATATCCCTCTGTGCATCCCTCATATATAAGACGACGTCTTATGTTCGCAAAATAGTATCCCTGTTTGACAGGGTTACAGACCACGCTGCAGCAGCACTATCTGCAGGTCTCAGTCTAGTACCTGAGTGTGTAAATACAGACTTCAGGATAGCTTCCTGCTTTTTATCAGCAGGTACCTTCAAAGTGGCCGTATCCTAAGACGGCAGTGCCACCTTTTTTGACAAACGTGTGAGCGCCTTATCCACCCTAGGGGATATCTCCCAGCGTAACTTATCCTCTGGCGGGAAAAGGTACGCCATCAGTAACTTTTTAGAAATTACCAGTTTCTTATCGGGGGAACCCACGCTTTTTCACACTTCATTCACTCATTTGATGGGGGAACAAAACACTGCCTGCTTTTTCTCCCCAAACATAAAACCCTTTTTTAGTGGTACTTGGGTTAATGTCAGAAATGTGTAATACATTTTTTATTGCCGGGATCATGTAACGGATGTTCCTAGTGGATTGTGTATATGTCTCAACCTCGTCGACACTGTAGTCAGACTCCGCGTCGACATCTGTGTCTGCCATCTGAGGGAGCGGGTGTTTTTGAGCCCCTGATGGCCTTTGAGACGCCTGGGCAGGTGCGGGCTGAGAAGTCCGGCTGTCCCATAGCTGTTACGTCATCCAGCCTTTTATGTAAGGAGTTGACACTGTCGGTTAATACCTTCCACCTATCCATCCACTCTGGAGTCGGCCCACAGGGGGCGACATCCCATTTATCGGCATCTGCTCCGCCTCCACATAAGCCTCCTCATCAAACATGTCGACACAGCCGTACCGACACACCGCACACACACAGGGAATGCTCTGACTGAGGACAGGACCCCACACAGCCCTTTGGGGAGACAGAGAGAGTGTATGCCAGCACACACCAGAGCGCTATATAATGTAGGGATAAACACTATCACTGAGTGAATTTTCCCCAATAGCTGCTTGTACAAACAATATTGCGTCTAAATTTTGTGCCCCCCCTCTCTTTTTAACCCTTTGAGCCTGAAAACTACAGGGGAGAGCCTGGGGAGCTGTCTTCCAGCTACACTGTGAAGAGAAAATGGTGCCAGTGTGCCGAGGGAGATAGCTCCGCCCCTTTTTCGCGGACTTTTCTCCCGCTTTTTTTATGGATTCTGGCAGGGGTAATTACCACATATATATTCTTCTCCCCTTAGTCCCTCGTTGCAGTGAGCCTGTTGCCAGCAGGTCTCACTGTAAAATAAAAAACCTAACATATACTTTCTTTCTAGGAGCTCAGGAGAGCCCCTAGTGTGCATCCAGCTCGGCCGGGCACAGAAATCTAACTGAGGTCTGGAGGAGGGGCATAGAGGGAGGAGCCAGTGCACACCAGATAGTACCTAATCTTTCTTTTAGAGTGCCCAGTCTCCTGCGGAGCCTGTCTATTCCCCATGGTCCTTACGGAGTTCCCAGCATCCACTAGGATGTCAGAGAAACCTTGTTCATTTATAAGCTCACAAGCTTTGTATTCTATAAACATTTTGCAACAACTTAAACAGCGTTTCAATGGACTATTGTGTTCATGATCTTGATCACAAGAGAGCGTGTATATCTTGCATTATAAGATTTATTTTCTAACTAATGCTTTGACATACATGTGATAGATATGCACAGGTCCTGTAATATATTTCTGCCAGGCGTTTAACTAACCATTTTCCTTATCTGGAGCACTAGGCTCCCATACAGCCTGTGTTGCCTTATTCAAGCTCTTGAATGAGTATTGTTTTCTCTCTAATGTTCTAGTGGATGCTGGGGACTCCGTAAGGACCATGGGGAATAGACTGGCTCCGCAGGAGACATGGGCACTTTAAGAAAGAATTTAGATTCTGGTGTGCTCTGGCTCCTCCCTCTATGTCCCTCCTCCAGACCTCAGTTTGAATCTGTGCCCGGACGAGCTGGGTGCTGTTCAGTGAGCTCTCCTGAGCTTGCTGTAAGAAAGTATTTTGTTAGGTTTTCTCTATCGTCCTAGTGGATGCTGGGGTTCCTGAAAGGACCATGGGGAATAGCGGCTCCGCAGGAGACAGGGCACAAAAAGTAAAGCTTTTCCAGATCAGGTGGTGTGCACTGGCTCCTCCCCCTATGACCCTCCTCCAGACTCCAGTTAGATTTTTGTGCCCGGCCGAGAAGGGTGCAATTCTAGGTGGCTCTCATAAAGAGCTGCTTAGAGAAAGTTTAGCTTAGGTTTTTTATTTTACAGTGATTCCTGCTGGCAACAGGATCACTGCAACGAGGGACAGAGGGGAGAAGAAGTGAACTCACCTGCGTGCAGGATGGATTGGCTTCTTGGCTACTGGACATCAGCTCCAGAGGGACGATCACAGGTACAGCCTGGATGGTCACCGGAGCCGCGCCGCCGGCCCCCTTGCAGATGCTGAAGTAAGAAGAGGTCCAGAATCGGCGGCTGAAGACTCCTGCAGTCTTCTAAAGGTAGCGCACAGCACTGCAGCTGTGCGCCATTTTCCTCTCAGCACACTTCACACGCAGTCACTGAGGGTGCAGGGCGCTGGGGGGGGGCGCCCTGGGAGGCAAATGAAAACCTATTAAAAGGCTAAAAATACCTCACATATAGCCCCCAGAGGCTATATGGAGATATTTAACCCCTGCCTGTATTCACAAAATAGCGGGAGACGAGCCCGCCGAAAAAGGGGCGGGGCCTATCTCCTCAGCACACGGCGCCATTTCCTCTCACAGTTCCGCTGGTCAGGACGGCTCCCAGGTCTCTCCCCTGCACTGCACTACAGAAACAGGGTAAAACAGAGAGGGGGGGCAAATTTAATGGCAATATCTTGATATATATAAAGCAGCTATAAGGGAGCACTTATTATAAGGCTATCCCTGTCATATATAGCGCTTTTTGGTGTGTGCTGGCAGACTCTCCCTCTGTCTCCCCAAAGGGCTAGTGGGTCCTGTCTTCGTTTAGAGCATTCCCTGTGTGTCTGCTGTGTGTCGGTACGTGTGTGTCGACATGTATGAGGACGATATTGGTGTGGAGGCGGAGCAATTGCCAAATATGGGGATGTCACCTCCTAGGGGGTCGACACCAGAATGGATGCCTTTATTTGTGGAATTACGGGATAGCGTCAACTCGCTTAAGCAGTCGTTTGACGACATGAGGCGGCCGGACAATCAATTAGTGCCTGTCCAGGCGCCTCAAACACCGTCAGGGGCTGTAAAACGCCCTTTGCCTCAGTCGGTCGACACAGACCCAGACACAGGCACTGATTCCAGTGGTGACGGTGACCAATCAACCGTATTTTCCAGTAGGGCCACACGTTATATGATTTTGGCAATGAAGGAGGCGTTACATTTAGCTGATACTACAGGTACCACTAAACAGGGTATTATGTGGGGTGTGAAAAAACTACCTATAGTTTTTCCTGAATCAGAAGAATTAAATGACGTGTGTGATGAAGCGTGGGTTGCCCCTGATAAAAAGCTGATAATTTCAAATAAATTATTGGCATTATACCCTTTCCCGCCAGAGGTTAGGGAGCGCTGGGAAACACCTCCTAGGGTGGACAAGGCGCTAACACGCTTATCAAAACAAGTGGCGTTACCTTCTCCTGAGACGGCCGCACTTAAAGATCCATCAGATAGGAGGATGGAAAATATCCAAAAAAGTATATACACACATGCAGGTGTTATACTACGACCAGCTATAGCGTCTGCCTGGATGTGCAGTGCTGGGGTAGTTTGGTCAGAGTCCCTGATTGAAAATATTGATACCCTGGACAGGGACAATATTTTACTGTCGTTAGAACAAATAAAGGATGCATTTCTTTATATGCGTGATGCACAGAGGGATATCTGCACACTGGCATCACGGGTAAGTGCTATGTCCATTTCGGCCAGAAGAGCTTTATGGACGCGACAGTGGACAGGCGATGCGGATTCAAAACGGCATATGGAAGTTTTGCCGTATAAAGGGGAGGAGTTATTTGGAGTCGGTCTATCAGATTTGGTGGCCACGGCTACAGCCGGGAAATCCACCTTTCTACCTCAAGTCACTCCCCAACAGAAAAAGGCACCGACTTTTCAACCGCAGCCCTTTCGTTCCTTTAAAAATAAGAGAGCAAAGGGCTATTCATATCTGCCACGAGGCAGAGGTCGAGGGAAGAAACAGCAACAGGCAGCTCCTTCCCAGGAACAGAAGCCCTCCCCGGCTTCTACAAAAGCCTCAGCATGACGCTGGGGCTTCTCAAGCGGACTCGGGGACGGTGGGAGGTCGTCTCAAAAATTACAGCGCGCAGTGGGCTCACTCGCAGGTAGATCCCTGGATCCTGCAGATAATATCTCAGGGGTACAGGTTGGAATTAGAGACAGATCCACCTCGCCGTTTCCTGAAGTCTGCTTTACCAACGTCCCCTTCCGAAAGGGAGACGGTTTTGGAAGCCATTCACAAGCTGTACTCTCAGCAGGTGATAGTCAAGGTACCTCTTCTACAACAAGGGAAGGGGTATTATTCCACTCTATTTGTGGTACCGAAGCCGGATGGCTCGGTAAGGCCTATTCTAAATCTGAAGTCCTTGAACCTGTACATAAAGAAGTTCAAGTTCAAGATGGAGTCACTCAGAGCAGTGATAGCGAACCTGGAAGAAGGGGACTTTATGGTATCCTTGGACATCAAGGATGCGTATCTCCACGTTCCAATTTACCCCTCACACCAGGGGTACCTCAGGTTCGTTGTACAAAACTGTCACTATCAGTTTCAGACGCTGCCGTTTGGTTTGTCCACGGCACCTCGGATCTTTACAAAGGTAATGGCCGAGATGATGATTCTTCTTCGAAGAAAAGGCGTATTAATTATCCCATACTTGGACGATCTCCTAATAAGGGCAAGGTCCAGAGAACAGCTAGAGATGGGATTAGCAATATCTCAAGAGGTGCTAAAGCAGCACGGATGGATTCTGAATATTCCAAAATCCCAATTAATGCCGACAACTCGTCTGCTGTTCCTAGGGATGATTCTGGACACGGTTCAGAAAAAGGTTTTTCTTCCCGAGGAAAAAGCCAAGGAGTTATCCGACCTGGTCAGGAATCTCCTAAAACCAGGAAAGGTGTCTGTACATCAATGCACAAGAGTCCTGGGAAAAATGGTGGCTTCTTACGAAGCAATTCCATTCGGCAGATTCCATGCAAGAATTTTCCAAAGGGATCTGTTGGACAAATGGTCAGGGTCGCATCTTCAGATGCACCTGCGGATAACCCTGTCTCCAAGGACAAGGGTATCTCTTCTGTGGTGGTTGCAGAGGGCTCATCTATTGGAGGGCCGCAGATTCGGCATACAGGATTGGATCCTGGTGACCACGGACGCCAGCCTGAGAGGCTGGGGAGCAGTCACACAAGGAAGAAACTTCCAGGGAGTGTGGTCGAGCCTGGAAAAGTCTCTTCACATAAACATTCTGGAACTAAGAGCAATCTACAATGCTCTAAGCCAGGCGGAACCTCTGCTTCAAGGAAGACCGGTGTTGATCCAGTCGGACAACATCACGGCAGTCGCCCATGTAAACAGACAGGGCGGCACAAGAAGCAGGAGTGCAATGGCAGAAGCTGCCAGGATCCTTCGCTGGGCGGAGAATCACGTGATAGCACTGTCAGCAGTGTTCATCCCGGGAGTGGACAACTGGGAAGCAGACTTCCTCAGCAGACACGATCTTCACCCGGGAGAGTGGGGACTTCATCCAGAAGTTTTCCACATGCTAATAAACCGTTGGGAAAGACCAATGGTGGACATGATGGCGTCTCGCCTCAACAAAAAACTGGACAGGTATTGCGCCAGGTCAAGAGATCCGCAGGCAATAGCTGTGGACGCGCTGGTAACACCTTGGGTGTACCAGTCGGTGTATGTGTTTCCTCCTCTGCCTCTCATACCAAAGGTATTGAGAATCATAAGGCAAAGCGGAGTAAGAACGATACTAGTGGCTCCGGATTGGCCAAGACGGTCTTGGTACCCGGAACTTCAAGAGATGGTCACGGACGATCCGTGGCCTCTACCTCTAAGACAGGACCTGCTTCAGCAGGGACCGTGTCTATTCCAAGACTTACCGCGGCTGCGTTTGACGGCATGGCGGTTGAACGCCAGATCCTAAAAGGGAAAGGCATTCCAGAAGAAGTCATTCCTACCTTGATTAAGGCAAGAAAGGAAGTCACCGCGAAGCATTATCACCGCATTTGGCGAAAATATGTTGCGTGGTGCGAGGATCGGAGTGCTCCGACGGAGGAATTTCAACTGGGTCGTTTCCTACATTTCCTGCAATCAGGATTGTCTATGGGTCTCAAATTGGGATCTATTAAGGTTCAAATTTCGGCCCTGTCAATATTCTTCCAAAAAGAATTGGCCTCAGTTCCTGAGGTCCAGACTTTTGTAAAGGGAGTACTGCATATACAGCCTCCTGTGGTGCCTCCGGTGGCACCGTGGGATCTAAATGTAGTTTTAGATTTCCTCAAATCCCATTGGTTTGAACCACTAAAAGATGTGGATTTGAAATATCTCACATGGAAAGTGACTATGTTACTGGCCCTGGCGTCCGCCAGGAGAGTATCTGAACTGGCGGCTTTATCTTATAAAAGCCCTTATTTAATTTTCCATTCGGATAGGGCAGAGCTGCGGACGCGTCCGCATTTTCTCCCTAAGGTGGTATCAGCGTTTCACCTGAACCAGCCTATTGTAGTGCCTGCGGCTACAAGCGACTTGGAGGACTCCAAGTTGTTGGATGTTGTCAGAGCTTTAAAAATATACATTTCAAGGACGGCTGGAGTCAGAAAATCTGACTCGCTGTTTATACTGTATGCACCCAACAAGTTGGGTGCGCCTGCTTCTAAGCAGTCGATTGCTCGTTGGATTTGTAACACAATTCAACTTGCACATTCTGTGGCAGGCCTGCCACAGCCTAAATCTGTTAAGGCCCATTCCACAAGGAAGGTGGGCTCATCTTGGGCGGCTGCCCGAGGGGTCTCGGCATTACAACTCTGCTGAGCAGCTACGTGGTCAGGGGAGAACACGTTTGTAAAATTCTACAAATTTGATACCCTGGCAAAGGAGGACCTGGAGTTCTCTCATTCGGTGCTGCAGAGTCATCCGCACTCTCCCGCCCGTTTGGGAGCTTTGGTATAATCCCCATGGTCCTTTCAGGAACCCCAGCATCCACTAGGACGATAGAGAAAATAAGAATTTACTTACCGATAATTCTATTTCTCGGAGTCCGTAGTGGATGCTGGGCGCCCATCCCAAGTGCGGATTATCTGCAACACTTGTACATAGTTATTGTTAACTAATTCGGGTTATTGTTTAGGGAGCCATCTTTCAGAGGCTCCTCTGTTATCATACTGTTAACTGGGTTTAGATCACAAGTTGTACGGTGTGATTGGTGTGGCTGGTATGAGTCTTACCCGGGATTCAAAATCCTCCCTTATTGTGTACGCTCGTCCGGGCACAGTACCTAACTGGAGTCTGGAGGAGGGTCATAGGGGGAGGAGCCAGTGCACACCACCTGATCTGGAAAAGCTTTACTTTTTGTGCCCTGTCTCCTGCGGAGCCGCTATTCCCCATGGTCCTTTCAGGAACCCCAGCATCCACTACGGACTCCGAGAAATAGAATTATCGGTAAGTAAATTCTTATTTTTTTATTTTCAGTGAGCTCTGCTGGCAACAGACTCCCTGCATCGTGGGACTGAGGGGAGAGAAGCAGCCCTACTCTCTGCAGATAGATCCTGCTTCTTAGGCTACTGGACACCATTAGCTCCAGAGGGATCGTACACAGGATCTCACCCTCGTCGTCCGATCCCGGAGCCGCGCCGCCGTCCCCCTCGCAGAGCCGGAAGATAGAAGCCGGGTGAAAGAAGCAAGAAGACTTCGAAATCGGCGGCAGAAGACTCCAGTCTTCACTGAGGTAGCGCACAGCACTGCAGCTGTGCGCCATTGCTCCCACACTACACCCACATACTCCGGTCACTGTAAGGGTGCAGGGCGCAGGGGGGGGCGCCCTGGGCAGCAATTAGAGACCTCTTTGGCAAAAGTTTGCATATATACAGTTAGGCACTGTATATATGTATGAGCCCCCGCCAAGATTTGTACATTAAAGCGGGACAGAAGCCCGCCGCTGAGGGGGCGGGGCTTCTTCCTCAGCACTCACCAGCGCCATTTTTTCTGCACAGCTCTGCTGAGAGGAAGCTCCCCAGGCTTTCCCCTGCAGATACACGGTAGAAGAGGGTAAAAAGAGAGGGGGGGCACATAATTTGGCGCAAAAAAGCAATATAACAGCGGCTACTGGGTTAACATTAAGTTACTGTGTTATTCCTGGGTTATATAGCGCTGGGGTGTGTGCTGGCATACTCTCTCTCTCTGTGTCTCCAAAGGGCCTTGTGGGCGAACTGTCTTCAAAAAGAGCATTCCCTGTGTGTGTGGTGTGTCGGTACGCTTGTGTCGACATGTTTGACGAGGAAGGCTATGTGGAAACAGAGCGGGAGCAAATGAATGTGGTGTCTCCGCCGACGGCGCCGACACCTGATTGGATGGATATGTGGAAGGTTTTAAATGATAATGTTAATTCCTTACATAGAAGGTTGGATAAAGCTGAAACCTTAGGACAGTCAGGGTCTCAGCCCATGCCTGATCATATGTCGCAGAGGCCGTCAGGGTCTCAGAAGCGCCCACTATCCCAAATGGTTGACACAGATACCGACATGGATTCTGACTCCAGTGTCGATTACGATGATGCAAAGTTACAGCCTAAATCCATCCGTTATATGATTATAGCAATTAAGGATGTGTTGCACATCACAGAGGAAACCCCAGTCCCTGACAAGAGGGTTCATATGTATGGGGAAAAAAGGCAGGTGGTGACCTTCCCCCCTTCACACGAGCTAAATGAGTTATGTGAAAAGGCTTGGGGAATCTCCAGATAAAAAACTGCAGATTTCCAAACTGATGCTTATGGCGTATCCTTTCCCGCCAACGGACAGGTTACGCTGGGAATCCTCCCCTAGGGTGGACAAAGCTTTAACACGCTTATCCAAGAGGGTAGCCCTGCCGTCACAGGATACGGCCACCCTAAAAGATGCTGCGGATAGAAAGTAAGAGGGTACCCTGAAGTCCATTTTCTCTGACGTCCTAAGTGGATGCTGGGACTCCGTAAGGACCATGGGGAATAGTGGCTCCGCAGGAGACTGGGCACAACTAAAAGAAAGCTTTAGACTAACTGGGGTGCACTGGCTCCTCCCACTATGACCCTCCTCCAGACTTCAGTTAGAATCTTGTGCCCGGCTGAGCTGGATGCACACTAGGGGCTCTCCTGAGCTCCTAGAAAGAAAGTATATTTTAGGTTTTTTATTTTACAGTGAGATCTGCTGGCAACAGACTCACTGCAGCGAGGGACTAAGGGGAGAAGAAGCGAACCTACCTGACTGGAGATAGTTTGGGCTTCTTAGGCTACTGGACACCATTAGCTCCAGAGGGATCGAACACAGGACCCGACCTCGATCGTTCGGTCCCGGAGCCGCGCCGCCGTCCCCCTTACAGAGCCAGAAGCAAGAAGTGGTCCGGAAAATCGGCGGCAGAAGACCTCGGTCTTCAACAAGGTAGCGCACAGCACTGCAGCTGTGCGCCATTGCTCCTCATGCACACCTCACACTCCGGTCACTGATGGGTGCTGGGGGGGGGGGGGCGGCCCTGAGCAGCAATATAAACACCTTGGCTGGCAAATCATCACAATATATAGTCCCAGGGCTATATATGTGATAAATTACCCCTGCCAGAATTCCTGAAAAAAGCGGGAGAAAAGTCAGCCGAAAAAGGGGCGGGGCTAACTCCCTCAGCACACTGGCGCCATTTTTCCCTCACAGCTCCGCTGGAAGGATCGCTCCCTGGCTCTCCCCTGCAGTTTCAAGCTACAAAGGGTAAAAAAGAGAGGGGGGGCACTAAATTTAGGCGCAGTATAACTTATATAGCAGCTATAAGGTGAAATAATTCAGTTAATCCCTGTATTATTATAGCGCTCTGGTGTGTGCTGGCATACTCTCTCTCTGTCTCCCCAAAGGGCTTTGTGGGGTCCTGTCCTCGGTCAGAGCATTCCCGGTGTGTCGGTACGGCTGTGTCGACATGTTTGATGAGGAGGCTTATGTGGAGGCGGAGTAGATGCCTATAAATGTGATGTCATCCCCTGCGGGGCCGACACCTGAGTGGATGGTTATGTGGAAGGAATTACGTGACAGTGTCGACTCCTTACATTAAAGGTTTGACGACATACCGAATATGGGACAGCCGGCTTCTCAGCATGTGCCTGCCCAGGCATCTCAAAAGCCATCAGGGGCTCTAAAACGCCCGCTACCTCAGATGGCAGACACAGATGTCGACACGGATACTGACTCCAGTGTCGACGACGATGAGACTAATGTAACTTCCAATAGGGCCACATGTTACATGATTGAGGCTATGAAAAATGTGTTGCACATTTCTGATGTTACCCCAGGTACCACAAAAAAGGGTATTATGTTTGGAGAGAAAAAACTACCAGTAATTTTTCCTCCATCTGAGGAGTTAAATGAAGTGTGTGAAGAAGCGTGGGCTTCCCCCGATAAGATACTAGTAATTTCTAAAAGGTTACTAATGACGTACCCTTTCCCGCCAGAGGATAGGTCACGTTGGGAAACATCCCCTAGGGTGGATAAAGCCCTCACACGATTGTCAGAGAAGGTGGCACTACCGTCTCCGGATACGGCCGCCCTAAAGGAACCTGCTGATAGAAAGCAGGAGGCTATGCTGAAGTCTGTATATACACACACAGGTATTATACTGAGACTAGCTATTGCTTCAGCATGGATGTGCAGTGCTGCAGCTGCGTGGTCAGATTCCCTGTCGGAAAATATTGATACCCTAGACAGGGACACTATATTGCTAACCGTAGAGCATATTAAAGACGCAGTCTTATACATGAGAGATGCACAGAGGGATATTTGCCGGCTGGCATCTAAAATAAGTGCAATGTCCATTTCTCTGACGTCCTAGTGGATGCTGGGAACTCCGTAAGGACCATGGGGAATAGCGGCTCCGCAGGAGACAGGGCACATCTAAAGAAAGCTTTAGGATCACCTGGTGTGCACTGGCTCCTCCCCCTATGACCCTCCTCCAAGCCTCAGTTAGATTTTCTGTGCCCGACGAGAAGGGTGCACACTAGGGGCTCTCCTGAGCTCTTTGTGAAAGTTTTAGTTTAGGTTTATTATTTTCAGTGAGACCTGCTGGCAACAGGCTCACTGCATCGAGGGACTAAGGGGAGAAGAAGCGAACTCACCTGCGTGCAGAGTGGATTGGGCTTCTTAGGCTACTGGACATTAGCTCCAGAGGGACGATCACAGGTTCAGCCTGGATGGGTCACCGGAGCCGCGCCGCCGGCCCCCTTACAGAGCCAGAAGAGCGAAGAGGTCCGGAAAAATCGGCGGCAGAAGACTTTCCTGTCTTCAGATAAAGGTAGGCGCACAGCACCGCAGCTGTGCGCCATTGCTCTCAGCACACTTCACACTCCGGTCACTGAGGGTGCAGGGCGCTGGGGGGGCAGCGCCGTGAGACGCAATAAATCGATAGAATACCTTTTATGGCTAAAATAAATGCATCACATATAACTCCTGGGCTATATGGATGCATTTAACCCCTGCCAAAACATACAAGAAAACGGATGATAAGGACGCCGAGAAAGGGGCGGAGCCTATCTCCTCAGCACACTGGCGCCATTTTCCCTCACAGCTCAGTTGGAGGGAAGCTCCCTGGCTCTCCCCTGCAGTCACTACACTACAGAAAGGGGTTAAAAAAGAGAGGGGGGCACAAATTAGGCGCAGTATAAACAATACAGCAGCTATAAAGGGAAAAACACTTATATAAGGTTATCCCTGTATATATATAGCGCTCTGGTGTGTGCTGGCATACTCTCCCTCTGTCTCCCCAAAGGGCTAGTGGGGTCCTGTCCTCTATCAGAGCATTCCCTGTGTGTGTGCTGTGTGTCGGTACGTTTGTGTCGACATGTATGAGGAGAAAAATGATGAGGAGACGGAGTAGAGTGTCTGTAATAGTGTTGTCACCCCCTGGGGGGTCGACACCTGAGTGGATGTACTGTTGAAATTGCGTGACAGTGTCAGCTTTGTATAAAAGACAGTGGTTGACATGAGACAGCCGGCTACTCAGCTTGTGCATGTCCAGACGTCTCATACAGGGGCTCTAAAGCGCCCGTTACCTCAGATACAGACGCCGACACGGATACTGACTCCTGTGTCGACGGTGAAGAGACAACCGTGATTTCCAATAACACATTGCATGATTGAGGCAATGGATAAAGTTTACACTCTTCTGATAATATAAATACCACCAAAAAAAAAAAAAAGGGGTATTCTGTTTGGTGAGGAAAAACTTCCTGTAGTTTTCCTGAATCTGAGAAATAAAATGAGGTGTGTGATGATGCGTGGGTTTCCCCCCGATAACAATTGATAATTTCTAAAAAGTTATTGGCAGTATACTTTTTCCCGCCAGAGGTTAGGGTGCGTTGGGAAACACCCCCTAGGGGGGATAAGGCGCTCACACGCTTGTAAGAACAAGGGCTCTACCCTCTCTGGAGATGGCCGCCCTTAGGGATCCTGCTGATAGAAAGCAGGAGTGTATCCTAAAATGTATTTACACACATACTGGTGTTATACTGCGACCAGCAATCGCCTCAGCCTGGATGTGCAGTGCTGGGTTGGCGTGGTCGGATTCCCTGACTGGAAATTTGATATCCTAGATAAGGACAGTATATTATTGCCTATAGAGCAATTAAAAGATGCATTTCTATATATGCATGATGCACAGCGGAATATTTGCCGACTGGCATCAAGTATAAGTGCGTTGTCCAATTATACCAGTAAAGTGGTCAGGTGATGCGGATTCCAAACGGCATTTGGAAGTATTGCCTTAAAAAAGGTAGCCTCTCAAAATAAGACGCCGTATTATCAGGCGCAGTCCTGGTTGGCAAGCGGACAAAAGGGTTCCTCTTTTCTGCTCGTGACAGAGGGAGAGGAAAATGGCTGCAGAGATCAGCCAGTTCCCAGGAACAGAAACCCTTTTCCGCCTCTGCCAAGCTCTCAGTATGACGCTAGGGCTTTACAAGTTCAGGCACGGTGGGGGCCCGTTCTCAATGAATTTCAGTGCGCAGTGGGCTCACTCGCAAGTAGACCCCTGGATCCTTCAGGTAATATTTCAGGGGTACAAATTGGAATTCGAGACGTATTCCCCTCGCCGTTTCCAAAAGTCTGTTTTACCGACGTCTCCCGCTGACAGGGAGGCAGTTTTGGAAGCCATTCACAAGCTGTATTCCCAGCAGGTGATAATTAAGGTACCCCTCCTGCAACAGGGAACGGGGTATTATTCCACACTATTGTGGTACCGAAGCCAGACGGCTCGGTGAGACCGATTTTAAAATCTAAAATCTTTGAACACTTACATACAGAGGTTCAAATTCAAAATTGAGTCACTCAGAGCAGTGATTGCAAACCTGGAAGAAGGGGACTACATGATGTCTCGGGACATCAAGGATGCTTACCTTCATGTCAAAATTTACCCTTCTCACCAAGGGTATCTCAGGTTATGGTACAGAACTGTCACTATCAGTTCAGACGCTGCCGTAGGGATGGTCCACGGCACCCCGGGTCTTTACTGAAGTAATGACCGTAATGATGATATTCCTTCGAAGGAAGGGAATTTTAGTTATCCTTTACTTGGACGATTCCCTGATAAGGGTGAGATCCAGGGAACAGTTGGAGATCGGTGTAGCACTACCTCAGGTAGTGTTGCGGCAGCACGATTGGATTCTCAATATTCCAAAATCGCAGCTGGTTCCGACGACTTGTCTTCTGTTCCTAGGGATGATCCTGGACACAGTCCAGAAAGAAGGTATTTCTCCCGGAGGAGAAAGCCAGGGAGTTATCCGAGCTAGTCAGGAACCTCCTAAAACCGAACCAAGTCTCAGTGCATCAATGCACAAGGGTTCTGGGAAAAAATGGTGGCTTCCTACGAAGCAATCCCATTCGGCAGATTCCACGCAAGACTTTCCAGTGGAACCTACTGGACAAATGGTCCGGGTCGCATCTTCAGATGCTTCAGCGGATAACCCTGTCACCAGGGACAAGGGTATCCCTCCTGTGGTGGTTGCAGAGTGCTCATCTTCTAGAGGGCCGCAGATTCGGCATGCGGGACTGGGTCCTGGTGGCCACGGATGCCAGCCTGCGAGGCTGGGGAGCAGTCACACAGGGAAGGAATATCCAGGGCTTATGGTCAAGCCTGGAGACATCACTTCACATAAATGTCCTGAAGCTAAGGGCCATTTACAATGCTCTAAGCTTAGCAAGACCTCTGCTTCAAGGTCAGCCGGTGTTGATCCAGTCGGACAACATTACGGCAGTCACCCACGTAAACAGACAGGGTGCCACAAGAAGCAGGAGGGCAATGGCAGAAGCTGCAAGGATTCTTCGCGGGGCGAAAAACCATGTGATAGCACTGTCAGCAGTTTTCATTCCGGGAGTGGACAACTGGGAAGCAGTTTTCCTCAGCACGACCTCCACCCGGGAGAGTAAGGACTTCACCCAGAAGTCTTCCACATGATTATAAACCGTTGGGAAAAACTCGACAGGTATTGCGCCACGTCAAGGGATCCTCAGGCAATAGCTGTAGATGCTCTGGTAACACCGTGGGTGTACCAATCAGTGTATGGGTTCCCTCCTCTGCCTCTCATACCCAAGGTACTGAGATTGATAAGATGGAGAGGAGTAAGCACTATATTAGTGGCTCCGGATTGGCCAAGAAGGAATTGGTAACCGGAACTTCAAGAGATGCTCACGGAGGATCCGTAGCCTCTACCTCTAAGAAGGGACCTGCTCCAGCAAGGACCTTGTCTGTTCCAAGACTTACCGCGGCTGCGTTGACGGCATGGCGGTTGAACGCCGGATCCTGAAGGAAAAAGGCATTCCGGATGAAGTCATCCCTATCCTGATCAAAGCCAGGAAGGATGTAACCGCAAAACATTATCACCGCATTTGGCGAAAATATGTTGCGTGGTGCGAGGCCAGTAAGGCTCGACGGAGGAAATTCAACTGGGTCGATTCCTACATTTCCTGCAAACAGGAGTATCTATGGGCCTGAAATTGGGGTCCATTAAGGTTCAAATTTCGGCTCTGTCAATTTTCTTCCAAAAAAGAACTAGCTTCAGTCCCTGAAGTTCAGACATTTGTTAAAGGGGTACTGCATATACAGCCTCCTTTTGTGCCTTTAGTGGCACTTTTGGGATCTCCAGGTGGTTTTTGGGTTCCAAAAGTCACATTGGTTTGACACACTTAAATCTGTGGAGTTAAAATATCTCACAGAAAAAGTGGTCATGCTGTTGGCTCTGGCCTGGGCCAGGCGCGTGTCAGAACTGGTGGCTTTATCCTGTAAAAGCCCTTATCTGATTTTCCATTCGGACAGGGCGGAATTGAGGACTCGTCCTCAGTTTCTCCCTAAGGTGGTTTCAGCGTCTCACCTGAACCAAACCTATTGTGGTGCCTGCGGCTACTAGGGACTTGGAGGACTCCAAGTTGCTAGACGTTGTCAGGACCCGGAAAATATATGTTTCCAGGACGGCTGGAGTCAGGAAATCTGACTCGCTGTTTATCCTCTATGCACCCAACTAGCTGGGTGCTCCTGCTTCTAAGCAGACTATTGCTCGTTGGATTTGTAGTACAATTCAGCTTGCACATTCTGTGGCAGGCCTGCCACAGCCAAAAATCTGTAAATGCCCACTCCACAAGGAAGGTGGGCTCATCTTGGGCAGCTGCCCGAGGGGTCTCGGCTTTACAACTTGGCCGAGCAGTTAATTGGTCAGGAGCAAATACGTTTGTAAAATTCTACAAATTTGATACCCTGGCTGAGGAGGACCGGGAGTTCTCTCATTGGGGGCTGCAGAATCATCCGCACTCTCCCGCCCGTTTGGGAGCTTTGGTATAATCCCCATGGTCCTTACGGAGTTCCCAGCATCCACTAGGACGTCAGAGAAAATAAGAATTTACTTACCGATAATTCTATTTCTCGTAGTCCGTAGTGGATGCTGGGCGCCCATCCCAAGTGCGGATTGTCTGCAATACTGGTACATAATTATTGTTACCAAAAAATTCGGGTTATTGTTGTAGTGAGCCATCTTTTCGAGAGGCTTCTCTATTATCATGCTGTTAACTGGGTTCAGATCACAAATTGTACAGTGTGATTGGTGTGGCTGGTATGAGTCTTACCCGGGATTCAAAATCCTTCCTTATTGTGTACGATCGTCCGGGCACAGTATCCTAACTGAGGCTTGGAGGAGGGTCATAGGGGGAGGAGCCAGTGCACACCAGGTGATCCTAAAGCTTTCTTTAGATGTGCCCTGTCTCCTGCGGAGCCGCTATTCCCCATGGTCCTTACGGAGTTCCCAGCATCCACTACGGACTACGAGAAATAGAATTATCGGTAAGTAAATTCTTATTTTCTGCCAGGAGAGGGTTATGGACTCTGCAGTGGACAGGTGATGCAGACTCTAAAAGGCACATGGAAGTTTTGCCTTATAAAGGTGAGGAGTTGTTCGGGGATGGTCTTTCGGACCTAGTTTCCACAGCAACAGCTGGGAAGTCTGCATTTTTACCCCATGTTCCCTCACAGCCAAAGAAAGCACCGTATTATCAGGTACAGTCCTTTCGGCCCCATAAGGGCAAGCAGGTTAGAGGCGCGTCCTTTCTGCCCAGAGGCAGAGGTAGAGGGAAAAAGCTGCAGCATACAGCCAGTTCCCAGGAGCAAAAGTCCTCCCCCGCTTCCTCTAAGTCCACCGCATGACGCTGGGGCTCCACAGGCGGAGCCAGGTACGGTGGGGGCCCGTCTCAAAAATTTCAGCGATCAGTGGGCTCGCTCACGGGTGGATCCCTGGATCTTTCAAGTAGTATCTCAGGGGTACAAGCTGGAATTCGAGACGTCTCCCCCCCGCCGTTTCCTCAAATCTGCCTTGCCAACAACTCACTCAGGCAGGGAGGCAGTGATAGAGGCAATTCACAAGCTGTATTCCCAGCAGGTGATAGTAAAGGTGCCCCTACTTCAACAAGGACGGGGTTACTATTCCACAATGTTTGTGATACCGAAACCGGACGGTTCGATGAGACCCATTTTAAATTTGAAATCCTTGAACACATATATAAAAAAATTCAAGTTCAAGATGGAATCGCTCAGGGCGGTTATTGCAAGCCTGGACGAGGGGGATTACATGGTATCACTGGACATCAAGGATGCTTACCTGCATGTCCCCATTTACCATCCTCACCAGGAGTACCTCAGATTTGTGGTACAGGATTGTCATTACCAATTCCAGACGTTGCCGTTCGGTCTCTCCACGGCTCCGAGGGTCTTTACCAAGGTAATGGCCGAAATGATGATACTCCTTCGAAAGAAGGGAGTTTTAATTATCCCGTACTTGGACGATCTCCTGATAAAGGCGAGGTCCAGGGAGCAGTTGTTAGTCGGGGTAGCACTATCTCGGGAGGTGCTACAACAGCACGGCTGGATTCTAAATATTCCAAAGTCACAGCTGGTCCCTACGACACGTCTACTGTTCCTGGGGATGGTTCTGGACACAGAACAGAAAAAAGTGTTTCTCCCGGAGGAGAAGGCCAAGGAGCTGTCATCTCTACTCAGAGGCCTCCTAAAACCAAAACAGGTGTCGGTGCATCACTGCACGCGAATCCTGGGAAAGATGGTAGCTTCCTACGAAGCAATTCCATTCGGCAGGTTCCATGCAAAAACCTTTCAGTGGGACCTGTTGGACAAGTGGTCCGGATCGCATCTTCAGATGCATCGGCTGATAACCCTGTCTCCAAGGACCAGGGTGTCTCTGCTGTGGTGGCTGCAAAGTGCTCATCTTCAAGAGGGCCGCAGATTCGGCATACAGGACTGGGTCCTGGTGACCACGGATGCCAGCCCTCGAGGCTGGGGGGCAGTCACACAGGGAAGAAACTTCCAAGGACTATGGTCAAGTCAGGAGACTTCCCTACACATAAATATTCTGGAACTGAGGGCCATTTACAATGCCCTAAGTCAGGCAAAACCCCTGCTTCAAAACCAGCCGGTACTGATCCAGTCAGACAACATCACGGCGGTCGCTCATGTAAACCGACAGGGCGGCACGAGAAGCAGGGCGGCGATGGCAGAAGCCACAAGGATTCTCCGATGGGCGGAAAATCACGTGTTAGCACTGTCAGCAGTGTTCATTCCGGGAGTGGACAACTGGGAAGCAGACTTCCTCAGCAGGCACGACCTCCACCCGGGAGAGTGGGGACTTCATCCAGAAGTCTTCCAACTGATTGTAAACCGTTGGGAAAGGCCACAGGTGGACATGATGGCGTCCCGCCTAAACAAAAAGCAGAAAGATATTGCGCCAGGTCAAGGGCCCCGCAGGCGATAGCTGTGGACGCTCTAGTGACACCGTGGGTGTACTGGTCGGTTTATGTGTTCCCTCCTCTTCCTCTCATACCAAAGGTACTGAGGATAATAAGGAGAAGAGGAGTAAGAACTATACTCATTGTTCCGGATTGGCCAAGAAGAGCTTGGTACCCGGAACTTCAAGAAATGATCTCAGAGGACCCATGGCCTCTGCCGCTCAGACAGGACCTGCTGCAGCAGGGGCCCTGTCTGTTCCAAGACTTACCGCGGCTGCGTTTGACGGCATGGCGGTTGAACACCGGATCCTGAAGGAAAAGGGCATTCCGGAGGAAGTCATTCCTACGCTGATTAAAGCTAGGAAAGAAGTAACCGCAAACCATTATCACCGCATATGGCGAAAATATTTTGCGTGGTGTGAGGCCAGGAAGGCCCCAACGGAGGAATTTCAGCTGGGCCGTTTCCTGCACTTCCTACAGTCAGGGGTGACTATGGGCCTAAAATTGGGTTCCATTAAGGTCCAGATTTCGGCTCTATCGATTTTCTTCCAGAGAGAACTGGCTTCACTACCTGAAGTTCAGACTTTTGTTAAGGGAGTGCTGCATATTCAGCCCCCTTTTGTGCCTCCAGTGGCACCTTGGGATCTCAACGTGGTGTTGGATTTCCTAAAGTCACATTGGTTTGAGCCACTTAAAACCGTGGAATTGAAATATCTCACGTGGAAAGTGGTCATGTTGTTGGCCTTGGCTTCGGCCAGGTGTGTATCAGAATTGGCGGCTTTGTCATGTAAAAGCCCTTATCTGATTTTCCATATGGATAGGGCAGAATTGAGGACTCGTCCCCAATTTCTCCCTAAGGTGGTATCAGCCTTTCATCTGAACCAACCTATCGTGGTGCCTGCGGCTACTAAAGACTTGGAGGCTTCCAAGTTGTTGGACGTAGTCAGGGCCCTGAAAATTTATGTTTCCAGGACAGCTGGACTGAGAAAGACGGACTCGCTATTTATCCTGTATGCGCCCAACAAGTTGGGTGCACCTGCTTCAAAGCAGACTATTGCTCGCTGGATCTGTAGTACGATTCAGCTTGCACATTCTGCGGCTGGACTGCCGCATCCTAAATCAGTGAAAGCCCATTCCACGAGGAAGGTGGGCTCTTCTTGGGCGGCTGCCCGAGGGGTCTCGGCTCTACAACTTTGCCGAGCAGCTACTTGGTCGGGGTCAAACACATTTGCTAAATTCTACAAGTTTGACACCCTGGCTGAGGAGGACCTAGAGTTTGCCCATTCGGTGCTGCAGAGTCATCCGCATTCTCCCGCCCGTTTGGGAGCTTTGGTATAATCCCCATGGTCCTTACGGAGTCCCAGCATCCACTTAGGACGTCAGAGAAAATAAGAATTTACTCACCGGTAATTCTATTTCTCGTAGTCCGTAGTGGATGCTGGGCGCCCATCCCAAGTGCGGATTGTCTGCAATACATGTATATAGTTATTGTTTAACTAAAGGGTTATTGTTGAGCCATCTGTTGAGAGGCTCAGTTGTTATCATACTGTTAACTGGGTATTGTATCACGAGTTATACGGTGTGGCTGGTATGAGTCTTACCCGGGATTCAAAATCCTTCCTTATTGTGTCAGCTCTTCCGGGCACAGTATCCTAACTGAAGTCTGGAGGAGGGTCATAGTGGGAGGAGCCAGTGCACACCAGTTAGTCTAAAGCTTTCTTTTAGTTGTGCCCAGTCTCCTGCGGAGCCGCTATTCCCCATGGTCCTTACGGAGTCCCAGCATCCACTACGGACTACGAGAAATAGAATTACCGGTGAGTAAATTCTTATTTATACACATTCAGGTACCTTACTTAGGCCGGCAATTGCGTTGGCCTGGGTGTGTAGTGCTGTAGCAGCATGGACGGATACCTTATCTGAGGAACTTGACACCTTAGACAAGGATACTATATTAATGACCCTGGGGCATATAAAAGACGCTGTCCTATATATGAGAGATGCTCAAAGAGACATTAGCCTACTGGGCTCTAGAATAAATGCAATGTCGATTTCTGCCAGAAGGGTCCTGTGGACTCGGCAATGGACAGGGGATGCCGACTCAAAAAGGCACATGGAGGTTTTACCTTACAAGGGTGAGGAATTGTTTGGGGAGGGTCTCTCGGACCTGGTCTCCACAGCTACTGCTGGAAAGTCAAATTTTTTGCCATGTTTCCTCGCAACCTAAGAGAGCACCGTATTACCAAATGCAGTCCTTTCGATCACAAAAAGGCAAGAAAGTCAGAGGTGCATCCTTTCTTGCCAGAGGCAGGGGCAGAGGAAGGAAGCTGCACAACACAGCTAGTTCCCAGGAACAGAAGTCCTCCCCGGCTTCCACTAAATCCACCGCATGACGCTGGGGCTCCACAGGCGGAGCTAGGCCCGGTGGGGTCGCGTCTCCGACATTTCAGCCACAAGTGGGTTCACTCCCAGGTGGATCCCTGGGCAATAGATATTGTGTCTCAGGGATACAAGCTGGAATTCGAAGAGATGCCCCCTCACCGATACCTCAAATCGGCCCTGCCAGCTTCCCCCTTAGAGAGGGAAATAGTGTTAGCTGCAATTCACAAATTGTATCTTCAACAGGTGGTGGTTAAGGTTCCCCTCCTTCAACAAGGAAAGGGTTATTATTCGACCATGTTTGTGGTACCGAAACCGGATGGTTCGGTCAGACCCATATTGAATTTAAAATCCCTGAACATATACCTGAAAAGGTTCAAGTTCAAGATGGAATCGCTCAGAGCGGTCATCGCAAGCCTGGAAGGGGGGGATTTTATGGTGTCTCTGGACATAAAGGATGCATACCTTCATGTCCCCATTTATCCACCTCATCAGGCGTACCTCAGATTTGTGGTACAGGATTGTCATTACCAGTTTCAGACGTTGCCGTTTGGGCTCTCCACGGCACCGAGACTATTTACCAAGGTAATGGCGGAAATGATGGTACTCCTGCGGAAGCAAGGGGTCACAATTATCCCATACTTGGACGATCTCCTCATAAAGGCGAGGTCCAGAGAGCAGTTGCTGATCAGCGTAGCACGCTCTCTGGAAGTGTTAAGACAACACGGCTGGATTCTAAATATTCCAAAGTCGCAGTTGGTTCCTACGACTCGTCTGCCCTTCCTGGGCATGATTCTGGACACAGACCAGAAGAGGGTTCATCTCCCGATGGAGAAGGCTCAAGAACTCATGACACTGGTCAGAAACCTATTGAAACCAAAACAGGTGTCGGTGCATCACTGCACGCGAGTCCTGGGAAAGATGGTGGCATCATACGAGGCCATTCCCTTCGGCAGGTTCCATGCGAGGACCTTTCAATGGGATCTACTGGACAAATGGTCCGGATCACATCTTCAAATGCATCGGTTAATCACCCTATCCCCCAGGGCCAGGGTGTCTCTCCTGTGGTGGCTGCAGAGTGCTCACCTCCTCGAGGGCCGCAGATTCGGCATTCAGGACTGGGTCCTGGTGACCACGGATGCAAGCCTCCGAGGGTGGGGGGCAGTCACACAGGGAAGAAATTTCCAAGGTCTGTGGTCAAGTCAGGAGACTTGCCTCCACATCAACATCCTGGAACTAAGGGCCATATACAACGCCCTACGCCAAGCGGAGTCCCTACTTCACGACCAACCGGTTCTGATTCAGTCAGACAACATCACCGCAGTGGCTCATGTAAACCGCCATGGCGGCACAAGGAGCAGGGTGGCGATGGTAGAAGCCACCAGAATTCTTCGCTGGGTGGAGAATCACGTAAGCGCACTGTCAGCAGTGTTCATTCCGGGTGTGGACAACTGGGAAGCAGACTTCCTCAGCAGGCACGACCTCCACCCGGGAGAATGGGGACTTCATGAAGAAGTCTTCGCGCAGGTTGCGAGTCGGTGGGAACTGCCACAGGTGGACATGATGGCATCCCGCCTCAACAAAAAGCTGCAGAAGTATTGCGCCAGGTCAAGAGACCCTCAGGCGATAGCTGTGGACGCACTGGTGACGCCGTGGGTGTTCCAGTCTGTCTATGTATTTCTCTAACGTCCTAGTGGATGCTGGGGACTCCGTCAGGACCATGGGGAATAGCGGGCTCCGCAGGAGACAGGGCACATCTAAAAAAGCTTTTAGGTCACATGGTGCGTACTGGCTCCTCCCCCTATGACCCTCCTCCAAGCCTCAGTTAGGTTTTTGTGCCCGTCCGAGAGGGTGCAATCTAGGTGGCTCTCTTAAAGAGCTAGTTAGAAAAGTTTTTTTTAGGTTTCTAATCAGTGTCTCCTGCTGGCGACAGGAGCACTGCAACGAGGGACTTAGGGGAGAGACTTGCAACTCACCTGCCTGCAGGAGGATTGAAGTCTTAGGCTACTGGACACTGAGCTCCAGAGGGAGTCGGAACACAGGTCAGCCTGGGGTTCGTCCCGGAGCCGCGCCGCCGATCCCCCTTACAGACGCTGAAGAACGGCAGAACGGAGGTCCGGAAACAGGCGGCAGAAGACTTCAGTCTTCATAGAGGTAGCGCACAGCACTGCAGCTGTGCGCCATTGTTGCTACACGGCTCACGGATCTCGGTCACGGAGGGTGCAGGGCGCTGCTGGGGGCGCCCTGGGCAGCAATATAGAGTACCTTAGAGGCAACTAAATACATCACATATAGCCATTAAGGCTATATGTATGTATTTAACCCAGGCCAGTTTATTAGAAAAACCGGGAGAAAAGCCCGCCGGAAAAGGGGCGGAGCTTATTCTCCTCAGCACTCGGCGCCATTTTCCTGCACGGCTCCGCTGGTGAGGAAGGCTCCCACGACTCTCCCCTGCACTGCACTACAGAAACAGGGTAACAAAGAGAGGGGGGGCATAAATTGGCGATATAAATATATATTGAGAGCGCATATATAAAAACAACACCTTCTAGGGTTGTTATATACTGTATAGCGCTTTTGGTGTGTGCTGGCAAACTCTCCCTCTGTCTCCCCAAAGGGCTAGGAGGGTCCTGTCTTCAATAGAGCATTCACTGTGTGGCTGCTGTGTGTGTCGGTACGTGTGTGTCGACATGTATGAGGACGAAGTTGGTGTGGAGGCAGAGCAATTGCCGATGATGGTAATGTCACCCCCTAGGGAGTCGACACCGGAATGGATGGCTTTGGTTATGGAATTACGTGATAATGTCAGCACATTACAAAAGTCAGTTGACGAAATGAGACGCCCGGCAAACCAGTTAGTACCGGTTCAGGCATCTCAGACACCGTCAGGGGCTGTAAAACGTCCCTTACCTCAGTCAGTCGACACGGGTACCGACACAGATGAATCTAGTGTCGACGGTGAGGAAGTAAACGTATTTTCCAATAGGGCCACACGTTATATGATCACGGCAATGAAGGAGGCTTTGCAGCTCTCTGATACTACTGGTACCTCAAAAAGGGGTATTATGTGGGGGGTGAAAAAACTACCTGTATTTTTCCCAGAATCAGAGGAATTGAATGATGTGTGTGATGAAGCGTGGGTTACCCCCGATAGAAAAATGCTAATTTCAAAGAAGTTGTTGGCATTATACCCTTTCCCACCAGAGGTTAGGGCGCGCTGGGAATCACCCCCTAAGGTGGATAAGGCGCTCACACGTTTATCAAAGCAAGTGGCGTTGCCGTCTCCTGATACGGCCGCCCTCAAGGATCCAGCAGATAGGAGGCTGGAAACTACACTGAAGAGTATATACACACATACGGGTGTTATACTGCGACCGGCAATAGCCTCAGCCTGGATGTGCAGTGCTGGGGTAGTGTGGTTGGATTCTCTGACTGAAAATATTGAGACCCTGGATAGGGACAGTATTTTATTGACTCTAGAGCAATTAAAGGATGCTTTTCTTTATATGCGAGATGCTCAGAGGGATGTTTGTACTCTAGCATCAAGAGTAAGCGCGATGTCCATATCTGCTAGAAGAAGTTTATGGACGCGACAGTGGTCAGGTGATGCGGATTCCAAGAGGCATATGGAAGTATTGCCATATAAAGGAGAGGAATTGTTTGGGGTCGGTCTTTCGGACCTGGTGACCACGGCAACTGCCGGCAAATCCACCTTTTTACCTCAGACCCCTTCACAACAGAAAAAGACACCGTCTTTTCAGCCGCAGTCCTTTCGCTCCTATAAAAAGCGACCAAAAGGACAGTCTTATCTGCCGAGAGGCAGAGGAAAGGGTAAGAAAGGGCAGCATGCAGCCCCTGCCCAGGAACAGAAGCCCGCCCCGGCTTCTACAAAGCCATCAGCATGACGCTGGGGCTTTACAAGCGGACCCAGGAACGGTGGGGGGTCGACTCAAGATTTTCAGCAATCAATGGGCTCACTCACAAGTGGACCCGTGGGTCCTGCAGATAATATCTCAGGGTTACATGCTGGAGTTCGAAAGGTTTCCCCCTCGCCGGTTCCTAAAGTCTGCTTTACCAACGTCTCTCTCAGAAAGGACGTCGGTTTTGGAAGCCATTCACAAGCTGTATTCTCAGCAGGTGATAGTCAAGGTACCCCTCCTACAACAGGGAAAGGGGTATTATTCCACACTATTTGTGGTACCGAAGCCGGACGGTTCGGTAAGACCTATTCTAAATCTGAAATCCTTGAACCTGTACATACAGAAATTCAAGTTCAAAATGGAGTCACTCAGAGCAGTGATAGCGAATCTGGAAGACGGGGACTTCATGGTGTCCCTGGACATAAAGGATGCTTATCTGCATGTCCCAATTTACCCCTCACACCAAGGGTATCTCAGGTTCGTGATACAAGACTGTCATTATCAGTTTCAAACGATGCCGTTTGGTTTGTCTACGGCCCCTCGGGTCTTTACCAAGGTAATGACCGAAATGATGGTTCTTCTACGAAGAAAAGGCGTATTAATTATCCCTTACTTGGACGATCTCCTGATAAGGGCAAAGTCCAGAGAACAGCTGGAAGTCGGTGTAGCACTAACCCAGGTAGTGCTCCAGCAACACGGGTGGATTCTGAATCTTCCAAAATCTCAATTGACCCCGACAACTCGTCTGCTGTTCCTGGGAATGATTCTGGACACGGTTCAGAAAAAGGTGTTTCTCCCGGAGGGAAAAGCAAGGGAGTTATCCGAACTTGTCAGGAACCTCCTAAAACCAGGAACGGTGTCAGTACATCAATGCACAAGAGTCCTGGGAAAGATGGTGGCTTCGTACGAAGCGATTCCATTCGGCAGATTCCATGCACGGACATTTCAGTGGGATCTGCTGGACAAATGGTCCGGATCGCATCTGCACATGCATCAGCGGATAGCACTGTCACCAAGAACAAGGTTGTCTCTCCTGTGGTGGCTGCAGACTGCCCATCTGTTAGTGGGCCGCAGATTCGGCATACAGGACTGGGTCCTGGTGACTACGGATGCCAGCCTACGAGGTTGGGGAGCAGTCACAAAGGGAAGAAATTTCCAGGGCGTGTGGTCAAGCCTGGAGACGTCTCTTCACATAAATATACTGGAGCTAAGAGCGATCTACAATGCTCTAAGTCTGGCAAAACCGCTGCTTCAGGGTCAGCCGGTGTTGATCCAGTCCGACAACATCACGGCAGTCGCCCACGTAAACCGACAAGGCGGCACGAGAAGCAGGAGTGCAATGGCAGAAGCGGCAAGGATTCTGCGCTGGGCGGAGAATCATGTCATAGCACTGTCAGCAGTGTTCATCCCGGGAGTGGACAACTGGGAAGCAGATTTCCTCAGCAGACACGACCTTCACCCGGGAGAGTGGGGACTTCATCCAGAAGTTTTCCACATGATTGTGAACCGTTGGGAAAAACCAAAGGTAGACATGATGGCGTCTCGCCTCAACAAAAAATTGGACAGGTATTGCGCCAGGTCAAGTGACCCTCAGGCAATAGCTGTGGACGCTCTGGTAACACCGTGGGTGTACCAATCAGTGTATGTGTTCCCTCCTCTGCCTCTCATACCAAAGGTGCTGAGAATTATACGGAAAAGAGGAGTAAGAACGATACTGGTGGCTCCGGACTGGCCAAGGAGAACTTGGTATCCGGAACTTCAAGAGATGCTCACGGAGGATCCGTGGCCTCTACCTCTGAGAAGGGATCTGCTTCAGCAGGGACCTTGTATGTTCCAAGACTTACCGCGTCTGCGTTTGACGGCATGGCGGTTGAACGCCGGATTCTAAAAGAAAAGGGCATTCCAGAGGAAGTTATTCCTACCTTGATTAAGGCTAGGAAGGAAGTGACTGTACAACATTATCACCGCATTTGGCGAAAATATGTTGCGTGGTGTGAGGCCAAGAAGGCTCCAACGGAAGAATTTCAATTGGGTCGATTCTTACATTTCCTGCAAGCAGGATTGTCTATGGGCCTAAAATTGGGGTCTATTAAAGTTCAAATTTCGGCCTTATCAATTTTCTTCCAGAAGGAATTGGCGTCAGTGCCTGAAGTACAAACTTTTGTCAAAGGTGTACTACATATACAACCCCCAATAGTGCCTCCAGTGGCACCGTGGGATTTGAACGTGGTTCTAAATTTTCTCAAATCTCATTGGTTTGAGCCGTTAAAATCGGTAGAATTAAAATACCTTACATGGAAGGTAACCATGCTGTTGGCCCTGGCTTCTGCCAGGAGAGTTTCAGAGTTGGCAGCTTTGTCATACAAGAGCCCATATCTGATATTCCATTCGGACAGGGCAGAATTGAGGACGCGTCCTCAATTTCTCCCTAAGGTGGTTTCGGCATTTCACTTAAACCAGCCTATTGTGGTGCCTGCGGCTACTAGCGACTTGGAGGACTCCAAGTTACTGGACGTTGTCAGAGCATTAAAAATATATATTTCAAGGACAGCTGGAGTCAGAAAAACTGACTCGTTGTTTACATTGTATGCACCCAACAAGATGGGTGCTCCTGCGTCTAAACAGACGATTGCACGTTGGATCTGTAGCACAATCCAACTTGCACATTCTGTGGCAGGCGTGCCACAGCCTAAATCTGTAAAGGCCCACTCCACAAGGAAGGTGGGCTCATCTTGGGCGGCTGCCCGAGGAGTCTCGGCATTACAACTTTGCCGAGCAGCTACGTGGTCAGGGGAGAACACGTTTGTAAAATTTTACAAATTTGATACTCTGGCTACAGAGGACCTGGAGTTTTCTCATTCGGTGCTGCAGAGTCATCCGCACTCTCCCGCCCGTTTGGGAGCTTTGGTATAATCCCCATGGTCCTGACGGAGTCCCCAGCATCCACTAGGACGTTAGAGAAAATAAGAATTTACTTACCGATAATTCTATTTCTCATAGTCCGTAGTGGATGCTGGGCGCCCATCCCAAGTGCGGATTGTCTGCAATACTTGTACATAGTTATTGTTACAAAAATCGGGTTATTATTGTTGTGAGCCATCTTTTTAGAGGCTACTTCGTTTTGTTATCATACTGTTAACTGGGTTCAGATCACAAGTTGTATGGTGTGATTGGTGTGGCTGGTATGAGTCTTACCCGGGATTCAAGATCCTTCCTTATTGTGTACGCTCGTCCGGGCACAGTACCTAACTGAGGCTTGGAGGAGGGTCATAGGGGGAGGAGCCAGTACGCACCATGTGACCTAAAAGCTTTTTTAGATGTGCCCTGTCTCCTGCGGAGCCCGCTATTCCCCATGGTCCTGACGGAGTCCCCAGCATCCACTACGGACTATGAGAAATAGAATTATCGGTAAGTAAATTCTTATTTTCTTCCTCTTCCTCTCATACCAAAGGTGCTGAGAATCATAAGAAAAAGAGGAGTGAGAACAATACTCATTGTTCCGGATTGGCCAAGAAGGACTTGGTATCCAGATCTGCAAGAAATGCTCACAGAGGACCCGTGGCCTCTGCCTCTAAGACAGGACTGGTTGCAACAGGGGCCGTGTCTGTTCCAAGACTTACCGCGGCTGCGTTTGACGGCATGGCGGTTGAACGCCGGATCCTAGCAGAAAAAGGCATTCCGGATGAGGTCATTCCTACGCTGATAAAGGCTAGGAAGGACGTGACGGCTCAACATTATCACCGTATATGGCGAAAATATGTTGCTTGGTGTGAGGCCAGGAATGCCCCTACAGAGGAATTCCAGCTGGGCCGTTTCCTTCACTTCCTACAGTCGGGAGTGACTTTGGGCCTAAAATTGGGTTCCATTAAAGTCCAGATTTCGGCCCTATCCATTTTCTTTAAAAAAAGAACTGGCTTCTCTGCCTGAAGTTCAGACGTTTGTAAAGGGAGTGCTGCATATTCAGCCCCCTTTTGTGCCTCCAGTGGCACCTTGGGATCTTAACGTGGTGTTGAGTTTCCTGAAATCACACTGGTTTGAACCACTCAAGACGGTGGAATTGAAATATCTCACGTGGAAGGTGGTCATGCTACTAGCATCCACTAGGACATTAGAGAAAATAAGATTTTACTTACCGGTAAATCTATTTCTCGTAGTCCGTAGTGGATGCTGGGCGCCCGTCCTAAGTGCGGACTTATTCTGCAATGCTTGTATATAGTTATTGCTTAAATAAGGGTTATGTTATAGTTGCATCAAGGTTGATCTGATGCTCTATTGTTGTTCATACTATTAACTGGGTAAGGTTATCACAAGTTATACGGTGTGGCTGGTATGTATCTTGCCCTGGATTACCAAAATCCTTTCCTTGTACTGTCAGCTCTTCCGGGCACAGTTTTTCTAACTGAGGTCTGGAGGAGGGTCATAGAGGGAGGAGCCAGAGCACACCAGAATCTAAATTCTTTCTTAAAGTGCCCATGTCTCCTGCGGAGCCCGTCTGTTTCCCATGGTCCTTACGGAGTCCCCAGCATCCACTACGGACTACGAGAAATAGATTTACCGGTAAGTAAAATCTTTTTTTTTTATTTTATTTTTATCCATGGCAAGAAACATGGTGGGTGTTTAGTCATCTGTTGCCTTGGATATCACCAAGTGCCACTAAGAGGCGCTCTGGTAAAATCCTATTATGTTAATGGAAACCTTAATAGAGTGCAAGTGAAAGATGGACAATTACAGTAGAAACAGATATATATTTCACATGCATAATCATTCTAAGACCATTATTGTGAGCAAACAGAATACATCAGGCTTCTATAAAATCTAAAAATGTATGTGTGTGTTCCAGCATAACTCTGGAATGCTTGGAGCAATTTACACCAAACTTGGTCCACATATGCCTTGCAATCTGGCAAAAAATACTGTGGGGGTAAAGACACTGCTAGCACCCCCATGGGTGGGAAGGGGGTGACATATAAAAATCCATAGTTTTCGTGGTCGTGGAGATTAATAGTCACACTCCCGATGCCGTTTAAGTCAAGTTCAGCCCCCATCAGCATGGGGGGTGAAAAATAAAATGACCGACATTAGGGTCAAATCCATAGTGCGAAGCCGTGGGCAAAATGGAGTGTGTGTATGTATGTATGTATATATATATATATATATATATGTGTGTGTATGTATATGTGTGTGTATGTATATGTGTGTGTATATATATATATATATATATATATATATATATATCTATCTCGCTCTATTGGGTCTGGCACTCCTTGTACCCGCAGGGAATCTGCTCCGGTGCCCTCCTTGAGCAAAGTGGCTCTATGTATGGTGAGTGGAAGGCGGCACTCAGGAGACTTTCATAAACGTACTTTAATGTATATCAATATACATTAAAGCACGTTTTCTACGTTTATGAAAGTCTCCTGAGTGCCGCCTTCCACTCACTATATATATATATATATATATATATATATATCTCAAAAAAATAAAGGGAACACTAAAATAACACATCCTAGATCTGAATTAATGAAATATTCTTATTAAATACTTTGTTCTTTACATAGTTGAATGTGCTGACAACAAAATCACACAAAAATTATCAATGGAAATCAAATTTATTAACCCATGGAGGTCTGGATTTGGAGTCACCCTCAAAATTAAAGTGGAAAAACACTACAGGCTGATCCAACTTTGATGTAATGTCCTTAAAACAAGTCAAAATGAGGCTCAGTAGTGTGTGTGGCCTCCACGTGCCTGTATGACCTCCCTACAGCCCACACAAGTGGCTCAGGTAGTGCAGCTCATCCAGGATGGCACATCAATGCGAGCTGTGGCAAGAAGGTTTGCTGTGTCAGTCAGCGTAGTGTCCAGAGCATGGAGGCGCTACCAGGAGACAGGCCAGTACATCAGGAGACGTGGAGGAGGCCGTAGGAGGGCAACAACCCAGCAGCAGGACCGCTACCTCTGCCTTTGTGCAAGGAGGAACAGGAGGAGCACTGCCAGAGCCCTGCAAAATGACCTCCAGCAAGCCACAAATGTGCATGTGTCTACTCAAACGATCAGAAACAGACTCCATGAGGGTGGTATGAGGGCCCGACGCCCACAGGTGGGGGTTGTGCTTACAGCCCAACACCGTGCAGGACGTTTGACATTTGCCAGAGAACACCAAGATTGGCAAATTCGCCACTGGCGCCCTGTGCTCTTCACAGGTGAAATCAGGTTCTCACTGAGCACGTGACAGACGTGAGAGAGTCTGGAGACGCCAAGGAGAACGTTCTGCTGCCTGCAACATCCTCCAGCATGACCGGTTTGGCAGTGGGTCAGTAATGGTGTGGGGTGGCATTTCTTTGGGGGGCCGCACAGCCCTCCATGTGCTCGCCAGAGGTAGCCTGACTGCCATTAGGTACCGAGATGAGATCCTCAGACCCCTTGTGAGACCATATGCTGGTGCGGTTGGCCCTGGGTTCCTCCTAATGCTAGACCTCATGTGGCTGGAGTGTGTCAGCAGTTCCTGCAAGACGAAGGCATTGATGCTATGGACTGGCCCGCCCGTTCCCCAGACCTGAATCCAATTGAGCACAGCTGGGACATCATGTCTCGCTCCATCCATCAATGCCACGTTGCACCACAGACTGTCCAGGAGTTGGCAGATGCTTTAGTCCAGGTCTGGGAGGAGATCCCTCAGGAGACCATCCGCCACCTCATCAGAAGCATGCCCAGGCGTTGTAGGGAGGTCATACAGGTACGAGGAGGCCACAGACACTACTGAGCCTCATTTTGACTTGTTTTAAGGACATTACATCAAAGTTGGATCAGCCTGTAGTGTGTTTTTCCACTTTAATTTTGAGGGTGACTCCAAATCCAGACCTCCATGGGTTAATAAATTTAATTTCCATTGATAATTTTTGTGTGATTTTGTTGTCAGCACATTCAACTATATAAAGAGCAAAGTATTTAATAAGAATATTTCATTCATTCAGATCCAGGATGTGTTATTTTAGTGTTCCCTTTATTTTTTTGAGCAGTGTGTGTGTGTATATATATATATATATATATATATATATATATATATAATAAGCAAATACCACTGACTCATCACAAAATCTGTTGAACCATAACGACATTTGGACAGTAGCTTGCCTTTGACGCAGGCACCCACTAAGAAGGGATTTTTCAAAATTATACCCACATAGAGGTTAAAAGGGGTGAGATGGTTATTGGGAATTTCCCCCTCACAGAGGAGAGTCATTGTGCTGGCCATACCAAGTCACGGAAGGGGGAGATCACAATGCTCTGTTCCTGGAAAGCTTGGTAGTCAGTAACTGCTTATCTGCTGTGTAAAGGTTACCAACAGCTCTCACAGTGACCGATAAGTGTTGTGTAAAAATCTTTACCTTTTTACTTCAAAGGAGGAGCCCGAAGGACAGCGAGAAGCTAAGCAAGGAGACCTAGGACCCTTTGAAATAGTCAGCCTGCAAACCCTACATATTTAACATACAGTGGGTGGAGCTTGGCCTGTCATCCCAGCAGTTTACAGCACTGAGCAGGGCAGCATCAGAGGTGGGACGGGGCAGAAAATGAGGCGGATTATTCTCAGCACCAGCATATTGACAGCATCAATCCGGGGAAGCCCAGAGGCGCGGCCTGACAGATTGCAGCCAAATCAGAGGCAGAGACTCATGTACAGTGGTTATGATGCTGGCTCATGAGTTTAGAGTGATTTATAAGTGCTGTACTTCACAGATCTTTTAGAAATAAATTGATTTCTAAAGTTTGTTTTTTCTTCCAAAGGACACTGCTGACAGGTCCTGTGGAGAAGGAGAATTTCTGCTGCGGAGTACACTGGGCTCCACAAGGATAGACATTGGTGTAGAGTAGGATCTTGATCCGAGGCACCAACAGGCTCAAAAGCTTTGACTGTTCCCAAGATGCATAGCGCCGCCTCCTCTATAACCCTGCCTTTTTGCACAGGAGCTCAGTTTTGTAGTTGGTGCTGCGGATAGCAGGCATGTAACAGAGGGGCTGCTCCTGGCAGCCCTAAGAGCTTTTTTGTGAGAAAAGTGAAGACTACAAGGGCTGCAGCAGAGTTTAGATGTCATGAGACATTCCCTGCTGCAGCTCCATCACTCCCCAGTGGCGCTGTACACTCCCGTGTCCTGGTTGCCGGGTACCTACAGCAGGAGGCTCCGGTTTTCTTCTTAGACAGACACGGCTGGGGCTCTCCAGGATCGTGTGGCTGCGCTTCGGGAGGTGGTAAGTGGGTCCCGTTCGCGGGACCCGTGCTTTATCGCGAAACGGCGCGGCCGGTGGGAGGCAGCCACGCGCGCTGGCGTGGACACTGTGACAGTACAGGTGACCCCACTAGGCCACCAGGGCGCGGGCACAGGTCGGTTTCTCTTATAAACCGTTTTATACAAGCCCATAGTACTGGTGGTTATGTCCAGCAGGAGGGATAAGGCTTAGACCTGTAGCCCCAGGGCGCCATTTACAGTAAATGTTCCCGCCCTGGAGCTGCATATCTCTCTCCCTCACTCCCAGTCAGTGTTTGGGCACCATTTCTCTCAGCTACACTGTTCCTGGGACTGCTTGGGCAAATCCTCCTTTGTAAAGCCGCCTGACAGTCAGCACTGTGCCTTTACATGACACTTAAGTATTCTACATGTTTTAGACAGTGATAGTTAGGAAAGAGTGCATTTGGTCAGGGTTATTTGGTACAATTTCCCTGTGATATACATCCAGTCTTTACTGTGCAGTTATATCTATTGATTACGTAGCTATATATAAGCTAGTCCAGTGCAGTATTATTGCTTGTCATAACGTCTGCATTGTACAAACTGTGACTGTATGTGTGTGCATTAGCTTGCTGGGTGACTTCCATTTCGTGTCTCTCACTCAGCTTGCTATCCCTATATTCTATAACCTGTGGGGGCTAGGTGCGTCAGGTTTATTATAATATAATATAGGATATTCACAAGATATACTTTATTGTATTTTTCTCTGTGAGTTTAGTCACCGTATCTCTCCCGATTCCCTGTTTGTGCTGACTACACTGCGCAGGGGTTTGGGTCAGGTATTGTGCTGCTGACAATTTGTACTGTGTTACCTTATACTGCAAGTTATAACATGTCTGCTTATGAGGGTAACGGTTCTGGGGCTGAACACATTGGCAGTTGTGCTGAAGCCGCAGATACCTTTGAGGAAAATATAGCTGCTGAGTGCTCTGGTTCTGGGGGTTCCTTGCCCCCCAGTGCGACTGTGGCAACGGGGGTCCAGAATGACCCGCCATGGGCTACTTTCTCCACACTACTGAATACGCTAGTTACTAAACTAACACCCCCTATGGAACCTCCTATGCCGGTCCAACCGTATATGGTCCCCGCGGTTAATCCGCCGTGGGCAGATAACTTGTCTGCTCAGTTAAAGAAATTGAACCAGTCACTGACTACTAAAAAGTCTGACCCTCGTTCGCCTACGACCAATGGGTCCTCTAAGCGGGCCATTACTTCCTCACAATCCACTGCTGTCACTGACACCTCGTCTGATGAAGATGGCGCTTACACTGACCCCACAGATTCTGACACTGATAATACTGATGGGATAGTAGGTCACAAGTGGATGTTCCTGATCTATTGGAGGCTATTAAGTTGATTCTACAAATTACGGATGATCCAGAGCCATCCGTTCCTCCTAAGAAGCCAGATAGATTCAAGCGTCAGAAGGTGGTTAAACAGGTTTTCTCTAACGTCCTAGTGGATGCTGGGGACTCCGTAAGGACCATGGGGAATAGACGGGCTCCGCAGGAGACATGGGCACTTTAAGAAAGAATTTAGATTCTGGTGTGCTCTCGCTCCTCCCTCTGACCCTCCTCCAGACCTCAGTTTGAATCTGTGCCCGGACGAGCTGGGTGCTGTTCAGTGAGCTCTCCTGAGCTTGCTGTAAAAAAGTTTTTTGTTAGGTTTTTTATTTTCAGGGAGCTCTGCTGGCAACAGACTCCCTGCATCGTGGGACTGAGGCGAGAGAAGCAGCCCTACTCTTTGCAGATAGGTCCTGCTTCTTAGGCTATTGGACACCATTAGCTCCAGAGGGATCGTACACAGGATCTCACCCTTGTCGTCCGATCCTGGAGCCGCGCCGCCGTCCCCCTCGCAGAGCCGGAAGACAGAAGCCGGGTGAAAGAAGCAAGAAGACTTCGAAATCGGCGGCAGAAGACTCCAGTCTTCACTGATGTAGCGCACAGCACTGCAGCTGTGCGCCATTGCTCCCACATACTCCGATCACTGTAAGGGTACAGGGCGCGGGGGGGGGGGGGGGGGGCGCCCTGGGCAGCAATTAGAGACCTCTTTGGCAAAAGTTTGCATATATACAGTTGGGCACTGTATATATGTATGAGCCCCCGCCAAGAATTGTACATTAAAGCGGGACAGAAGCCTGCCGCTGAGGGGGCGGGGCTTCTTCCTCAGCACTCACCAGCGCCATTTTTTCTCCACAGCTCCGCTGAGAGGAAGGTGGTGGTCAAGGTTATCCTCCTTCAACAAGGAAAGAGTTATTATTCGACCATGTTTGTGGTACCGAAACCGGACGGTTCGGTCAGACCCATATTGAATTTAAAATCCCTGAACATATACCTGAAAAGGTTCAAGTTCAAGATGGAATTGCTCAGAGCGGTCATCGCAAGCCTGGAAGGGGGGGATTTTATGGTTTCTCTGGACATAAAGGATGCATACCTTCATGTCCCCATTTAGCCACCTCATCAGGCGTACCTCAGATTTGTGGTACAGGATTGTCATTACCAGTTTCAGACGTTGCCGTTTGGTCTCTCCACGGCACCGAGAATATTTACCAAGGTAATGGTGGAAATGATGGTACTCCTGCGGAAGCAAGGGTCACAATTATCCCATACTTGGACGATCTCCTCATAAAGGCGAGGTCCAGGGAGCAGTTGCTGATCAGCGTAGCACGCTCTCTGGAAATGTTACGACAACACGGCTGGATTCTAAATATTCCAAAGTCGCAGTTGGTTCCTACGACTCGTCTGCCCTTCCTGAGCATGATTCTGGACACAGACCAGAAGAGGGTTTATCTCCCGATGGAGAAGGCTCAAGAACTCATGACACTGGTCAGAAACCTATTGAAACCAAAACAGGTGTCGGTGCATCACTGCACGCGAGTCCTGGGAAAGATGGTGGCATCATACGAGGCCATTACCTTCGGCAGGTTCCATGAGAGGACCTTTCAATGGGATCTACTGTACAAATGGTCTGGATCACATCTTCAATTGCATCGGTTAATCACCCTATCCCCCAGGGCCAGGGTGTCTCTCCTGTGGTGGCTGCAGAGTGCTCACCTCCTCGAGGGCAGCAGATTCGGCATTCAGGACTGGGTCCTGGTGACCACGGATGCAAGCCTCCGAGGGTGGGGGGCAGTCACACAGGGAAGAAATTTCCAAGGTCTGTGGTCAAGTCAGGAGACTTGCCTCCACATCAACATCCTAGAACTAAGGGCCATATACAACGCCCTACGCCAAGCGGAGTCCCTACTTCGCGACCAACCGGTTCTGATTCAGTCAGACAACATCACCGCAGTGGCTCATGTAAACCGCCAAGGCGGCACAAGGAGCAGGGTGGCGATGGTAGAAGCCACCAGAATTCTTCGCTGGGCGGAGAATCACGTAAGCGCACTGTCACAGTGTTCATTCCGGGTGTGGACAACTGGGAAGCAGACTTCCTCAGCAGGCACGACCTCCACCCGGGAGAATGGGCACTTCATCAAGAAGTCTTCGCGCATGTTGCGAGACGGTGGGAACTGCCACAGGTGGACATGATGGCATCCCGCCTCAACAAAAAGCTACAGAGGTATTGCGCCAGGTCAAGAGACCCTCAGGCTATAGCTGTGGACGCACTGGTGACGCCGTGGGTGTTCCAGTCGGTCTATGTATTTCCTCCTCTTCCTCTCATACCAAAGGTGCTGAGAATCATAAGAAAAAGAGGAGTAAGAACAATACTCATTGTTCCGGATTGGCCAAGAAGGACTTGGTATCCAGATCTGCAAGAAATGCTCACAGAGGACCCGTGGCCTCTGCCTCTAAGACAGGACTTGTTGCAACAGGGGCCGTGTCTGTTCCAAGGCTTACCGCGGCTGCGTTTGACGGCATGGCGGTTGAACGCCGGATCCTAGCAGAAAAAGGCATTCCGGATGAGGTCATTCCTACGCTGATAAAGGCTAGGAAGGACGTGACGGCTCAACATTATCACCGTATATTGCGAAAATATGTTGCTTGGTGTGAGGCCAGGAATTCCCCTACGGAGGAATTCCAGCTGGGCCGTTTCCTTCACTTCCTACAGTCAGGAGTGACTTTGGGCCTAAAATTGGGTTCCATTAAGGTTCAGATTTCGGCCCTATCCATTTTCTTTCAAAAAGAACTGGCTTCTCTGCCTGAAGTTCAGACGTTTGTAAAGGGAGTGCTGCATATTCAGCCCCCTTTTGTGCCTCCGGTGGCACCTTGGGATCTTACCGTGGTGTTGAGTTTCCTGAAATCACACTGCTTTGAACCACTCAAGACGGTGGAATTGAAATATCTCACGTGGAAGGTGGTCATGCTACTAGCCTTGGCTTCGGCTAGGCGTGTGTCAGAATTGGCGGCTTTGTCACATCAAAGCTCTTATCTGGTTTTCCATGCGGATAGAGCAGAATTGCGGACCCGCCCACAATTTCTGCCAAAAGTGGTTTCATCCTTTCATATAAACCAACCCATTGTGGTGCCTGTGGCTACTACTGACTTGGAGGATTCCGAGTTACTGGATGTGGTCAGGGCTTTGAAGGTTTATGTAGCCAGAACGGCTAGGGTCAGGAAAACAGAATCTTTGTTATCCTGTATGCTTCCAACAAGCTTGGGGCGCCTGCTTCAAAGCAGACTATTGCTCGCTGGATCTGTAACACGATTCAGCAGGCTCATTCTGCGGCTGGATTGCCGCTGCCTAAATCAGTTAAGGCCCATTCCACAAGGAAGGTGGGCTCTTCTTGGGCGGCTGCCCGAGGGATCTCGGCATTACAGCTTTGCCGAGCGGCTACTTGGTCAGGTTCAAACACCTTTGCAAAGTTCTACAAGTTTGATACCCTGGCTGAGGAGGACCTTGTGTTTGCTCATTCGGTGCTGCAGAGTCATCCGCACTCTCCCGCCCGTTTGGGAGCTTTGGTATAATCCCCATGGTCCTTACGGAGTCCCCAGCATCCACTAGGACGTTAGAGAAAATAAGATTTTACTTGCCGGTAAATATATTTCTCGTAGTCCGTAGTGGATGCTGGGCGCCCGTCCCAAGTGCGGACTTATTCTGCAATGCTTGTATATAGTTATTGCTTAAATAAGGGTTATGTTATAGTTGCATCAAGGTTGATCTGATGCTCTATTGTTGTTCATACTGTTAACTGGGTAAGGTTATCACAAGTTATACAGTGTGATTGGTGTGGCTGGTATGTATCTTGCCCTGGATTACCAAAATCCTTTCCTTGTACTGTCAGCTCTTCCGGGCACAGTTTCTCTAACTGAGGTCTGGAGGAGGGTCATAGAGGGAGGAGCCAGAGCACACCAGAATCTAAATTCTTTCTTAAAGTGCCCATGTCTCCTGCGGAGCCCGTCTATTCCCCATGGTCCTTACGGAGTCCCCAGCATCCACTACGGACTACGAGAAATAGATTTACCGGTAAGTAAAATCGTATTTTTTCTCATACGTCCTAGAGGATGCTGGGGTCCACTTCAGTACCATGGGGTATAGATGGTTCCGTAGGAGCCATAGGCACTTTAAGACTTTTCAAAGGGTGTGAACTGGCTCCTCCCTCTATGCCACTCCTCCAGACCTTTAGAAATGTGCCCAGGCAGACTGGATGCACTCCAGGGGAGCTCTACTGAGTTTCTCTGAAAAGACTTCTGTTAGGTTTTTTATTTTTAGGGAGGACTGCTGGCAACAGTCTCCCTGCTTCGTGGGACTGAGGGGGCAGAAGTAGGAACCAACTTCCTAAAGAGTTTCATGGCTCTGCTTCTTGCTGAAAGGACACCATTAGCTCCTGAACGCTAGCTGTGCCTAGATGCTCACTCCCACAGCATGCCGTCACCCCCCTTGCAGAGCCAGAAGACAGGTGAGTGTTAGAAGAGAGATCTTCAGTCAAGGTGACGGCTAAATGTACCGCGCAGCTGGCGGGAACGCAGCGCGCCATGTTGCCCTCACATACACAGGCATTGCAGGGGGGAAGGGGGGGGGCGCCCTGGGCAGCATGAAACCTAATAAAACTGGCAAATAAATGGGCATAAGATGCTGAGGCACAGTCCTACCCCCGCCAGTATAAAAATTTACCTAAGAAATGCTGAGGAGAAACGCGCCATTACGGGGGTGGAGCTTCCTCAGTCAGCCAGCACACTGCTCAGCGCCATTTCTCTTACGTCCTAGAGGATGCTGGGGACTCCAAAAGGGGTATAGACGGGATCCGCAGGAGACATGGGCACACTATAAGACTTTGAATGGGTGTGAACTGGTTCCTCCCTCTATGTCCCTCCTCTAGACATCAGTTAGATTCTGTGCCCAGAGAGACTGGACACACACTAGGGGAGCTCTACTGAGTTTCTCTGAAAATACTTTGTTAGGTTTTTTATTTTCAGGGAGACCTGCTGGCTACAGGCTCCCTGCTTCGTGGGAGTGAGGGGAGAGAAGCAGACATACTTCTTCTGAGTTAAAGGCTCTGCTTCTTAGGCTACTGGACACCATTAGCTCCAGAGGGTTCGATCACTTGGTGCGCCTAGCTGCTTGTTCCCGGAGCCGCGCCGTCAACCCCCTCACAGAGCCAGAAGAAAGAAGCCGGGTGAGTATATAGAAGCAAGAGGACTTCAGTGACGAGGTATAGCGCAGCGGTCGCGCTGCGCCCCATGCTACCACACATACTTCCAACGGCACTTACAGGGTGCAGGGGGGGCGCCCTGGGCAGCATGTTACTGAGGCAAAAAACTGGCTAAAGAGACATATTATAAGTGCCTAGGCACTAAATATAAGCCCCCGCCAGTATAAATATTTAAAAATTGAGCGGGACTACAGCGTGCCGAGGTGGGGGTTTGGCTTAGCCCTCACAGCTTACCAGCGCCATTTTCTCTCTTCACAGACTTGCAGAGACGCTGGCCCGGACCGCCACTCTCCTGATCAAGTACTGGGAGCAAAACGGGGGAGGGGCACAGTAATTTGGTGCTATCATAACAGCGCACACATCATATATTATTTTTCAGTATTATATGGGCGCTGGGGTGTGAGCTGGTATACTTCCTCTGTGTTTCTCTAACAGACTTCCCTGTGGGTCTGTCCCCTATAGCTAGTGTGATTAGGTGTGTGTCGGTATGGTGTGTCGACATGTCTGAGGCTGGGTGCTCTTCCCCGGAGGAAGTTCCTGGGGGCGCAGAGAAGGATTTGGGAATGACTCTGTCGGCATCGCCGACTGCTGATTGGGTGAATATGTTGAGTACTTTGAATGCAAATGTGGCGTTATTGTCTAAAAGGCTGGATAAATCTGATTCTCAGACACAAACGTGGAGAAAATCCATGGAGGACGCCTTGTCCCAGGTACAGGTCCCCTCAGGGTCACAAAAGCGTTCATTTACATAAATAGCTGATACGGATACTGACTCCAATGTCGACTATAGTGAGGCCAGTTTACATCCAAAATTGGTTAAGAGTATTCAGTACATGATTGCGGCTATTAAAGATGTTTTACATATTTCTGAAGTGCCTGCGGTTCCTGATACAAGGGTTTGTTTGTTCAAGGGATAAAAGCCTGAGGTGACGTTTCCCCCCTCTCATGAACTGAACGCTCTTTGTGAATAAGCTTGGGAATCGCCTGATGAAAGGTGGCAGATTCCCAAGAGAATTTTAATGGCATATCCTTTCCCCTCTGACGACAGGGAAAATGGGAGTCATCTTCCAATGTGAACAAAGCTCTGTCACGGTTGTCCAAGAAGGTGGCGCTTCCGTCTCCCGACACTGCTGCCCTCAAGGATCCTGCGGATCGTAAGCAGGAAACGACATTAAAATCCATTTATGTCACTACGGGTGCACTCAGACCGGCCGTGGCGTCGGCATGGGTGAGTAGTGCTATTGCTAAGTGGGCTGATAATTTGGCATCTGACATGGATACCATAGATAGGGATAACATTCTGTTGACTCTCGGTTATATCAGGGACGCTGCAACTCACCTAAAGGATGTGACAAGAGATATTGGGATCAAGGGCCAATGCCATGGCAGTCTCGGCCAGGAGAGCGCTGTGGATTCATCAATGGAATGCTGATGCCGACTCCAAGAAAGCTATGGAGGCTCTCCCATATAAAGGTAGTGTCTTGTTTGGTGATGGCCTCGCTGACCTAGTGTCTACCGCTACAGCGGGTAAGTCAGCTTTTCTTCCTTATGTGCCAGCGCAACAGAAAAAGGCACCCCATTATCAGATGCAGTCCTTTCGGCCTAATAAATACAAAAAAGGAAGAGGCTCGTCGTTCCTTGCTTCAAAAAGTAGAGGAAGGGAAAAAAGGTCGCCTGCAGTGCCAGGCTCCCAGGACCAAAAGTCCTCCCCGGCCTCTGCTAAGTCCACCGCATGACGCTGGGGCTCCCCAACGGGAGTCCGTGCCGATGGGGGCGTGTCTCAGACTCTTCAGTCAGGTCTGGTTTCACTCGGGCCTAGATCCTTGGGTTTTAGACATAGTGTCCCAAGGGTACAAACTGTAGTTTCAGGAGGTACCCCCCCCCCCCCCCCCACGCCGTTTTTTCAAATCAGCCTTGCCAGTTTCTATCCCAGAAAGGGATACAAAAGCTGTGTCAACAGAGTGTCATTGTCCTGGTACCCCCATCCCAACGGGGAGAAGGGTTTTTCTCTTATGTCCTAGAGGATGCTGGGGACTCCAAAAGGACCATGGGCTATAGACGGGATCCGCAGGAGCTTGGGCACACTAAAAAGACTTTGACTGGGTGTGAACTGGCTCCTCCCTCTATGCCCCTCCTCCAGACCTCAGTTAGACTTTGTGCCCAGGAGTGACTGGACACACACTAGGGGAGCTCTACTGAGTTTCTCTAGAAAAGACTTTTGTTAGGTTTTTTATTTTCAGGGAGACCTGCTGGCTACAGGCTCCCTGCATCGTGGGACTGAGGGGAGAGAAGTCAGACCTACTTCTTCTTAGTTCAAGGGCTCTGCTTCTTAGGCTACTGGACACCATTAGCTCCAGAGGGTTCGATCACTTGGTTTGCCTAGCTGCTTGTTCCCGGAGCCGCGCCGTTACCCCCCTCACAGAAGAAAGAAGCCGGGTGAGTATTAGAAGAACCGAAGACTTCAGTGACTGCAGAAGACTTCAGTAACGGAAGGTACATCGCAGCGCTCCATGCTCCCACACACATCACCAACTGCACTTGCAGGGTGCTAGGGGTGAGCGCCCTGGGCAGCAGTTACTGTGGTTAATTTCTGGCGAAAATCACAGTATACGGTGTCGGGACGCCGTATACATTACCCCCGCCAGTGTGCAAGTTTGAATTTTAGCGGGCTACAGCGCCCCGGGAAGGGGCGGGGCTTAGACGCACATTGCTCACCAGCGCCATTTTCTCATATCTCTACAGTGCTGCAGAGACGCTGGCCCGGTCCTCCACGCTCCCGCAAGTACACAGGGAGGAAAAACGGGGGGGATGGGGGGTACATAAATTTGGTGCTTTCATTTATGTTTATCAGTGCTGATCATATATACTAGGTTTTTTTAGTGTATGGGCGCTGGGGTGTGAGCTGGCATACTCCCTCTGTGTTCTCCCTAAGGGCTTCTCTGTGGGTCTGTCCCCGGGCTTGTGGACTGTGTGGGTGTGTCGGCACGAGGTGTCGGCATGTCTGAGCCTGGGTGTTCCTCCCCGGAGGAAGTTATGGGGGGGTGCAGAAAAGGTGGTAGTTATGTAGGTTTGTCTTTGTCGGCACAGCCGACTACTGATTGGATGACTATGCTGAGTACACTGAATGCAAATGTAGCTTTATTATCTAAGAGGCTGGATAAATCTGATTCTCAGACACAAACATGGAGACAGTCAGTGGAGGACGCTTTGTTTCAGGTACAGACAGTCTCAGGGTTCACAAAAGCGTGCTTTTGACCAGATGGCAGATACCGGTACCGACACGGACTCTGACTCCGATATCGATTTGAATGAGGCTTCTTTGCATCCACGGGTTGTCAAGAGTATTCAGTACATGATTATAGCCATTAAAGATGTTTTACGTATATCTGAGGAACCTGCCGTTCCTGACACAAGAGTTTGTTTATTTAAAGGGAAAAGACCTGAGGTAAAATTTCCCCCCTCTCATGAGATGAATGAGCTTTGTGAAAAGGCTTGGGAGTGGCCTGAAAAACGGTGGCAGATTCCCAAGCGAATTTTGATGGCATATCCTTTCCCCTCTGACGATAGGGAAAAATGGGAGTCGTCTCCAAATGTGGACAAAGCTCTCTTGCGATTGTCCAAGAAGGTGGCGTTTCCGTCTCCTGACACGGATGCTCTCAAGGATCCGGCGGATCGCAAGCTGGAGACGACATTGAAGGCCATTTTCATTAATACTGGTGCATTGCTCAGACCTGCTGTGGCGTCGGTATAGGTGAGTAGTGCTATTGCAAAGTGGGCTGAAAATTTGGCTTCTGATATGGATGCTCTTGATAAAGATAATATTCTTTTGACTCTTGGTTATATCAAGGACGCTGCAGATTACCTAAAGGATGCGGCGAGGGATGTTGGCCTCTTGGGATCAAGAGCCAATGCCATGGCGATTTCGGCCAGGAGGGCCCTATGGGTTCACTAATGGAATGCTGATGCCGACTCCAAGAAGAATATGGAAGCTCTCCCTTTTAACGGTGGTGTCTTGTTCGGTGACGGCCTGGTTGACCTGGTGTCGACCGCTACGGCGGGTAAGTCATCTTTTCTTCCCTATGTTCCCACACAGCAGAAAAAGGCACCCCATCAGCAGATGCAGTCCTTTCGGCCTAATAAATACAAAAGAGGTAAGGGCTCGTCCTTCCTCGCTTCAAAGGGTAGAGGTAGGGGAAGGAAGTCACCTGCAGTGTCAGGCACCCAGGAACAAAAGTCCTCCCCTGCCTCTGCCAAGTTCACCGCATGACGCTGGGGCTCCCCTGGGGGGCCGTCTCCAATTCTTCAGTCAGGTCTGGGCTCGTTCGGCCCTGGATCCTTGGGTCTTAGACATAGTGTCCCAAGGGTACAGACTGGAGATGCCCCCCAACCGGTTTTTCGTGTCGGCTTTGCCAACTTCTCTTCCCGAAAGGGAGGTGGTGAGGGATGCGATACAAAAGTTGTGTCAACAGAGGGTCGTGGTGCCGTTTCCCCCGTCAGATCGGGGGAAAGGGTTCTATTCAAGCCTTTTTGTAGTGCCGAAGCCGGATGGTTTGGTCAGACCGATTCTGAACCTAAAATCCCTCAATCCATACTTGAACACTTTCAAGTTCAAGATGGAGTCTCTTCGAGCGGTGATCTCCAGCCTCGAATGGGGGGATTTTATTGCGTCAGTCGACATAAAGGATGCTTACTTACACATCCCGATATTCCCTCCTCATCAGGCTTTCCTGAGGTTCGCGGTGCAGGATTGTCATTACCAATTTCAGGCGTTGCGGTTTGGCCTTTCCACGGCCCCGAGGGTTTTCACCAAGGTAATGGCAGAGATGATGGTCCTCTTTCGCAAGCAAGGGGTCACAATTATCCCGTACTTGGACGATCTCCTGTTAAAGGTGAGATCGAAGGAGCAGTTGTTAAGAAATGTGGAACTCTCTCTGTCGGTTCTGCGACATCACGGTTGGATACTAAATTTGCCAAAGTGTCAGTTGATCCCGGCCACTCGGCTGCCCTTCCTGGGCATGGTCCTGGACACGGAGGTACAGAGAGTGTTTCTTCCAGAGATCAAAGCTCTGGAAATCCAATGCATGATCAAGGAGATTCTGAAACCGGCAAGACTGTCGATTCATCAATGCACTCGAGTGCTAGGGTAGATGGTTGCGGCTTACAAAGCCATTCCGTTTGGCAGGTTTCATGCCCGGATGTTTCAGTGGGACCTGCTGGACAATTGGTTCGGTTCTCACCAGCACATGCACCGGAAAATAAGTCTATCTTCCAGGACCAGAATTTCTCTACTGTGGTGGCTGCAAAGTTCTCACCTTCTAGAGGGACGCAGGTTCGGAATCCAGGTTTGGGTCCTGCTGACTACGGATGCAAGTCTCCGAGGCTGGGGAGCAGTCACACGGGGAAGAAGTTTCCAGGGAAAGTGGTCAAGCCAGGAAACTTGTCTCCACATAAACGTTCTGGAAGTAAGAGCCATCTACAACGGCCTTCTGCAAGCGGAACACCTGCTTCGAGGTCTACCTGTCCTAATTAAATCGGACAACATAACACCGGTAGCGTACGTAAACCGCCAGGGCGGAACAAAGAGCAGAGCGGCGATGGCGGAGGCCACAAGAGTTCTCCGCTGGGCAGAAAAGCACGTGAGCGCTCTGGCAGCAGTCTTCCTTCCGGGCGTGGACAACTGGGAAGCAGACTTCCTCAGCAGACACGATCTCCATCCCGGAGAGTGGGCTCTTCATCAAGAGGTATTTGCAGAAGTGACAAGGCGTTGGGGAATTCCTCAAATAGACATGATGGCGTCTCGCCTCAACAAGAAGCTTCCGAGGTATTGTTCCAGGTCAAGGGACCCCCAAGCCAGTGCAGTGGACGCCCTGGTAACTCCGTGGGTGTTTCAGTCGGTATATGTGTTCCCTCCGCTTCCTCTCATTCCAAAAGTGTTGAGGATCATAAGACGAACAAGGGTTCCGGCAGTACTCGTCGTTCCAGATTGGCCACGAAGGGCCTGGTATCCGGATCTTCAGGAATTGCTCATAGAAGATCCTTGGCCGCTTCCTCTTAGAGAGGACCTGTTACTGCAGGGGCCATGCGTATTTCAAGACTTACCGCTGCTGCGTTTGACGGCATGGAGGTTGAACGCCAAATCCTAGCTCGGAAGGGTATTCCTGGGGAAGTCATCCTTAAGGCTAGAAAGGAGCTCACGGCAAAGCATTATCACCGTATTTGGAGAAAATATGTGTCGTGGTGTGAAGCCAAGAAAGCTCCTGCGGAGGAGTTTCAGCTGGGTCGTTTCCTCCATTTTTTGCAGGCAGGCGTGGATGCAGGCCTGAAATTGGGTTCCATCAAAGTGCAGATTTCGGTTATATCTATTTTCTTTCAAAAATAAATGGCCGTCCTTCCTGAAGTTCAGACTTTCGTGAAGGGAGTGCTGCATATCCACCCCCCATTTGTGCCGCCGGTGGCGCCGTGGGATCTTGAAGTGGTCTTGCAGTTCTTATGTCTCACTGGTTTGAACCTTTGCGCAAGGTTGAGTTAAAGTTTGTCACTTGGAAAGTGGTCATGCTTTTAGCCTTGGCGTCCGCCAGACGGGTGTCGGAATTGACGGCTTTGTCTCACAAGAGCCCATATTTGATTTTCCATGTGGATAGAGCGGAATTGAGGACTCGTCAACACTTTCTGCCGAAGGTGGTTTCTTCGTTTCACATAAATCAACCTATTGTGGTGCCTGTGGCTACGGATGCCGTGGCGGTGCCAAAATCTCTCGATGTCGTGAGAGCTTTGAAAATTTATGTCGCCAGAAGGGCTCTTGTTAGAAAACGGAGGCTCTGTTTGTCCTGTATGCTTCCAACAAGATTGGAAATCCTGCTTCCAAGCAGACTATTGCATGCTGGATTTGTAATACAATCCAGCAGGCTCATTCTATGGCTGGATTGCTGTTGCTGAAGTCAGTGAAGGCCCATTCTAAAACTTTGCCGATCAGCTACGTGGTCGGGTTCAAACACTTTTGCTAAGTTCTACAGGAATGATACCCTGGCTGATGAGGACCTCATGTTTGCTCAGTCGGTGCTGCAGAGTCGTCTGCACTCCCGCCCGGTCTGGAGCTTTGGTATAGACCCCATGGTCCTTTTGGAGTCCCCAGTATCCTCTAGTACGTAAGAGAAAATAGGATTTTAATACCTACTGGTAAATCCTTTTCTCCTAGTCCATAGAGGATGCTGGGCGCCCATCCCAGTGTGGACTGTTACTTGCAGTTGTATTGTTAGTTATTGTTTTCGGTTACACGAAGGTTGTGTATCGGTTATGTTCAGCTTGTTGCTGTTTTTCGTTCATACTGTTCTCTGATTTTCCTGGTAATTCAGTTGTACAGTGTGTTGTGGTGTGAGCTGGTATGTATCTCACCCTTAGTGTAACAAAAATCCTTTTCCTCGAAATGTCCATCTCCCTGGGCACAGCTCCTATAACTGAGGTCTGGAGGAGGGGCATAGAGGGAGGAGCCAGTTCACACCCATTCAAAGTCTTATAGTGTGCCCGTGTCTCCTGCGGATGCCGTCTATACCCTATGGTCCTTTTGGAGTCACATAAGAGACCGTTTGCAAACATGGTACATACTGATATCGACACGGACTCTGATTCCTGTGTCGACAATAGTAATTCCAGGGGGATAGATCACAAATTGGCAAAAAGCGTACAATATATGATTGTTGATATAAAGGAGGTCTTAGAAGTTACAGAAGCCTCTACTGTACCTCAGGAGAAGGCTTATTTCTATAAGAAAAAGAAATGTAAGGTAACTTTCCCTCCTTCCCACAAGCTCAATAATCTTTTTGAGGGAGTTTGGGTGAATCCTGAAAAGAAATTTCATATTCCCAAAAGGATTCAGATTGCTTATCCTTTTCCTTTAGAGGACAGGAAAAGATGGGAGTCACCCCAGGTGTTAGACAGTGCACTGTAAAGGTTAACAAAAAAGGTGATTCTCCCTGCACCTGGGACGGCTTCACTAAAGGAGCCGGCAGACCGCAAAATGGAGACCACGTTAAAATCTATTTATGTGGCCAATGGTACGCTGCTCAGACCCACCAATGCTTGCGCGGGGGGGAGTCGTGCTATTGAAAAATGGTCTGATAACTTGTCATCGGAAATTGACACGATTGATTGAGACGAGTTACTCCTAACGTTAGGTAACATCAGAGATGCTGCCGCATGCATGCTGGAAGCTATGAAGAATATTGGACTTTTGGGTTCAACAGCCGCTACCATGGCAGTATCGGCTCGGAGGGCGTTGTGGATTCGCCAGTGGAATGCTGATGCAGATTCCAAAAGAAATATGGAGGCTCTCCCGTATAAAGGTGAGGCCCAACGAATACAAAAAGGCCAAAGGTTCCCCGTTCTTTGCATACTTCTGCAAAATCTGCAGCATGACGCTGGGGCTCCCTTGCGGGAGTCCGCTCGGGTGGGAGCACGTCTGAAACTTTTCAGTCAAATTTGGATTCAATCTGTCCTGGACCCATGGGTCTTACAAATAGTGTCCCAAGGGTACAGACTGGAGTTTCAAGACGTCCCCCCATGCCGATTTTTCAAATCGACCTTGCCAGCTTCTCTTCCAGAAAGAGAGGCAGTAACAACGGCAATTCAAAAACTATGTCAGGATCAGGTTATTATCCTGGTACCTTTGTCACAACGAGGAGAAGGTTTTTTATTCAAGCCTCTTCGTAGTTCCGAAGCCGAACGGCTCAGTCAGACCGATTTTAAACCTGAAAAATCTGAATCTCTACCTGAAAAGGTTCAAGTTCAAGATGGAATCCCTGAGGGCAGTGATTTCCAGTCTGGAGGAGGGGGACTTCATGGTGTCAGTAGACATAAAGGATGCTTACTTGCATGTTCCCATGTATCCTCCTCACCAAGCTTATCTGAGATTTGCAGTACAGGTTTGCCATTACCAGTTCCAGACGTTGCCGTTCGGTCTCCACGGCACCAAGGGTATTCACCAAGGTGATGGCGGAGGTGATGGTCCTCCTTCGTCAAAAAGGAGTCAATATAATTCCTTATCTGGACGATCTCCTTATAAAAGCGAAATCCAGGGAACAGTTGGTGCGGAACATCGCACTCTCCCTGTCAATACTCCCAACAACAAGGTTGGATCATGAATTTTCCAAAGTCGCAGTTGGAACCAACGGCAAGATTGTCCTTTTTAGGGATGATTCTGTACACAGAAGTACAGAGAGTATTTCTTCCAGTGGAAAAGGCTCTGGAAATCCAGAAAATGGTCAAACAAATATTGAAACCAACAAGCGTGTCGATCCATTACTGCATTCGGTTGTTGAGGAAAATGGTAGCGGCCTATGAGGCCATACAGTTTGGCCGATTTCATACCAGAGTATTCCAGTGGGACCTGTTGGACAAGTGGTCCGGATCCCACCTACACATGCACCGGAAGATAATCCTGTCCTCCAAAGCCAGGATTTTGCTCCAGTGGTGGCTACACAGTTCTCACCTACTAGAGGGACGCAAGTTCGGAATTCAGGACTGGGTCCTGGTAACCACGGATGTAAGTCTCCCAGGCTGGGGAGCTGTCACACAGGGGGAAAGCTTCCAAGGAAAATGGTCAAGTTAGGAAGCCTGTCTTCACATAAACGTTCTGGAATTGAGAGCCATTCACTATGGCCTTCTACAAGCGGTACATCTTCTTCAAGATCATCCCGTGCAGATCCAGTCGGACAGTGTAACAGCAGTCGCGTACATAAACAGGCAAGGCGGAACGAAAAGCAGAGCGGCAATGGCAGAGGTGACAAGGATTCTCCTCTGGGCAGAAAGACATGTAAGAGCTCTGTCAACAATTTTCATTCCGGGAGTAGACAACTGGGAAGCAGACTTCCTCAGCAGACACGATCTCCATCCAGGAGAGTGGGGCCTCCACCAAGAAATCTTCTCAGGTGTCAAGTCTTTGGGGAGTTCCTCAAGTAGACATGATAGCATCTCATCTAAACAAGAAGCTTCAGAGAGATTGTTCCAGGTCGAGAGACCCTCAAGCAATAGCTGTGGATGCACTGGTGACCTAGTGGATGTTTCGGTCGGTATATGTGTTCCCTCCACTTCCACTGATTCCAAAAGTTCTCAAAATCATAAGAAGAACAAGGGTTCGAGCAATCCTTATTGCCCCAGACTGGCCAAGGAGGGCTTGGCATCCAGATCTACAGGAGTTGCTTATAGAAGATCCTCGGCCTCTTCCTCCTCACGAGGACCTGCTGCAGCAGGGGCCGTGTGTGTATCAAGACTTACCGCGGCTACGTTTGACGGCATGGCTGTTGAGCGCCGGATCCTAGCCCGAAAGGGTATTCCTAAAGAAGTCATCCCCACTTTTATTCAGGCCAGGAAAGGAGTAACGTCTAAACATTACCACCATATTTAGAGAAAATATGTGTCTTGGTGTGAATCCAAGAAGGCTCCTACGGAGGAGGATTCAGTTGGAACATTTTCTCCATTTTCTGCAGGCTGGTGTGGATGCGGGCCTAAGATTGGGTTCAATTAAGGTTCAGATTTCGGCCTTGTCAGTTTTCTTTCAAAAACAATTGGCCGCCCTTCCAGAAGTTCAGACGTTCGTGAAAGGGGTGCTGCACATCCAGCCTCCATTTGTGCGTCCAGTGGCACCATGGGACCTCACCTTAACGTGGTGTTGCAGTTCCTTCATTCGGATTGGTTTGAACCTCTACAGGAGATAGAGCTGAAGTTTCTCACTTGGAAAGTGGTGATGCTTTTGGCCTTGGCATCTGCAAGGCGGGTGTCTGAGTGGGGGCCTTGTCTCACAAGAGCCCTTACCTGATCTTCCATGAAGATAGGACAGAGTTGAGAACTCGCCAACAATTTCTTCCAAAGGTGGTTTCGTCTTTCCATATGAACCAACCTATTGTGGTGCCAGTGGCTACTGACACTTTCACTCAGTCAAAGTCTCTTGATGTGGTTAGAGCTTTGAAAATGTATGTCTCAAGAACAGTTCGGTTACGGAAAACAAAGGTTCTGTTTGTCCTGTATGCTCCCAACAAGATTGGGTGTCCTGTTTCTAAGCAGACTATTGCGCGCTGGAGCAGAGGGACGATTCAGCACGCTCATTCCACGGCAGGATTGCCGATACCGAAGTCGGTAAATGCCTATTCTACTAGAAAGGTGGGCTCATCCTGGGCGGCTTCCCGGGGGGGGGTCTCGGCATTACAACTTTGCCGAGCAGCTACTTGGTCAGGGTCAAACACGTTTGCAAAATTCTACAAGTTTGACGCCTTGGCCGATGAGGACCTCAAGTTTGGTCAATCGGTGCTGCATAGTCATCTGCACTCTCCCGCCCGTACTGGAGCTTTGGTATAACCCCATGGTACTGAAGTGGACCCCAGCATCCTCTAGGACGTATGAGAAAATAGGATTTTAATACTTACCGGTAAATCCTTATCTCCTAGTCCGTAGAGGATGCTGGGTACCCGACCCAGTGCGTACTTTACCTGCAGCAGTTATGTTTTTGTAGTAACACAAGTGTTGTGTTACAATTATTTTCAGCATGTTGCTGCAAATGGTTTATGCCTGTTGGCGTGTGTTATGTTGAATACCATGTTGTGCGGCATGGTTGAGGTGTGAGCTGGTATGAATCTCACCATTAGTTTAAAAGTAAATCCTTTCCTCGAAATGTCCGTCCCCTGGGCACAGTTCCTATAACTGAGGTCTGGAGGAGGGGCATAGAGGGAGGAGCCAGTTCACACCCTTTGAAAAGTCTTAAAGTGCCCATGGCTCCTGCGGAACCGTCTATACCCCATGGTACTGAAGTGGACCCCTGCATCCTCTACGGACTAGGAGAAAAGGATTTACCGGTAGGTATTAAAATCCTATTTTACCTCATTCTGATCACCTGGTTGATATACGTCAGGAATCCTGGGAAAATCCAGGTAAGAAGTTCGTGCCTCACAAGAAGCTGCTTGCTCGCTATACCCTCGCGCCAGAGCTGTCTAAAAATTGGGAGACACCTCCAGTGGATTCGCATGTGGCAAGGATGGTGGTTTCCTCAGTTCTACCTGTCACTACTGTCACGTCTCTGAAAGAGCCTACGGATAAACGTGTGGAGGGTTGTCGGAAAGCGATCTACACCCTCACGGGTGCTGCGCAAAGGCCCACTATTGCGGCGACATGGGCTGCAGAAGCGATTGAAGCGTGGGCCCAAGAGTTGGAAGCTTAAATCTCTTCTGACCATGCTAGACAATGCTTGTCATATATTGTCACAGCTTCGCACTATATTAAAGAGGCGGCTTCTGATGCCGGTGTTCTGGCAGCCAAGGCTTCTACTACGTCAGTCCTGGCTCGCCGGATATTGTGGCTGAGATCATGGTCTGTGGATCTGGATTCTAGAAAAACCCTGGAGGTACTCCCTTTTAAGGGAGATATCCTGTTCGGAGAGGACTTAAATAAGATAGTGGCTGATTTGGCTACTGCCAAAACAGCCTGTCTGCCTAGTACTGCTCCTTCTGTGTCGAAGGCTAAAAATACTTCCTTTCGTCCTGCAGGTAAAGCAAAAGGACAGGCATACCACCAACAGGCCCGCACTTCCAAACCTGGTAAGCCAAAGCCCAAAAGAGCCTGGGCTGCCCGTCAGCCAGCTTCCAAGACCAATAAGCCTGCCGCATGAAGGGGCGGGCCTCCCCCTGGGGGACCCAAATGTTGGGGGCTGGCTTTCTGGGGTATACCCAGGAATGGTTGAAGACAACTTCAGATGCCTGGGTACGGGAAGTCGTCACTCGAGGTTACGCCATAGCATTCAAAAACCGTCCCCCTCATCGATTTTGCCTGACAGACGTCCCTTCGGACCAGACAAAGGCAAAGACTCTTCATTCGGTGGTACAGACCCTCCTGGAAACAGGAGTGGTAGTACAGGTGCCCCTTGCTGAGAGGGGTCAGGGGTGCTATTCTCCGCTGTTTCTAGTACTGAAACCGAATGGGTCCTCTCGACCCATTCTCAACCTCAAGGCGTTGAACAAGTTTGTGAGAATCTCCAAGTTCCGTATGGACACCCTTCGTTCTATTGTTCTGGCCTTGGAACCTGGGGATTATATGGTCTCCATGGATATACAGGATGCTTACCTGCATATTCCTATAGCAGTGTCGCATCAGCAATACCTGAGGTTTGCGGTTGGCAACCTCCATTACCAGTTTCGAGCGTTACCTTTTGGTTTAACCACGGCTCCGCGAGTCTTCACCAAAGTTATGGCGGTGATGGCGGCGGTACTCCGCCGTCAAGGGGTCAGGATCCTACCGTATCTGGACGACTTGTTGATCCTGGCATATTCCCCAGTAATTCTCCTACGTCACCTAGGTCTGACTGTCCGGTTTCTGCAAGCCCACGGGTTGCTCATCAATGGTTGTTCTTGTCTCAGGAGAAAGTCCTGAAGCTTCAGGACAGGATTCGTTGCTTCCTCTCTCGTCTGCAAGTGTCAATGCATTCGGCGATGCAGGTGCTGGACCTCATGGTGTCAGCATTCGACATGGTGAAGTATGCTGAATTTCATTCTCGCCCTCTCCAGGGGCTGATTCTGGGCAAGTGGGACGGCCTGCCTCACTGGATCAGGTCTCACATGATCTCATTGACTCCGGAGGCCCGTCTGTGGCTGTACTGGTGGCTCCAGGACCAACGATTGTGCATGAATCGTCCCTTCTGGATACCCGACTGGGTCCTGTTGACGACGGATGCCAGCCTAAGGGGTTGGGGCGTGGTGTTGGAGCAACACTCCCTTCAGGGTCGGTGGACCAAGGAGGAGTCTCTCCTCCCGATCAACATTCTGGAATTGCTGGCGGTCTTCAACTCATTGAACCTGGCCCAACATTTAATACAGAACTGTCCTCTTCAAGTACAGTCGGACAACGCCACCACAGTGGTTTACATAAATCATCAAGGCGGCACTCGAAGCCGCTTGGCAATGAAGGAAGTCTCACGGATTCTTCAATGGGCGGAACACCATCTACTGGCCATATCGGCAATATTCATTCTGGGGGTCCTGAATTGGAAAGCGGACTTTCTCAGTCGTCAGGACGTACACGCCGGAGAGTGGGGCCTCCATCCAGAAGTGTTTCAACTCCTAGTGGAAAGGTGGGGCCTTCCAGACGTGGATCTGATGGCATCTCAACACAATCACATGGTGTCGGTCTTCGGAGCAAAGACAAGGGATCCTCAAGCAGCATTCGTGGATGCGCTGGCGGTGCCATGGAAGTTTCGGCTGCCGTACGTGTTCCCTCCGGTGTCACTCCTGCCCAGGGTAATTCGGAAGTTCAAGCATGAAGGAGGTATCCTGCTTCTCATAGCTCCGGCGTGGCCCAGACGGCACTGGTTCTCAGACCTTCAGGGCCTCTCATCAGAGCGTCCAATTCTACTTCCACAACGCCCAGACCTCCTCGTTCAGGGCCCATGTGTCCACCAGGACCTGGCCCGGCTGTCTTTGACGGCGTGGCTCTTGAAGCTTATGTCTTGAGGGCTAAAGGGTTTTCTGAGGCGGTCATTCAAACTATGTTGCGGGCCTGGAAGCCGGCATCTGCTTGAATTTACTATAGGGTCTGGTATTCTTACTTTGTTTGGTGCGCATCTAACAATTATGACGCTTCCAAGTTTAGTACAGCCAAGCTTTTGGCTTTTCTTCAGCAGGGCCTAGACTTAGGCCTGCGTCGGGCCTCCATCAAGGTTCATATTTCTGCCTTGTCGGTGTGGTTTCAGAGAAAAATTGCGACCTTACCTCATACCTTTACTCAGGGTGTGTTGCGTATCCAACCTCCATATGTCCCGCCTGTGGCTCCTTGGGATTTGTCGGTGGTTTTGGAGGCGTTGCAAGAGTCTCCGTTTGAACCTCTTGGTTTAGCTGATCTTAAGTGGCTTTCCCTTAAGGTGGTGTTTCTGCTGGCTATTGCCTCTGCTAGAAGAGTGTCGGATTTGGGTGCCTTGTCTTGTAGTTCCCCATATCTGATATTTCACCGTGATCGGGCGGTTCTTAGGACTCGTCCCGGATATTTACCTAAGGTGGTTTCTTCGTTCCACCTTAATCAGGAGATTGTGGTTCCGGCCCTTGTCTCTCCTGACTTGTCTTCTAAAGTCTCTCTTTGTTTTGTTTGGTTTTCACAAACGTGGCTGGCCTGCTCACAAGCAGACTTTGGCCAGATGGATTAGAATGGTGATTGCGCATGCGTATGTGAAGGCTGGTCTGTCAGTTCCTGCTCACATTACGGCCCATTCTACTCGGTCTGTTGGACCTTCTTGGGTGGCCCGCCGTGGTGCGACCCTTGAACAATTGTGCAAGGCGGCTACGTGGTCCTCAGTGAACACGTTCATAAGGTTCTATGCCTTCGATACTGCCGCTTCCCAGGATGCTTCCTTTGGACGCCGGGTTCTTGTGCCCGCTACAGTACGTCCCTTCCCATAAGGAACTGCTTTAGGACATCCCCAATGTCTATCCTTGTGGAGCCCAGTGTACCCCGCAGCAGAAAACGAGATTTATGGTAAGAACTTACCGTTGTTAAATCTCTTTCTGCAAGGTACACTGGGCTCCACAAGGCGCCCACCCTGACGCACTTAGCTTCTTTGGGTTGGTATGGCATTAGCCGCTGACAGTTCTCCTGTCATGAGAGTGTGGTGTATGTGGCTACTAACTGTTGTCGTCTCTTTTCCTGCTGCTGCATTGGGCTGGTTAACTAAAAACTGAGCTCCAGTGCAGGGAGGCGGGGTTATAGAGGAGGCGGCGCTATGCATCTTGGGAACAGTCAAAGCTTTTGAGCCTGTTGGTGCCTCGGATCAGGATCCTACTCTACACCAATGTCTATCCTTGTGGAGCCCAGTGTACCTCGCAGAAAGAGATTTAACAACGGTAAGTTCTTACCATAAATCTCGTTTTCTCAACCCGTGGAACCCTCGTTTTCTCAACCCGTATGTTCAAAATGTAAAAAAATCACTAATGTTGGCAGCTTCGGGGTGTGCGACTCCTGTTTGGGAATGGACGCTCAACCTGGGAGCAGAGGTCTGTCTGTGTCATGGGAAAATGCCCTGGCAGATATTTCTAAGGAAATGGCGGAATCCCGCAAGCAACATTTAGAATGGGCTGTGGGTTTTTCCAAAACTATGGAGGAATTCCTAATTAGAATTACTCCGCCCGAACAAGTAGAAAAGAATGCGTAAAGCGGTAGAGACCCCTCCCTCTCCTGTGGGAAGAGGAGGAGGGTCTAATAAAGGATGAGGGGGAGTTAGAGGCGATAGTTGATGTCAGTTCCTTAGGAGGAGGTCAAGGGGTTAGAATCCCTTATTGAAGCGGTAAAACAGGTCCTTAACTTCAAGGAAGAGGAGGTTAAGGAACCTGAAGTATTTGATCTATTTGTGTCTCAGAAACTGCAAACAGCAGTTTTTCAGATTCCTCAGACTCTCCAGGATCAAATGGGAGAAGCATGGAAGCAGCCAGATAGATGCTTCCAGATTCCCAAAAAGTTCACAGCTAATTACCCACTGCCCAAGATAGTAATGACTAAGTGGGAGGTTCCTCCGATTGTGGATGCCTCCCTGGCTAGACTGTCAAAACAATCTTACCGATCCCAAACGTGACTACACTAAAGGATGTGTCCGATCGTAAGTTGGATACGGTACTAAAATCTATATTTGTGGCTGCAGGAGCATCAAAGAGACCTACGGGTAAATAAAGCTATTGTAGCATAGGTTGGTCAGATTGTTCTGGCAGTGGCGGAAGATAACAGCCAGGAATAAATAGTTTGGCTAGCGGAGCATATCCGGGAGTCTGCCACATACATTTGCCAGGCTACAAAAGATGGTAGCAGAATAGCGTCACGCATTTCGGCGTCGGCTTTATCTGCTAGAAGGATTCTGTGGCTCAGAAAATGGCAAGTGGACTCGGATTCCAAGAAGGCAATGGAGGTGATCCCCTTTGTAGGTGAGACTTTATTTGGTCCGGAATTAAACAAGTGGATTTCACAAGCAACAGCGGGGGAAATCCACTTTTCTGCCTACCACGTAACCTAGAACTACACCACCGGTCAGAAGAAATTACTCTGCTCCGGTGTTCAACTCATTTAGGTCTCAATCCTTTCGAGCTAGAGGAAGAGGTTTTGGCAGTGAAGCTCGTGGAAGCAGAGGCCGTTCCCACAGCCCGAAAACAGGATTCAAAACCTGCTGACAAGACCATGGCATGACGGTCTCCCAGCTCACCTTGGGTCTCCAAGGTGGGCGCATGGATGGAAAGGTTTCAGGACACCTGGGCCAAAACCTCACCAGAAGTCTGGTCAACAATATTATTTTTGTGAAAGTGATTAATGTAGACCACTAGTGGGTACTACATTAAAAAAGGAGCTTAATGTGTGGCGCACTCTTTTGTAATATTAGTTACATAAAATATAACTTTTATTTCATCATTTAAAATAAACCTCTATATCCAGGCATCAGGGAGTGTTTGATTGCCTGAGAGTAAAACTACAGATAGATAATAATATCAAGCTTAGTGATATATTCTTGGGAATTAATTATGCTAATGACTGTAAATATTGCCTATTAGCATGACTTATTAGGTCAGAGTTCTAGATGTGAGTCTGACATAAACTATTCTCAAAAGAGAGTATGTGACTGTTCGCATATAAAATCTAACTACGTCGTGAAGCAAAATTAATAAAGAAAATGGTTAATTGAATAATTACCTTAATAAGTTCCCAGGGTAATCCTCAACCTTAAAGAATACATAAAGTAAGGGAGGAAAACATGGTTGTGATTTGTAACATGTGTACACTCTATCAGTCTATTTCATCCAGACTGTAGTGATCGTACAGATGTAGATTTAATGCATTCTGTATTCATAATAGTGTGATACAGTTGTGGCCCAAAAAAAAGGAATAAGGAAGAAAAAAGGCCGTACATGAGAACAGATAATTGATGTACTGTCTCATATATAACACATTTCTCACCTTAACACAATAAAAGTGTGTATATTGCTAAAGGACGTATATTAACGTAGTGTGCAAATGTAAGATGTACTATCTCATATAAACCACATTTCTCAATTTCACACGGGAAGGTGTATATCACTTTCCAGAGGCGTATATTCGAATAGTATACAAATATGTTGAACAAATAAATAAATATCTATGCAATTGGGAGATTCATATCCCTTCTGATTCTTAGGACAGAGTTCACATATTATCGATAACCCTCTTAAAAGTAGCAGCACATACAATCCATCATTTTAGTTTAATTTCAGTGACACCAATTTTCAGACTGTCTCTATTATTGAGACTGATTACTAATCAATACAGAACACCTTGGTATTCTCTTAAACCATTAATCCTATCAGATCCTATACATTATCTATTTCTTATTTAAACAAAACAGAATCTTGGTAATTCTTTCTCCTTATATAAACATACATGAACCAATTAATGCTTTATTAATAGATATGAGTGCTAATAGATATAGGGTCCCAGGTGTATGGTGACGGTTTCCCTTTCTGCTGTTGCTCCATGTGCCGTGGTTGATACCTTGGCAATGAATGGAGACAATGAGAGTAGGGGAAAATCGTCCACCTGGAGACAGAAGGAACAGAGTAGTGCGAGCTGCTTCTGCTGTCCACGCTTAATATCCCCCCTCCCCTGTTGTGAGAACACATTGCAGGGGGGGCCGTAGATGTCCAGCAGCGGATGAGAGGGCGGCTCTGAATACCTGTATTAGCTCAAGGTGGCACTGTGCCAAATCAGATCTCCGTAGATAGCGGGTAGCCGCTCGCGGGAGCCGGACGCCGGGTCAAGTGTAGTACTCGCTTCCCTGTTTGCTCTACACGCAGCGGACAGCCGCTCGCGGGAGCCGAGCGCCGGGTCAGATGTAATATCTGCTCCTCCGTTTACTTTACACGCTCGTGCCCCGCTGATAGTCTTTGTGCTGGAGCCGCTGCAGGACGTGATCGCCGGGTCGGGTGTGTTACCCGTACTTCCGTCTAATCTGCGGTCGCGTCCCGCTGTCAGTAATGATGACGTACGTTTCACATGTAGCTTGATCACATCAGTGACGCTCATGGGGGATAAACGGTATTTAAAGCAGAAACTGGGCATTAATCAATTAATTAGTTGACACAGGATTTAATAATGATGTTCACTTGTGCTTTAAACACAATCCTAATGCTGAATTGCTTTTATTAGTGAGATCACGATCATGTCAGGATTATCCTACAATCTAAGAAATATTGATAAATAGTACAAATAAATTCATGAAAAAATGTGTGTATTCTATGATAGTTACTGAACCTTTTGCTATGTCCATGATTGGACAAAAGATATTATAAAATTGTTAATTAGTTACATTTAATTGGTATCTAATTAACTTCTAATAAATTGTATCTTCAAATAGTATAGAGTTACCTTCCTACATGGAGCAAGTATCCCTATCCGTTCTTCCCTATCATATTCAGCCAGAAATCTCATGTCCATTCATAAAGTGATTATCTAATCCATATGAGATATAAATTGCTATCATGACATACCCTTTATTCTATTCCCACTAATAGTACATCAACACTATTCTACCAAATTGGCAAGATTTAAATAAGAGTAATGAAAGAATAGAAGAAATAAACTAAAATATATATATATATATATATATGTATAAAAAATGGGTGATAAATATACGTATCTCATCTATAAATCTTTGCATAAATATTTTGTTACTATGTCGAGCGTCAAGGTATGAAACAATAAGATATACATTTATCATAATAGTCGTTAAATTGTTTCAATATACTCTGTACTAATAAAATAAGAAATAATTACGTGATAAGTGAATAAAAATAATATTTAGGAAGAAAATATAAAAAAAAAAATATAAAGACAATCTTACGAAAGGGGAGAGGAGAGCTCTTAATGAAATCCAGAAGTGGGAAGACGTGGTAGTGAAACCATCTGACAAGGGGGGCAATGTTGTCCTATGGCCTAAGGAAAAGTATGTCCAAGAGGCCATGAGACAGCTTAATGACCCTCAGTGTTATGTCAAGACATTGTTCAATCCCACTGATAATTGCAAATTAAGCCTTGATCGGCTCATTGAAAGAGCCTTGAGAGATGAGGTGATTACGAAGCAGGAGTTTGAATTCTTGCGGGTGGATCATCCAAGGACTCCCACCTTCTATCTCCTACCCAAGGTGCACAAAAATCTAAATAACCCCCCAGGCAGGCCGATTGTATCCGGCATAGGGGGTGTGTCAGAGAAGGCTATCATTTTTATAATAATAATAATAATAATAATAATTTTATTTATATAGCGCTCTTTCTCCAATAGGACTCAAGGCGCTTAACAGATACACAGCATAATATAGTACAGAAAAATAATGAAGTACATTTTTCATAAAATACAGAAGCATGAAGATACTAAAAGAGATACTATGGAAATGCTTGAGTAAACAGGAAAGTCTTGAGTCTACTTTTGAAGGATTCTATAGTTGGGGCCTCTCGCACTGTGCTGGGAAGTGAGTTCCATAGAGTCGGAGCCGCATGACTAAAAGCTCGACCCCCAGATGAATTACGGTAGATTCTAGGTACTGCTAAAAGTCCTTCATCTACAGATCGCAGTAATCGAGTGGGGCAGTATGGGATCAGAAGCTGTTTCAGGTACCTTGGGCCTTGGTCATGTAATGCTTTGAAACTCAGTAAGCCAATCTTGAAGAGGATTCGCCATCTTACAGGCAGCCAGTGAAGGGAGTAGAGGATGGGTGTTATGTGGCTGGAACGGGGCTGGTTGGTTAACAGCCTGGCAGCTGTGTTTTGCACCAGCTGTAAGCGTTGCAATTCTTTTGCTGGTAGACCAAGGTAGAGGGCATTACAGTAGTCTAATCGAGATGATACAAATGCATGTATGACTTTTGGCATATCATCTGAGGGAATTAAGTGCTTGATTCTGGCTATGTTCCTCAGGTGAAAGAATGAGGATTTGATTGTGGCTGATATCTGATGTTTAAGTGTCAAGCCATCATCCAGGACAACGCCAAGATTCCGCACGTGATCACTGGTCTGTAATTCTGAATCCCCGAGTGTAAGTCCAGTTGGTTGGCTATGCTGCAGTCTTGTCCTTTGATGTTGCGGTCGTATTATAAGGACCTCTGTTTTATCCGGGTTCAGTCGCAGCCAACTGGCGCTCATCCACTCCTGTAGTTCAGCTAGACAGCCATTCAGGGTTGCTACTGGGTTATCAGTGCCCGGAGCAAAGGACAAGTACAGTTGTGTATCATCTGCATAGCAGTGGTAGACCAGGCCATGGCGCCTGATTATTTCGCCCAATGGGAGCATGTATACTGCAAAAAGCATGGGGGATAGTATAGAACCTTGTGGGACACCACATGGCAATGGCACTGGTGGTGATGAGTATAATCCAGATGATACTCTCTGTGACCTGCCTGTGAGAAATGATTTGAACCAGTTTAGGACTGTGCCATCCAGACCACAGAAGTGTATCAGTCGCTCAATCAGAAGCCCGTGGTCCACGGTATCAAATGCTGCCGAGAGATCCAGAAGGATTAATATTGAACAGTCACCTCTGTCTTTTGCCATCAGAAGATCATTTAACACACACACCAGGGCTGTTTCAGTGCTATGTCTTCTCCTGAATCCTGATTGAAATGGATCATAAATATCATGGGTTGTCAGGCGAGTTTCCAGTTGATTTGCAACCACTTTCTCAATAACCTTTCCTAGGAAAGGAAGGTTTGATACCGGTCTGTAGTTGGACATGCAGTCGGGATCTAAATTAGGTTTTTTAAGAAGTGGTCTAACAATTGCTTCCTTTAGGGGTCCAGGAAAAATGCCTGTCTGCAAAGAGCATTGAACAATTTTTGCAAAGACAGGACCGATTATATCCGTACAACCTATTAGAAGCTTGGTTGAGGCTGGGTCCAGACCACAGGTGGTGGGACGCAAAATCCGAGCAATTTCAGCAGTGTCCTTTACATCCACTGGGTCAAAGCTGGTCCATGAAGGCAGGTAGCTTATATTGGCAGGCTTTGTAGTTTGGCTCTCCTTTGATGGCACTGTGGATATTCCAGCCCGGATGGTGGATATTTTATCTGCAAAGAAGTTTGCAAACTCGTTGCATCTTGCTTGGGAAAGGGTCTCATCAGTCTGCAGGCATGCTGGCTTGCACAGCATCTCCACTGTGCGGAAAAGTTGAGCTGGCCTATTGTTTGCTGCTGTGATCTCATTTGACAGGAACTGTGATTTCTTGCGAGTGATTGTCGATTGATATTCTTCGTTATGCTTTATTAGTTTTATTTTGTCATCCACTAGGTTAGTCTTCCTCCATCGTCTTTCCAGTCTACGCCCCCTTTTCTTGAGCTCACTAACACTGTTGTCGTACCATGGAGCTTGACGATGTGGTTTACAAGGTCTTATACGCACAGGGGCGATAATATCAATTGCAGCCTTAACATCCCTATTATAATAACGGACTAGGGAACAGGGATCTTCACAGGCACCCAGTATAGCAGAGAGATCCATATTTGCTGCAAGAGCCTGGGGAGTCATACCCCTCCTTGGACGGTATCTGGTCAACTCCACGGGCAGAGATCTTATTTGAGGGGTTGCAACTGAGAACCAGAGGGAGTAGTGGTCTGACCAGATGACTGGGTTTATTTTTAGGTCAGTGACTTCTAATCCAATCTGAAAGACAAGATCAAGAGTGTGACCACTTTTATGTGTGGCAGAGGGAATTATCTGTGTGAAGCCCAGACCATTCATTGTGCACAGGAGGTCTTGGCCAAGGCGTGAGAGCTCATCATCCACCCATGCATTGAAATCCCCGAGGATGAGCCATCTTTGATGTTCCAGAACCAGGCCAGCAACAGTGTCTGCAATTTCTTGTAGAAATATCTTTCCATCTCCAGGTGGCCGGTAGATGAGAAGTACTCTGAAACCTAATCCTGTCGAACTCTGGGCAGCAATGCACTCAAATGAGCGAGTAGTTTCAATAGGGTGGACCCTAAGTTTAAGTTCATTTTTGAAGCAGATAGCCACCCCGCCACCCCTGCGGTCCAGTCTTGGGTTGTGGATGACAGAGTAGTTTGTTGGTACCGCAGCCTCTAATATAGGTGCTGCATTTTCATCTAGCCAGGTCTCTGTAATACAGGCTAGATCTGCAGATTCAATAAGGTCAGCAATTGTTGCAGTCTTGTTTCTTATAGATCTGGCATTACAAAGGACTGACCTGATTGGGCATACCAGAGGGCCTTCCGTTTTCTTTATGTTAATTGCAGGAGCTCTGGGTATGGGGGTCACAAAGCGAGAGTTGACAGTTCTGTCCTTCCAAACATAGGGCCGTCTTTTGGGTATTACTTCTATTTGATTGTTCTTTGTGTATGGGGGTGAGCAGGTGGGCAAAGGACGTAGATGGTTACCGGGGGAAATAAGTTTCCTGCCTGCTCGCTTCCCACGAATGCGCCTGTTTTTTCTTTTTAAAATGCCAAGGGATTGGAGAATAGAAGCCTGTGATGGTGTGATAGGAACTGCAGAACGTGGTGGGCGGAGTGAAAGAATGAAGCTGGAGCAATATGTATACATTTGGTCATCAATGACAGATTACTATGAGTTTGAGCTGCATATGATGATGAGAGAGGGAGAGAAAGCAGTGTTTTTTTGTTTTTGTTTTGTTATAGACACTCACCTACGTAAGCATGTTACTGCTTTGCCTTCATATACACGAGATACTGGTGATGTCATTGCAAAATTACATGACGTTAGACTAGAAGACAATTACATCTTGGTTGGTCTTGATGTAGAGTCACTGTACAGCAGTATTGACCATGCGAAAGGACTAGCCGCTGTGGAGTATTTTCTCAAAATGGAAGGTCCCAGCAAATTTAATTCCTTTTTACTGCGGTTGCTGCACTTTGTTCTTCACAAGAATATATTTACTTTTGCTGACACATTTTTTACTCAGATACGTGGAACAGCGATGGGTGCAGCATGCGCACCGACATATGCTAACCTATATCTAGGATGGTGGGAAAAGGAGATAGTGTTTAGTGAAATCAATGAACCATTTACCAGCAGAATAATTACCTGGATGCGTTACATTGACGATATTTTTGTAATATGGGAGGGGGATGAAAAACCACTGAAAGAATTTATTCAACGACTAAACAATAATGATTTGAATCTCAAACTTACTTATGAGATCAGTAAGGAATCTATCCCGTTTCTGGACCTCAGAATATATAAAGATCGGAATGGAATGTTGGCAACTGAACTCTACAGAAAGGACACGGCTACTAACAGTCTGTTACTTAGTACCAGCTCTCACTTACCAGCTACAGTTCAGAATATACCCAGGGGTGAGTTCCTGAGATTGAGACGGAACTGTTCAGATGATGAGGTATATAAGATAAAGAGTAAAGAACTCACTGGCAGATTGAAAGAGAGAGGATACAGCATGAGAAGCATCAAAAAAGCCAATAGAGCCCTTCTCCACACCGATAGGCAGTCACTTATCCTACAAGAGAGTAAGAGATCATTACAGTTGAGGGAAACAACAATGAAAAAGCCTGAGATACGGTTTGTAGGTGATTTCTGCCAAGAGTGGAAGGAGATAAGGGGGATAATTAACAAACACTGGCCTCTATTACTCAATGACTCAGATCTGGCGAATAGCCTGGGTCCGGCGGTATCAATGAGCTGGAAAAAATCGCCCAATATTAGGGATAAGCTAGTTAAGAGACATTTCTGCCAATGTCCAAGATGGGAAGACAAAATTAAAGGTACATACCCATGCGCATCATGTGCAGTATGTGCACATATTGTAACAAGACCAACCATTCTGGATAGAGATGGGAAAGTACTAAATATACATGAGTTTTCAAATTGCCAAACTTCAAATGTCATCTACTGCATTCAATGTCCCTGCAAAATGCTATATGTGGGAATGACCACTCGAATGGTCAAAACCCGCATTTTGGAGCATATGAGCAATATTAGAAACGTGGAAACAGATTTAATGAGATTCAGACAGGTCACATCGGTAGCGAGACATTTTCAACGCAAACACTCGAAATCCTCACATGACCTCAAGTTCTGCTGCCTTGAGAGATTGCGGATGGGCATCAGGGGAGGTGACTCTTCTAGAGAATTACAAAAATTGGAGAGTAAATGGATCTTTAAATTGGATACAATGACTCCCAAAGGCCTAAATGAAAATATTAATTATGGGGTCTTTCTTCCCACATAACTATGATATTGAATATTACGGGACTCATATCTCCTCCCAGAATAATCCAAAAAAAAACCCCTTTTTTCATTTATTTTCTATCTCTCATATTTGTCTCAAATCCCAAATATACGTACATATCTCTCTCTTCTTTCTTTCTTTCCTCTCTCTTTTACTAATTATAATTCCCTTATCCTACCCTATATGGAAATCATGTTGCTATACTAAAGACCAGTGCCTATATGAGATCTTTACTAATATTTACTATCAAGACTATTTTCTTCTCCTATGACTATAAAAATGAATTCCTGATATGGAAAATTTCTTTCCTACTAGATATTCTCAGATAAAATCTTTTATCCACTCTATATGAGAAATTTAATTAGATGCAATACTGGCGGTCACGACACTATAATAATTTTTCTCATTTTATAGCTATTAAATTACTGACACAGACGGATATATTAAATATTCTAACTCCCATATTAATTTCATCTCATGTAATAAAAAGCATATATATACGCATCATCGTATTACTCCGTCATTTACTTCACCTGCAATCATAGAACATATAACTTTTCACATTTATAAGCTTTTCACACACTAAGGTTTGGTATCACAACTTACTGCTATCACTATTTGAGATAATCATATGCACTTTTCGTTTATGATTCTATAATATACCAAGCAAAATATCACTAAATACACCATACTTTATCACGGTTTTTTTCTCTCATCATCACCATATTTTTATTTATTATAATTTTCTTCCTAAATATTATTTTTATTCACTTATCACGTAATTATTTCTTATTTTATTAGTACAGAGTATATTGAAACAATTTAACGACTATTATGATAAATGTATATCTTATTGTTTCATACCTTGACGCTCGACATAGTAACAAAATATTTATGCAAAGATTTATAGATGAGATACGTATATTTATCACCCATTTTTTAAACATATATATATATATTTTAGTTTATTTCTTCTATTCTTTCATTACTCTTATTTAAATCTTGCCAATTTGGTAGAATAGTGTTGATGTACTATTAGTGGGAATAGAATAAAGGTAATGTCATGATAGCAATTTATATCTCATGTGGATTAGATAATCACTTTATGAATGGACATGAGATTTCTGGCTGAATATGATAGGGAAGAACGGATAGGGATACTTGCTCCATGTAGGAAGGTAACTCTATACTATTTGAAGATACAATTTATTAGGAGAAGTTAGTTAGATACCAATTAAATGTAACTAATTAACAATTTTATAATATCTTTTGTCCAATCATGGACATAGCAAAAGGTTCAGTAACTATCATAGAATACACACATTTTTTCATGAATTTATTTGTACTATTTATCAATATTTCTTAGATTGTAGGATAATCCTGACATGATCGTGATCTCACTAATAAAAGCAATTCAGCATTAGGATTGTGTTTAAAGCACAAGTGAACATCATTATTAAATCCTGTGTCAACTAATTAATTGATTAATGCCCAGTTTCTGCTTTAAATACCGTTTATCCCCCATGAGCGTCACTGATGTGATCAAGCTACATGTGAAACGTACGTCTTCATTACTGACAGCGGGACGCGACCGCAGATTAGACAGAAGTACGGGTAACACACCCGACCCGGCGATCACGTCCTGCAGCGGCTCCAGCACAAAGACTATCAGCGGGGCACGAGCGTGTAAAGTAAACGGAGGAGCAGATATTACATCTGACCCGATGCTCGGCTCCCGCGAGCGGCTGTCCGCTGCGTGTAGAGCAAACAGGGGAGCGAGTACTACACTTGACCCGGCGTCCAGCTCCCGCGAGCGGCTACCCGCTATCTACGGAGATCTGATTTGGCACAGTGACACCTTGAGCTAATACAGGTATTCAGAGCCGCCCTCTCATCCGCTTCTGGACATCTACGGCCCCCCCTGCAATGTGTTCTCACAACAGGGGAGGGGGGATATGAAGCGTGGACAGCAGAAGCGGCTCGCACTACTCTGTCCCTTCTGTCTCCAGGTGGACGATTTTCCCCTACTCTCATTGTCTCCATTCACTGCCAAGGTATCAACCACGGCACATGGAGCAACAGCAGAAAGGGAAACCGTCACCATACACCTGGGACCCTATATCTATTAGCACTTATATCTATTAATAAAGCATTAATTGGTTCATGTATGTTTATATAAGGAGAAAGAATTACCAAGATTCTGTTTTGTTTAAATAAGAAATAGATAATGTATAGGATCTGATAGGATTAATGGTTTAAGAGAATACCAAGGTGTTCTGTATTGATTAGTAATCAGTCTCAATAATAGAGTCAGTCTGAAAATTGGTGTCACTGTAATTAAACTAAAATTATGGATTGTATGTGCTGCTACTTTTAAGAGGGTTATCGATAATATGTGAACTCTGTCCTAAGAATCAGAAGGGATATGAATCTCCCAATTGCATAGATATTTATTTATTTGTTCAACATATTTGTATACTATTCAAATATACGCCTCTGGAAAGTGATATACACCTTCCCGTGTGAAATTGAGAAATGTGGTTTATATGAGATAGTACATCTTACATTTGCACACTACGTTAATATACGTCCTTTAGCAATATACACACTTTTATTGTGTTAAGGTGAGAAATGTGTTATATATGAGACAGTACATCAATTATCTGTTCTCATGTACGGCCTTTTTTCTTCCTTATTCCTTTTTTTGGGCCACAACTGTATCACACTATTATGAATACAGAATGCATTAAATCTACATCTGTACGATTCTTTGAGGAAGCCCCTGTGGGAGGAGCGAAACGCGTCAGAAGCTGAACTGTTGGACCCCTGCTGGAGTTAGACCCATAGTACATACCGGCCGCAGCATTCATCTGCCGGTTGTTTATTCTTGAGTGGAGAGGAGCCGCTCACCGGTGCCCGCAAATGGCACGTAGAGGTGGAGACCTGTGGAGCATTCAGACCGAGCAGGACAGGTTGTAGCAGGCGCCAGTGCAGGTGCCGTTTTCCCCGCAGCTAGAAGCCAGTGTGGAGGACGTCGGGATGTACTCCTGCTGATACTACTTGCTCACACCTCACGTAAGATTCCGGTTGAAAACGGCTCTCATTCATTTTACTTACCTATGTTGGATTATTACATTCAAAGGAACTTTGATACAAAGTGACTGTCTATTGGAAACATCTATTATACGGGTTCTACCAGCAGCTACACTTGATCTATTTTTTTGACTTTGTAAATCAAGTCATTTAGCTATAGAGCTAGTTTTTACACCTCTGTGCACAGAATATGCTTAAGTCCACCTCCTTTTATTGGAAAGTATACATACTTGTCATCTTAGATGTTTAAACTACTAAGACCGGTCTTGTTTTATGATTTGTGATTATTCATATATTATTAAATATTTTTAATTCAATAGGAGTCTGTTATTTTCGTCAGCCATATCATATAAATTTATAATATAGCGCAAAAGTTTCTAACAATTGGAGTTTTGTGGATGAAATAGACTGATAGAGTGTACACATGTTACAAATCACAACCATGTTTTCCTCCCTTACTTTATGTATTCTTTAAGGTTGAGGATTACCCTGGGAACTTATTAAGGTAATTATTCAATTAACCATTTTCTTTATTAATTTTGCTTCACGACGTAGTTAGATTTTATATGCGAACAGTCACATACTCTCTTTTGAGAATAGTTTATGTCAGACTCACATCTAGAACTCTGACCTAATAAGTCATGCTAATAGGCAATATTTACAGTCATTAGCATAATTAATTCCCAAGAATATATCACTAAACTTGATATTATTATCTATCTGTAGTTTTACTCTCAGGCAATCAAACACTCCCTGATGCCTGGATATAGAGGTTTATTTTAAATGATGAAATAAAAGTTATATTTTATGTAACTAATATTACAAAAGAGTGCGCCACACATTAAGCTTTTTTTTAATGTAGTACCCACTAGTGGTCTACATTAATCACTTTCACAAATGTATACTGCAACTTTAGCTTAGTGGCGCACCTCCAACCTGACACAATCTTGGGCCCTTTTCTTTGTGGCTAAATAATTTTCCGCATTGGTTGGTTCACCTACAATTTATTGATAACTATTTAATGCTTGTGCAGTGTCCTATGGACCTTGTTGTCTTTCCCTAGACAACAATATTATTTCCCAGAAATACAAAATAGATTTTCTGAACCGACCTCACAGTCAGTTCTTTACGTCAGGCCTTCCTTCGTGCTCTCAAAGAGCGAAGGCATTAGACACGGCTATTCAAAAATTACTTCAAACGGAAGTAATTATGCCTGTCCTGACTTCCAAAGAGGACAAGGATTGTATGCAAATCTTTTTGCAGTACCAAACCCAGATGGGTTTGTGAGGCCAATCCTCAATTTAAAGGTGTTGAATCAATTCATGACGGTTTACAGATTTAAGATGGAATCAATAGTCAGTCATTACGAGCCTGGAGCAACAGGAAATCATGGTGTCAATGGACATAAAGGATGCGTGCCTACATGTCCCAATTTGGACCCCACACCAAGCCTGTTTGCGGTGGGCAAGACTCATTACCAATTCAGAGCTCTACCGTTCGGCTTATCATCAGCCCCGAGAGTCTTCACAAAGATCATGGTAGCGAAATTGAGGTCGTTAGGGGTAACGATAATACCGTATCTGGATGACCTCCATATTAAGGCTCCCTCTCAGGACCTCAAAAAGAGAAATTACCAGCGCTGGCTGATCATATATAAAATGTGAGAATAGGTTCTAAAATATCCGAAAGGCTTGTAAATAATAAACACATTTATTACTAGCACATATTAAAATACACACACAGGGTTAAATAAAGGAAATAAAATATGCCACATTATGCCTGGATAGGATATCGTTATTGTAATTTCCACAGTATTGTCCATCAATAATCGGTTATTTAGCATAAAACCGATACTTTGCAAATATGAGGTAGTTACCAGTAATCCTAGATGCAGATAATGTCCACCTGTTGAGTAACTGGAAGGTTTATTTCTCCTTGGCGGATATGAAGAAAGTCCAGATGGGTTGATGCTGCAGTAGGAGTGTCCAATCTTTTGCGCAAGAGTGTCAATTAGATGTCAGCCTTAATGGTGGATATCAGACCAGGCAAGAAGCTCAACGCGTTTCGCTGGTTTGTTTGATCCAGCTTCCTCAGGAGCAAGTGTTTAGTGGTTGGTGTAAAGCCCTTTTATACCTGGTTTGAGTGGCATAATTGATTGCACCTTGGTAATTGCATTACATATTAAAATACAAGCCTTTCGGAATTTCATTATATAATATTTAATCCTAGAGTCCCTATTGGTCCCAAAAACTCTAGACAAAGAGAAATATAAAAATGATTTTGTAAGAAGCCAGAAAACATACATTTAAGAATCCTCTTTGATCCACAGAGCCCCGGTCGTGACTGAAAGGGTCACATGACCGGAGTTCCGTCCAACAGTACATTACAATTGTGATCATGTGGTGCTCTGCACGTGATCTGAGAAGAAGCTGTTGCTATGTAATGGATGAAAACAGTATTTTATGTCCAGTCACGTGACAAACCAGATAACCTTCATGTGTCACGTGATCTGACGCCCGTCCGTATATATATTAGGTCCCGGCTAGTGGAGCAGTGAATTCATTGTCTAACTAAAACTTAAGGTTTAAGTAAGTTAAACTAGATTAGCCATCTTTATACTTAGTTAAAGATTTGTGATAATATAAAGTGGCAATAATAGAGGGATAACTTATATACAAGTTTTTATAGCAGATACTGAGTATGTGAGTCAAAAACGAGGCTTGGAGCAGGAATTGTACTACCTGTATGTGGAAACAATGCTATTGAAAATGAAGCGTGAACCGGAAGTGCAAATGTGCATGCGCGAGCCGGGAATCCCGGTGTTTAAAGGAGAAAAGTTTATATACACACTGAGGAAGCCGCTGAGATCGGAGGGTAGGCGGAGAAACGCGTTTGTGGGACTCATCATCTGTATTTTGCAGTCTTTTGGTAAGTTCCGAAGTGTCGTGGAACCAGCCGGTTCATTATTGTGAAGCAGCACATGAAAGCGCAAAGGAGCGCTGCACAGGAGTCCATTCACCATTTGCCATCCACAAAGAAGCTGCCATGCTCATACCAATATAAAGGAGAGGTACAAATTTGGGTACAGAGCAGAGTGTACTCTAGGTGGTTTTCTGGACCCTGGTGTTTGATGCTGCTATATATGGGTGCTATCCTGCATGTTGGCTGAATATCCGACTAACGGCTTATTAACAATTACATACAGCCGCACTTAATAATCAGCTTGGGTATTGCAATATATGGACGTATGCAAATATAAGCAGGTCGCTTGGTGATTATAACATTGTCTGTTTAACAAACAAAGAGGAAGGGGGGTGCAAATCCCCACCCCCAAATTCCCTTCCGCACACTGAAAATTACCTGTAACCATCCCTGAATCTATCTGGTAATAAAATTCAGAGAATTCGTCACAAATGTTTGCAAACACATGTTTAGCTGCTGGCCACTTCACGGCTTCTCTGATGCAGCAGTCCTAACTACTTGATAGCAGTGCCCACATTGGGCCATGTAATTTGTCACAGTACACCTCATAATAAAGGCCATTACTAAAACAGTTTCAGACTGAGAGCTAACTTACCAGGGAGCCACCCCCAGGATCTCCCATTGGCACTACAAGGAACAGCATGCCTTCCAAATGCTGCTCCCATTCAATGCCTCATGCACACAAGCAGACAAACAATTTGGAAGCTGCTCAATCATACCTGGAGATAATTATATATCAGGTGCTGGAAGGGGGAGGGGTCACAGACAAACAAACAAAGAGGAAGGGGGGTGCAAATCCCCACCCCCAAATTCCCTTCCGCACACTGAAAATTACCTGTAACCATCCCTGAATCTATCTGGTAATAAAATTCAGAGAATTCGTCACAAATGTTTGCAAACACATGTTTAGCTGCTGGCCACTTCACGGCTTTTCTGATACAGCAGTCCTAACTACTTGATAGAAGTGCCCACATTGGGCCATGTAATTTGTCACAGTACGCCTCATAATAAAGGCCATTACTAAAACAGTTCCAGACTGAGAGCTAACTTACCAGGGAGCCACCCCCAGGATCTCCCATTGGCACTACAAGAAACATTGTCTGTTTGACTAACATCTTGCCACCATTTTGCATGTGGACGTACTAACTATTAATCAACCTGACAGTGCACAATACCATGTGGCATTGAAAGATAAAATCCATCAGAACAGGAGCCTCATTGAGACTGTGATTGAGCATAATTGTGTATATAGGAACACATTCACTAAATGAGTGTGGAGAGTCGAGTAAGTCATACTTATTGTGCAATTGGTCTGCTATAATATATAAATATTTTTAATGTAGACATTTTTTATGTGCATATTTGTATTTTTAGATTTGTGATACTGGTCGGTATCTATTTGTGTCAATTTGTATTTATTTGATGGTATATAATAGTAAAAATCTTTTTTACAAAGTGAGAAGCGCTGTCTTATTTCTTTAATTTTAAATATGTTGTGTGAATTAAATACAGGTCCTGTGCGGGTTCAAAACATTTTGGTACTACAGATTGGGGAATAGTAACCTGGGCCGAGCACAGCGGTAGCAGAGTGAGGCACCTTGCCCGAAGCATGGCAAGCCATACAAGGGGACGTGGTACACTAAAGATGCTCGTTTGTGGCAGAAAAGTGACAAAACACCCAACAAAAACAAAAAAAATTCTACCTTTTTTTTTGTGTCGACCATTTACATGCCGACTTTTTGACCTTGTTGATTTTTCACGTTGTCTACCTATTCTATGTTCACCTAATGCATGTCTACTATTAGTGGTAGACCTATTGACTGTAGAACATTTTAGTGTATATCCCCCCTGCGGCATGCCTACATTTTGTGTGTGTCTGTGGCTGCATACAAGATGGTACATTATAATGATATCCTAGCCGGGGGGGGGGGGGGGGAAGGCACCCGACACTAATAGTTGCCCAGGACCTGTCCGCTCACTCACGCCAGGCATCTCCAGTTATGTGGTGTATTGAGGTAAGATCTATGAGAACACATCTGTATGCTTTAGTTTAGTTCCTGTAAAAACCTATATAGGCAAAACAAAACGGTTATTAAAAATTTGTATTTGTGAACATACAAGGAACATTTCTCTGTCATCCATAACGGATACTGAGGAAACTTAGTACGAGGGGATCCAAAGGAGCCGGTGCACTTTAAATTTCTTCAAACAGGGTGTGCTGGCTCCTCCCCTCTGTGCCCTTCCCCACAGCTCAGTTTAGAAAAATGTGCCCTCAGGAGAGCATGCACACTCTGGAGCTCCAGAGGATTTTCCTTCAGTTTATTTTCAATGTTCATTATTTTCATGTAGGCTGTTGGGCAACAGCCTACCTGCACCGAGGGAAGCTAGGTAGGGGACCAACACCGGACTCCTGAAGGTGCCGAGTCGGATCCTGAGGGTCAGTGTACTGCAGGCATTGCGCTCTCGCGCCCACACCCACAGCACGCCGCACACCCCCAGCACAGAGCCTGAAGACAGAAGAGTAGTGCGTGTTGCCGGGGGTCCCGCTAGTGGGGTCCCCCCAGTTCTTGGTGCAGTGCGGACGTGGGGCGGGCCATACAGACTCCCTCTGGGGTGATCCCATAGCGCCCCTGCGCATACTGGCAGTGGTAGTGTAAATAAATGCTGAGACCTCTTTTTACTCAAGATTGGGGACTTTGCTAGTATAAATATACATTTATCTCCGACTCTATTACAAGGGGTGGAACTACCTCAGAGCGGGACCAGTGGCTTCCTGGCACCATTTCCTGCACTCTCAGTGCTGCAGCAGGACAGCCAGCTCCTCCAGAGGATACTCCACGGCCAGACACTGGTACAGGGGTGTAGTTAAGGGGGATACCCCACTGTGGGACCCTTGCATTAGGCTCCTCATGTATTATACATAGAAATTGCCTCTCTTCTAACTTCTGCATTGTTAGTTTCAGGCTGTGTGCTGGTCCTTCCTCTCTGAGTCTCTCCACACATACTAGGCTGTGTAGGCTTGCTTGTACCTGTGTCTCTGTGTTTGTGTGTGTATGTAAATTTTCCCTGTCAGCATGGTGAAAAAAGTTGTGTGTAATATTTGTCACACCAGGTTTTCTCCCTCTTCTGCAGATTCGTTCATGTGTGAGCAATGCAGTCAGCCTTTACAGGATAGAGGTGCTTCAGGGGGAGAATTACAGGAACCAGCTCGGCTGAGCTCTATTAAAACTATGATGGCTGACATGTCTAATGAATTGACTACAGCTAGACAACAAAGGCAGCAGTAACGACAATCTATGGCTGTTCTGACTAAAGATAGGACAGAAGGCAGACGTGTATCTCCTCTATCTAATCCATTACTCCAAAAAAGAGGGTTACCTGACATCCTCTCTGATTCCGAGGATGTGGTGTCAGAGTTGGAAGAAGGGGAGGAGCTGGAATCTACTACTGAGGTGGAGGATTCTTCTCCTGCGCAAGGTGTAGAGTCACTTATACTGGTTATAAGGGATGTCCTACATATCCCTGGGAATGAGGCTGATGTACAGCAATCCTTTTTCTCTGCACAGAAAAAGCTACTGGTCTCATTTCCTGATTCAAAGGAACTGGATGATCTGTTCAGGGAGCCATGGGGTACTCCTGACAAGAAATTCCAGGTGTCAAAGAAATGGGTTGCAGCCTTTCTTTTTGCTCATGAGGGGCGGAAGGTCTGGGAAACTCCTCTTGCTGTTGATGCTTCAATATCATGCCTGTCTAAAAAGATAGTTCTACCGGTTCCAGGGGCTTCTGCCTTAAAGGAACCTGCGGACAGGAAAATAGAGACAATTTTAAAATCTATTAATGCTGCAGCGGAGGCCTCCCATAGGCCTGTTATTGCAGGTTGTTGGGTGACTCACGCCATACATACTTGGGCTGGTATCCTTCAGGAGGGCCTCACTGAAATGGTGTCGCTAGTTCAGCATATCCAGGATTCTGCCCATTTCCTCTGTGATGAAATCAAAGGAATTGGCATTATAAATGCCCGTATCTCTACCATGGCGGTTTCTGCACGCAGGGCGTTGTGGCTACGCCAGTGGGAGGCAGACACAGAACCTAAGTGGAGTGTGGAAGCCTTGCCCTTCACAGGAGATTAGCTGTTTAGAGGTGAGTTATACACATGGATTTCAAATTCTACCACAGAAAAGTCCACGTACCTTACCTCTGCAGCTCCACTGGCTAGACGGTCTTACACTGGGCCTTCACGGCAGTCATTTCGGACAGCACGCTTTAAGGGTTAGGCCAGAGGTGTCTCAAATGCGGCACGAGGCTTCAGAGGTAAATCACGTAAGCCTGATACCACAGGGTTTCAGGACCATGGCGGCAGCTCTGTCTCCTCAAAACCCTCAGCATGATGGTGTTCCTTCGCTCCTGGGGCATCTCAGGGCAGGAGCTCATCTGAGATTCTTCAGCCCCATTTGTAACAGCTCCTGCCAAGATGCCTGGGTAAAAGATTTGATCTCTCAGGGCAACAAACTAGAGTTTGAAAGTTCTCCGTCTCACAGGTTTTTCAAATTGGGATTACCGACTTCAGAAACAATGCGCCTCACACTACAGGAGGCCATTGAAAAATTGTTTCAGACCCAGGTCATTGTTCCTGTGCCTCTTCTACAACGAGGCGAATTATACTATTCTAGCCTTTTTGTGGTACCGAAACCGGACGGTTCAGTGAGGCCCATTTTGAACCTCAAATCGTTAAACCCATATCTGCGGGTTTTCTGGTTCAAAATGGAGCCACTGAGAGCAGTGATCTCAGGTCTGGAGGAGGGGAGTTCTTGGTCTCTCTGGACATAAAGGACACATACTTCCATATTCCGATATGGCCGCCTCATCAGGCCTACCTCAGGTTTGCTCTGTTGGAGAAACACTACCAGTTCCAGGCACTGCCCTTCGGCCTATCAATGGCCCCGAGGGTCTTCACCAAGGTGATGCAGAAATGATGTTCCAACTCAGGATTCAGGGTGTGAACATTGTTCCCTACCTGGACGATCTGCTGATAAAAGTGAGATCAAAGGAACTACTGCTAGACAGCATCTGCCGCACGACATCCCTGTTGTCACACCACGGTTGGATTCTGAACTTTCAAAAATCCCACCTCGAGCTGACCCAGCGTCTCCAGTTCCTCAAAATGATCCTGGACACGGTGGCTCAGAAGGTCTTCCTTCCAGCAGACAAGGCAAAGGCACTTCAGGAGTTGGTTTGGGCGGTTCTGCAGCCGAACCAGGTCTCAGTACATCTTTGCACCCGTCTTTTGGGAAAGATTGTGGCCTCCTTCGAGGCCATTCAATTCGGCAGATTCCATGCGAGGACATTCCAACTGGATCTCCTGAAGAAATGGTCTGGTTTACATCTGCAGATGCACCAGGTCATACGTCTCTCACCGCAGGTCAAGATTTCTCTCCTGTGGTGGTTGCAACCCTTCAATCTCTTGGAGGGGCGGAGCTTCGGGATCTAGGATTGGATTCTCTTAGCCATGGACGCGAGCCATCGGGGCTGGGGAGCTGTCACCGAAGAAGCACACTTTCAGGGCCTTTGGACAAGCCTCAAAGTCTGCCTTCCTATAAACATACTGGAACTCAGAGCAATATACAATGCTCTGCTGCAGGCATCTCATCTGCTTCAAGATCAAGCCACTCACGTCCAGTCGGACAATGCCACAGCTGTGGCATAAGTCAATCGACAGGGAGGAACAAAAAGCAAGGCCTCCATGCGGGAGGTTTCCAGTATACTTCTCTGGGTGTAAAAGAATGCAAGGGCAGTCTCGGACATCTTCATTCCGGGAGTGGACAACTGGGAGGCGGACTTCCTATGTCGTCTTGACCTACACCCAGAAGAGTGGGATCTCCATCCGCAGGTAATTCGACTGATAACAGACTCAACAACAAGCTTCAGTGCTATTGTTCGAGGATGAGGGACCCTCTTGCAGTGGCAGTGGACAACACCATGGGTTTACCGGCTGGTGTACCTCTTTCCTCCGATTCCGTAGCTCCCCAGGGTTCTAAAAAGAATCAGAAGAGAGGGAGCTCAGGCGATTCTCATCGCCCCCGACTGGCCTCAAAAGGTTTGGTACGCGGATCTTCTGGCAATAGAAGACCCCTGGCCGCTGCCACTGAGGATCTACTTCAGCAAGGGCCGTTCGTCTACCCGGACTTACGGCAGCTTCGTTTAACGGCATGGTAGTTGAGCGGAACATTCTAGCTGAGAAGGGAATTCCGGGTAAGGTTATTACCACCATGATTGAAGCCAGGGAGGCGTCGAAGCATTACCACCATATCTGGAAATGATACGTCTCCTGGTGTGAGGGCTGAAAATATCCAACTGCAGGTTTCAACCTGGGGCACTTTTTGCATTTCTTACAGGCTGGTGTGGATATGGGCCTAAGGTTGGGCTCCATAAAGGTTCAGATCTCGGCCTTGTCCATTTTCAGAATAAATTGGCTGCTGTGCCTGAAGTCCAGATGATCCTACAGGGTGTCCTTCGCATCCAGCCACCTTTTGTGCCGCCCACGGCACCTTGGGATCTAAATGTCATTTTGGCCTTTCTACAGTCCTCTTGGTTTGAACCTCTGATGTCAGTGGAGAAGTACCTTACGTGGAAGATGGTTATGCTCTTAGCTTTGGCTTTGGCTAGACGCGTTTCGGAACTTGGCGCTTTGTCCTGTAGAAGTCCCTATCTGGTCTTTCATGAGGACACAGCGGAACTCAGGACTCGACAGCAGTTCCTGCCTAAGGTGGTTTCTGCATTCCACTTAAATCAGCCTATTGTGGTTCCGGCAGCTTCGGCCACTTCCTTAATTCCGGAGTCCTTGGATGTGGGGCAAGCCCTGAAGCTTTATGTCAAGAGGACTGCTGCTGTCTGAAAACCAGATTCCCTCTTTGTGCTGTATGATGCTCACAAGAAGGGTCATCCTGCTTCAAAGCAGTCGATTGCCTGTTGGATTAGGTTTACTATTCAACAGGCCCAGAGGCAGAACTCTGGGAGGCAACGGAGTCATCTGCCGCCGGGCTCCTGCTCTGAAGGGGGGCTCTTCTCCCCCCATTCTTTGACACCATTGAAGCAAGTTAATTGATGGCTGCCGCTATCTTTTCACTATAGGAAGTTACTTCTCTGACAATTACACACAACTTCATATAGTTACATTTCTCATGCTTCCTGTACTGGAGCAAATAGCTCCATCAGTAAAGTGTCTGCTGTCAGTGGGTTCTAATCCTCGGTATGACTGCTAAGAAATGTGTGATTTCAAATAAAAGACAATGAAATGTATATACACAGTATATAAAAAAAAATTCAGAGCACTCCATACACACACACACACACACACACACACACACACACACACACACACACACACACACATATGCACACATACATACATACATACATACATACATACATATATTTATCTAAATATAAAGGTGGGGGGGCAACTGGTATGAACTTGCCTCCGGGCAACTGTGACGAACTTACGCCACTGAACAGGCCTATGCTTCAGTGGCCTTGCCTATTCCTCGGTCTATCAAGGCCCACACTACCAGGTCTGTGAGTTCTTCCTGGGTGGCTGCCTGTAGTATCTCGGCTTTACAACTATGCCGGGCCGCTACCTGGTCAGGGACAAACACGTTTTGTCAAATTCTACAGGTTTGATACCCTGGCTACAGAGGATGTCCAATTTGGACATACGGTACTACAGGCGTCTCAGCATGTTCCCATCCGTTCTGGGAGCTTTGGGACGTCCCCATCGTACTAAGTGTCCCCAGCATCCCTTATGGATGATAGCGAAAAGGGGATTTTAATAACCTAACGGTAAATCCTTTTCTCGTAGTCCATAAGGGATACTGGGCGCCCGCCCCTGTGCTTCGACTTTTCCTGCAAGCTATTGTTCTTGTGTGAAGTTGTTTACATCAGCAGTTGCCGTTTCTGGTTTCACTAGCTGTTGCTAGTATGTTTGTTCTGCTGTGTGATAGTTCGTTAATCTCACCACCTATTGTATTGTCATATTTCCTTCTCTCAAGTATGTCCATCTCCTTCAGGCACAGTTTTCCTAGACTGAGCTGTGTGGAGGGTATAGAGGGGAGGACCCAACACACCCTGTTTGAATAAATTTAAAGTGCACCGGCTCCTTTGGACCCCATCTATACCCCATCATACTAAGTGTCCCCAATATCCCTTATGGACTACGAGAAAAGGATTTACCGGTAGGTAATTAAAATCCTCTTTTTGAATAATAGTTAGAATCTGTGTGCCAAGGTATTTTCCTAGTTACTATGGATCTAAATTGGATAATATTAGCTTCAAAGCTATAGTTAGTTTACTTATAGTTAGTTTAGATGAAAGAAGTGGGGAACAGAAATATTTAGCTAAAAGAGTAACTTTTTGGATTCATACACTGTATACGTGTTATGCACACCAGTGCCTGCAGGAATGTACTGGTGTCAGAACTGTTATGCACTCCAGTGCCTGCAGGAATGTACTGGTGTTTGAACTGTTATGCACACCAGTGCCTGCAGGAATGTACTGGTGACTGAACGGATAGGTATGCAAAACAAATGAACTCACAGACAGACTGGGGAATATGACATTACGTACACAGAAGGTGATAGGGTAACAAAATACACACAAAGTGAACAGAGAAGCCCAGAGGCTAAGGAACTGGGTGTCTCCCTAGTATTAGTAATGCTCAGATGGGAAAAGCAAGATGTTGTGTTTTAATACGTAGAGAACCCGAAATGCTGTTGCTAAGGGCAACAGCAAAACCCTAAAGGGTTACCAACGGGTGTGGCAGTAAACTCCTTGGTCAGAGATGGAATGATAGACACAAGGAGAGTCTCCACAATCCTAATTCTCACTTGCAGTGCACAGGTTCAGCTTACTGCCACTAAACTGACACCTGACACCTTGCACAGTGAGACAGGATTTAGGCAGGCAAGTCTTAGAATACAGCCGCAAACTTGCTAAGTTCACAGAGTAGTAAAAGAACCCCAGCAAGTTAAACGACTGACTCCAGTCTTACTGCTAGGTCTGGATTGGCAGAGTGTAGTACCAAATCCCCAGGCCTATTTGCAGTAAGCAACAACAAATACAAAGCTACACAGTACTGGCTAACTTTCAGGAACTGACTAACCAACAAAGATTCAGCAGCATCTGCTTAACCTGAGAAGAGGCCTTATAAAGCAGGTGCTGTCCACGCCCCACTCAGACCTCACAGACTGTGAGCACAAAAACCAGCACCGGATCCCCTGCCGTGCACAGAGCCTGTAACCACTGCACAGCAAAAGACCCGAACCGGAGTATCAGCTGCGCTCAGGTTACTCCGCTAGCACTTGTCTGCCGGTTGCCATGACGACGTGGCAGCACAGGGCAGGAGACCCTAACAATACGTTTCCACCATTTGGGCTGAAGAAGAATTATAACATCACGTCTTTCCTGCATTAGAACCAGATGATTTTTACAGATTTCTTGGTATAACAGTTGTTGAACTACAGTTCCAGTGTGAACCGTAAATGGGTATCAGTCATACGTTTAGGTATTGCAGGTAGTGTTATCAGTTCTGAATTCTGCCATGTTAGATTAGCCTGTGCTCTTTTATATAATTTTCTGTTTTATTATATCAGCTAGGTTTTAATTATATTATTTATTGAGGGCAGTGTTTCTCAACCACTGTGCCGTGACACACTAGTGTGCCCTGAGCAGTCTCCAGGTGTGCCGCCATAGAAGCAGAGCCAGGCTCGTCAGTGTTTTGCCGCAACGGAGGCCCTGGAACGATCAATACTTGTGGGTTTAGTGGTTGCAGAGCCAGTTCTAATTTTGGGCCCAGGCAGTGTTGGGCTCTTCTGGCTTTCTCAGATGTGGCTCAGGCGTTACCTTTGGAGAAGCTGCAACATGACATCCTAGGACACACAGCTGCACCATGCATCACCATTATATTTAAGTTAAAAAAAATGGTGTGCCTTGGCAATATGTAAATCTTGTTCAGTGTGCCGCGAGTTTGTAAAAGGTTAAGAATCTCTGGCCTAGCGGGTAAGCAGGACGGATGTGTCTGAGTGGAGCTTCGGGCCATTCTTTATTTAAAGTTTTAATTAGCTGTCTCTCAGCCTTTTGCTCGGCTCCCTCCACGCCCTACGTTTTTAATACGTCCTAGAGGATGCTGGGGATGGTTCAAGAACCATGGGGTATAGACGGGATCCGCAGGAGACATGGGCACACTATAAGACTTTGAATGGGTTTGAACTGGCTCCTCCCTCTATGTCCCTCCTCCTTCAGTTAGATTCTGTAACCAGCGAGACTGGATGCACAATGAGGAGCTCTCCTGAGTTTCTCAGAAAAAGACTTTATTTAGGTTTTTTATTTTCAGGGAGACCTGCTAGCTACAGGCTCCCTGCATCGTGGGAGTGAGGGGAGAGAAGCAGACCTACTTCTTAAGAGTTCAAGGGCTCTGCTTCTTAGGCTACTTGACACCATTAGCTCCAGAGGGTTCGATCACTACGGTACGCCTAGCTGCTTGTTCCCGGAGCCGCGCAGTCACCCCCCTCACAAAGCCAGAAGATAGAAGCCGGGTGAGTATGAGAAGATCAGAAGACTTCAGTGACGGCAGAAGACGGCTTGAGGTACCGCGCAGCGCGACCGCTGCGCGGTACCTCAAGCTGTCTTCTGCCATGCTCCCACACTGATCACGGCACTGCAGGGCGCAGGGGGGGCGCCCTGGGCAGCATGGGAGGCTGCAAATACCACTGGCATGCAATATAACAGTGCCTAGGCACTTGTTAAGAGACCCCCACCAGTATAAAGAATTTTGAGTGTGACTGTAGCGCGCCATGTCGGGGGCGCCATTTTTCTCTTCACAGAAGGCTACAGAGACGCTGGCCCTGGTCCTCCACACTGCTGTGCTAGTAACAGGGTGCAAAAACGGGGGGGGGGGGGGGGGGGGCACTGGTAATTGGTGAATTATATTATTTGATAAAAGCGCTAGCAGGTCTGGGCAGTATTGTTGCTGACTTCAGAACCGGGATAGGCACTGGGTGTGAGCTGGCTGAACTCTCTCTGTGTCTTTCTAACAGGCTCTGCTGTGGGTCTGTCCCCTATAGCCCAGTGTGTTTGTGGCTGTCGGTACGTGTGTGTGTCGACATGTCTGAGGATGAATGCTCTTCCCAGGAGGTGGCTGGCGTGGGGACTGACAGTTCTGTGAGAGTGACAGTGTCGGCACCGCCGACGGATGATTGGGTCAATATGCTGAGTCTTTTAAATACAAATGTGACTAAGTTGGCTAAGAGGTTTGATAAATCTGAGTCTAAGAACCAGACATGGAGGAAATCCATGGAAGATGCTTTGTCACAGGTCCAGACCCTTTTGGGGTCGCAGAAACGTGCATTTGCCCAAATAGCAGATACAGATACCGACACGGACTCTGATTTGTGTCCACTATAGTGATACCAAATTACATCCAAAACTGGCTAAAAGTATTCAGTACATGATTGTGGCGATAAAAGACGTTTTACATATCACTGAGGACCCTGCTGTTCCTGATACAAGGGTCTGTATGTTTAAAGGCAAGAAACCTGAGGTAACGTTTCCCCCCTCTCATGAACTGAATGCACTTTTTGAAAAAGCTTGGGAAAATCCCGACAAAAAGATACATGTTCCCAAAAGAATTCCAATGGCATATCCGTTTCCCTCTGTGGACAGGGACAGCTGGGAGTCAATCCCCAGGGTAGACAAAGCTTTGTTGCGTCTATCCAAAAAGGTAGCGCTTCCGTCCCCTGACACGGCAGCCCTGAAGGATCCTGCGGATCGTAAGCAGGAAAATACCCTGAAATCCATTTATGTCACTACAGGGTCGCTACTCAGGCCCGCTGTGCTGCGGCATGGGTGAGTAGCGCTATTGAAAAGTGGGCGGATAACTTGTCATCTGAGGTAGATTCCCTAGACAGGGATAGTGTGCTTTTGACCTTGGGTCATATCAAGGACGCTGCAGCGTGTTTAAAGGAAGCGGTAAGGGATATTGGCCTTTTGGGATCAAGGGCCAATGCCATGGCAGTCTCTGCTAGGAGAGCTTTGTGGATTCATCAATGGAATGCTGATGCTGATTCTAAGAAGGCGATGGAGTTTTTACCGTTTAACGGTAAGGTCTTGTTTGGTGACGGCCTCACTGACCTGGTATCTACGGCTACCGCGGGTAAGTCATCTTTTTTACCTTATGTTCCTGCACAGCAGAAGAAATCACCTCACTATCAGATGCAATCCTTTCGGTCCAACAAATTAAAAAAAGGACGTGTATCCTCCTTCCTTGCTGCGAGGGGGAGAGGAAGGGGAAAAAGGTCACAGGCTGTGGCAAGTTCCCAGGAACAGAAGTCCTCTCTGGCTTCTACCAAATCCACCGCATGACGCTGGGGCTCCTCTGCGTGGGTCCGCTCCGGTGGGGGCGCGTCTCAAACTCTTCAGTCAGGTCTGGGTGCACTCGGACCTGGATCCTTGGATAGTAGAAATAATAACCCAAGGGTACAAGTTAGAGTTTCAAGATGTGCCCCCTTTTCAAATCTGCCTTGCCAGCTTCTCTTCCAGAAACGGAGATAGTAAGCGCTCAGACCGATTCTAAACTTGAAATCCCTCAATTTCTTTCTGAAAAGATTCAAGTTCAAGATGGAGTCTCTATGAGCAGTGATCTCCAGTCTGGAGGAGGGGGATTTTATGGTATCGGTCGACATAAAAGATGCCTACTTACATGTCCCCATATATCCTCCACATCAAGCTTACCTGAGATTTGCTGTGCAGGATTGTCATTACCAATTTCAGACGTTGTCGTTTGGTCTGTCCACGGCTCCGAGGATTTTCAAAAATGGTGGCGGCCTACGAAGCCATTCCGTATGGCAGGTTCCATGCCAGGGTGTTTCAGTGGAACCTGCTGGACCAGTGGTCCGGGTCTAACCTGGAAATGCACCGGAAAATAATTCTATCTCCCAGGACAAGAATTTCCCTTCTGTGGTGGCTGCACAGTTCTCCCCTTCTGGAGGGACGCAGGTTCGGGATACAGGATTGCATCCTGGTGACCACGGATGCAAGCCTCCGAGGCTGGGGAGCAGTCACACAGGGAAGAAACTTTCAGGGGAAGTGGTCAAGTCAGGAAGCTTGTCTACACATAAACATTCTGGAATTAAGAGCCATCCACAACGGCATACTGCAAGCAGAACATCTTCTTCGAGGTCTGCCGGTCTTGATTCAGTCAGACAACGTGACAGCAGTGGCGTACAATAACCGCCAATTCGGAACAAAGAGCAGAGCGACGATGGCCGAGGCCACAAAGAGTCTTTGCTGGGCAGAAAGATATGCCAGCACCCTGGCAGCGGTCTTCATTCCAGGAGTGGACAACTGGGAAGCAGACTTCCTCAGCAGGCACGATCTCCATCCAGGAGAGTGGGGTCTTCATCAAGAGGTCTTTGCAGAAGTGACAAGTCGTTGGGGAGTTCCTCAAGTGGACATGATGGCGTCCTGCCTCAACAAGAAACTTCCGAATTATTGTTCCAGGTCAAGGGACCCTCAGGTGATAGTGGTGGACGCCGTAGTGACACCGTGGGTGTTTCAGTCAGTTTATGTGTTCCCTCCACTTCCACTCATTCTAAAGGTGATAAAAATTATAAGAAGAACAAGGGTTCAGACGATCCTCATTGCTCCGGATTGGCCAAAAAGGGCCTGGTATCCAGATCTTCAGGAGTTGCTCATAGAAGATCCCTGGCCTCTTCCTCTTCGGAAGACCTGTTACAACAGGGGCCGTGCGTGTATCAGGACTTACCGCAGCTGCGTTTGATGGCATGGCGGTTGAGCGCCAAATCCTAGCCTGAAACGGTATTCCCAGTGAAGTCATTCCTACACTTCTTCAGGCTAGAAAAGAAGTAACGGCAAAGCATTACCACCGTATTTGGAGGAAATATCTTGATGTGAATCCAAGAAGGCTCCTACGGAAGAGTTTCACCTGGGGCGGTTGCTCCATTTCCTACAAGCAGGTGTGGATGCGGGCCTAAAGTTAGGCTCTATTAAAGTACAGATTTCGGCCTTGTCGATCTTTTTTCAAAAAGAATTGGCCTCCCTTCCAGAAGTTCAGACTTTTGTGAAAGGCGTACTGCACATCCAACCTCCCTTTGTGCCCTCAGTGGCACCATGGGACCTTAATGTGGTGTTACAATTCTTGCAATCACATTGGTATGAACCTTTGCGCAAGGTTGAATTAAAATTCCTTACTTGGAAAGTGGTCATGTTGTTGGCCTTGGCGTCTGCAAGGCGAGTGTCTGAGTTGGCGGCTTTGTCTCACAAAAGCCTTTATTTGATTTTCCATGCTGATAGAGCGGAGTTGAGAACTCGTCAGCAGTTTCTGCCAAAAGTGGTTTCTTCATTTCATGTTAACCAGCCAATTGTGGTGCCAGTGGCTACTGACGCATTGGCGGAGTCAAAGTCTCTCAATGTGGTTAGAGCTTTGAAGATCTATGTCGCCAGAACGGCGCAGATTAGGAAAACAGAGGCTCTGTTAGTCCTGTGGGCTCCCAACAAGATTGGGGCTCCTGCTTCTAAGCAGACTATTGCGCGCTGGATTTGTAATACGATTCAGCAGGCTCATTCTACAGCAGGATTTCCGTTACCGAAATCGGTGAAAGCCCATTCTGCCAGTAAGGTGGGCTCATCCTGGGCGGCTAAATAGAAAAAAGTTACCACACCAATTCACGGGTGCTTCTAATGATCTTGTCAAAATATCATGGTGTCTTTGACCTTAAATAATAAAAGACACATACATAGTGTAACACTGTGAGGCATATATAAGAGACCAATCAGTTTTTCCAAATCTGGACTCGTACCAAATGTGCTGGTCTACACAAGGTAGACAATGTTTGTAATATAGGAGCGAATCACCGATTCATACGATATTTGTCTCCAGTTCTCATAGGATATGACCCCTCCTCAGTCAGCTCATTCAAGAAGAATATGCAAATAAAGCAAATCTTGATGGTGGAATACCATTAAAAATATTTTAATAAAACAAGCAATAAAAGAAACGGGACAGGTGGACTCTCACCAATTGCGATGGTCTACATGCAAGTAGACAAATACACATATCAAGAATAACAACCAGGCGTCCCCAGGAGTGATGGTTGACAAACGGCGAGTCCTCCACGTGTCCCCAGGATACTGTTCACCAACGCGTTTCGATAGCAACTTGCTATCTTTTTCAAGGTGTATCAGTATCCAAACTACCAGGGTATTTATACCCCACCCATTGGAATATGAAAAAGTCCTATTGCCAGACATGGATCTTCTAACTGCTAAAATTTCCTATCCGAATACAATAGTAATCCAATCCCCTCAATCCGTTCCACAATGTCCTTTAAACATCATTTCCCGCTCTCGGATCCTCCTCGTGTATATTCCCTACTTCCGGCGGAACTGACGTCCACGGCACTGTGTGGTGTTAACTTCCCAGCCGTGTTCCGTCTCATGCGGAAGTACGTCATCCCGCTGCGCCCCGCAGTCGTAGCAACGCGGTGACATCATCGACCGAACTGTGTCATCACGTTAATCTGACACTAGCCAGTTTATTGCCGGAAGTCTGGATCCGTCATCACAGTTTGGAAAATAGAGCAGTGCTTTTCCAATCAGGACACCTTAGGGCTTACTCCACGCCATTTTGGAGAAGACTCATCATGTAATTAATAAAAATAATAGGTTAGAAGACAATATACTAATAAATCAAAAGGTAAGTATTCAGGGTGACGGAGACAATATACCCTGGCGGAAGCGGTCAATATGTAATAAAACACTCCCACCTTTCATAACAAATATCCAACCCTTTATATCTATAAACACACCAAAGGAATATTTTAAGTGATAGAACAATATAGACAACTTCAATCAGAACAAAATTATAAATGAGAAAGATCCCTTGAAGTGCTCTGTACAATTAAATGAACCATTTGGTCTCAAAATCTTTGTTTAAACCCATTGGTTCCAAAGTCTTGGAATTACCAGATATGCCCGTCTGTATTTATAGGAGAGCATCCAATTTACAGTCACGTATGGTGCATAGTTTTCATTCTGCACCACCGACTAACCCTACGATAAAATCGAAGGGATTCTATAGGTGCGGGTCCTGCATTGCCTGTAGGAATATAACGAACACTTTTGGCAATAAAAATAGGAGGAGATCATTATTAATGACAGGAAACATGTTGTGGAAGAGTTTATCACCTGTCACTCTGTGAATGTTATATATTGCATTGAATGCAGTTGTAATACATTTTATATTGGGAGGACAGGCAGGGCATTGAAAGTCAGAGTAGGAGAATATCTCCGTAACATTAAAAAGGGCTTGGAGACCCATGCCCTGTCATTTCATTTTAAAAACATCCATGACTCTGATCCCACATATATTAAGAACTTTTATGCCATGAAAAAAGTTATACCTGATAGAAGAGGAGGTGACTTCCCAAAAAAATTAGCAAAGATGGAAATGCAGAGTATTTTTAAATACAAGACTTTGGAACCAATGGGTTTAAACAAAGATTTTGAGACCAAATGGTTCATTTAATTGTACAGAGCACTTCAAGGGATCTTTCTCATTTATAATTTTGTTCTGATTGAAGTTGTCTATATTGTCCTATCACTTAAAATATTCCTTTGGTGTGTTTATAGATATAAAGGGTTGGATATTTGTTATGAAAGGTGGGAGTGTTTTATTACATATTGACCGCTTCCGCCAGGGTATATTGTCTCCGTCACCCTGAATACTTACCTTTTGATTTATTAGTATATTGTCTTCTAACCTATTATTTTTCTTAATTACATGATGAGTCTTCTCCAAAATGGCGTGGATAAACCCTAAGGTGTCCTGATTGGAAAAGCACTGCTCTATTTTCCAAACCGTGATGACGGATCCAGACTTCCGGCAATAAACTGGCTAATGTCAGATTAACGTGATGACACAGTTCGGCCGATGATGTCACCGCGTTGCTACGACTGCGGGGCGCAGCGGGATGACGTACTTCCGCATGAGACGGAACACGGATGGGAAGTTAACACCACACAGTGCCGTGGACGTCAGTTCCGCCGGAAGTAGGGAATATACACGAAGAGCATCCGAGAGCGGGAAATGATGTTTAAAGGACATTGTGGAACGGATTGAGGGGATTGGATTACTATTGTATTCGGATAGGAAATTTTAGCAGTTAGAAGATCCATGTCTGGCAATAGGACTTTTTCATATTCCAATGGGTGGGGTATAAATACCCTGGTAGTTTGGATACTGATACACCTTGAAAAAGATAGCAAGTTGCTATCGAAACGCATTGGTGAACATTATCCTGGGGACACGTGGAGGACTCGCCGTTTGTCAACCATCACTCCTGGGGACGCCTGGTTGTTATTCTTGATATGTGTATTTGTCTACTTGCATGCAGACCATCGCAATTGGTGAGAGTCCACCTGTCCCGTTTCTTTTATTGCTTGTTTTATTAAAATATTTTTAATGGTATTGCACCATCAAGATTTGCTTTATTTGCATATTCTTCTTGAATGAGCTGACTGAGGAGGGGTCATATCCTATGAGGACTGGAGACAAATATCGTATGAATCGGTGATTCGCTCCTATATTACGAACATTGTCTACCTTGTGTAGACCAGCACATTTGGTACGAGTCCAGATTTGGGAAAACTGATTGGTCTCTTATATATGCCTCACAGTGTTACACTATGTATATGTCTTTTATTATTTAAGGCAGGCATGTCCAAACTGCGGCCCTCCAGCTGTTGAGAAACTATACATCCCAGCATGCTCTGACACAGATTTAGCATTCTCTGACAGGAAAACTGTGTCAGGGCATGCTGGGATATGTAGTTTCACAACAGCTGGAGGGCCGCAGTTTGGACATGCCTGATTTAAGGTCAAAGACACCATGATATTTTGACAAGTTCATTAGAAGCGCCCGTGAATTGGTGTGGTAACTTTTTTTCTATTTTGTTGTGTATTTTAGTGTTGGTGGCACTTTATACCACATCATCCAGGCAGCTTATTTCAGCGCTTGAGTGTGTGATTAAGATTGCTATTTCCTACGTCTGTATTTCACCCTACTTGAACACATACTTGCTGCTATGTTCCATAATAGGGAAAATAGATTGAGGAAACTTGATTCCATATTTTCCAGATCTCCTAAAGAAATTGATATAATAGATGAAGATGTGGATAACATCCTCAATAAATTAGAAGGGGTACTTCTAAAAGAAAACAAAATCTGGTGGGAGGTTGTGACTTTAGAGAAATATCTTAAGTCCAAGATTATACCCAGAGGACTTAAGATAGATAAAAGATCCAGCTTCACTACAGCTTTTGAACATTTTACACAAGAATGGGACAAGATTATTAAGGATTGGTCCTATAAACTGATGGAATTAATTATTGGTGAGAGGAAAAGGGATTTGAGGGCCCTAGATGAAGAGATAAAGGGATATAAAGAAATGATTATTCCCTTTATGGATCAAGCGGAGTTTAAAGAAAAAGAGTCTAGAATAATATCCAAGATAGAGAGATCAGAAAAGACCATTGTGACTAGGAATAAGAAATAAGTACCTTAGAGATGAAAAGGAATTAGAAATAGAGATGGGAGAATCAGGAAAAAGAGAGAAGTCTATCCCTCAGAACCGTATCTATACCGCCAGAAAACAAGGCTCAAAGAATGATAGGAGAGAACCCATTAGGAATAGAATCCATAAAGATGATGACCACCGTAATAATCAGGGGATGTGGCGCACTAAATATAAATACCAAAGGGATAGGGCACATTTGAATTATAGGGAGAACCACACCCCCAATTGGAGGGAGTTTGGCCCTGAGAGAGGACATACTAAAAAACAGTGGGAGAGAGATGATTGGTATAGTCCGATTCCTACCAGGTACAAATACCAACCTTTAGAGGAAAATGGTTATAGGACACCTTTTTTAGAGAGGGGAAGGAGGTTTTCGGGACCCAAGGTAAAAGGCCAACATAGAGGTAAGAGAGGAGGAGTAAAAAGAAAACGAAATAATAAAAAAAGAAAAAGGAAACGTAAAATTAACTTAGAGGTCATAGGAGAAAAAATTTAAGGAGAAAGAACAAATTGAAACAGTAAAAATCTTTAACCTCAGCTCACATACTCTCTTAGAGGCAGAACGGTCCTTACTGGAAAAAGGGTTGAAATACGCCCCTGTGGTTAAAGTGAATCAATTCGATCTCTTTATTGATATCGAGAAATTCACACGGAAACTAACCCTAAAAAAGTTTTTTAAACTTAAGGAAGGCGAAGCTATAGCTACAGAAGCTAACCAAGTTAGCTCCTTCAAACCCAAGTCCACTTTCTACCCTGCCTATTTAAAGGGATGCTTTATAGAGACCTTTATGCATCTAGTGAAGAAAGACTGTGAGAAGTTAGACATAGAAAAGATTCCATATAATCTAAATCAACAGGAAAGAGGAGCTATTAAGGCTCTTACCTCAAATAAGGACCTTATTATCAAGCCCGCCGATAAGGGGGGCGGCATTGTCCTGATGGATAGAAAAATTATGAGGATGAAATTTATCGGCAGTTGGGTGATAAAATGACATATAAGCAGGTACGGGGTGACCCCACTAAAAAAATTCAAGCCCAATTAAAGGAACTGATAGAGAAATACAATAAAAAGGGAGTCATTACTGAGGCTGAATGTAAGTTTTTGTATGTTGAACATCCGGTTATACCAACTATTTACGTACTGCCCAAAATGCATAAAAATGTGGAGAACCCCCCAGGGAGACCAATAGTCTCGGGGATAGACTCCATGACCGCTAACTTGTCACATATGATAGATTATCATCTTCAGCCGTTTGTTATATTGAATCGTTCACACCTTAGAGATACAGGTGATGTCTTACGTATCCTGAATGATATTACATGGAAAGAGACCTACTTCTTAGTTACTGCAGACGTTAATGTCCTATATACGAATATAGACCATCAACAAGGGCTAAAGGCTGTAAAAGAAGCATTGTCGAAGTCAGATTTGTCCATTAATACACAGGAATTCATTATTGACAGAATTAGTTTCATTTTCTATAATAACTACTTTATTTTCAAAGAAGATTTTTTTCTGCAGAAGTGTGGGACCGCCATGGGCACTAGGTTCGCCCCTAGTTACGCCAACATCTTCATGGGCGCCTGGGAGAACAAATTTGTCTGGGCAGAAGGTGTGCATGGGGCGAGCCTAGTGTCCTGGCACAGATATATCGATGACATCTTGTTTATCTGGGAGGGAGATGAAGCTACTTTAGGACATTTCTGTACCCACCTTAATACAAATGACCAACATGTTAAATTGACATTCGACATAAGCCAAGAACAAGTTAACTTCCTAGACCTTAATATATATATAGAGGAAAGGATGATTAAAACTAGAAATTACATCAAACCCACAGACTCGAGGTCTTATATTAACAGATTGAGCTGCCACCATGCAAATTGGCTTGATAGTATACCAGCCGGTCAGTTCAAGAGATTGAAGAGAAATTGTTCTGACCAACGGGTGTTTCTATCTCAAGCCTCCAGTATGACAGATTGTTTTGTAAATTCTGGGTATGATAAACAGATACTGAAAGAGGCACTAGATACTGTCTCAAAACTAGATAGGATGACCCTTATTGAACCTAAGAATAAGGAAAAAACTAGTGTGGATGAGAAATTTAAGTGGGCTTTTACCACCAATTATTCCTCACAACATAATAAAGTGAGGAATATCCTGAAAAAACATTGGCCGATCCTGAGAAGAGACCCTGTAATTGGTTCGGAATTACCAGATATGCCCATCTGTATTTATAGGAGAGCATCCAATTTACAGTCACGTATGGTGCATAGTTTTCATTCTGCACCACCGACTAACCCTACGATAAAATCGAAGGGATTCTATAGGTGCGGGTCCTGCATTGCCTGTAGGAATATAACGAACACTTTTGGCAATAAAAAGGAGGAGATCATTATTAATGACAGGAAACATGTTGTGGAAGAGTTTATCACCTGTCACTCGGTGAATGTTATATATTGCATTGAATGCAGTTGTAATACATTTTATATTGGGAGGACAGGCAGGGTATTGAAAGTCAGAGTAGGAGAACATCTCCGTAACATTAAAAAGGGCTTGGAGACCCATGCCCTGTCATTTCATTTTAAAAACATCCATGACTCTGATCCCACATATATTAAGAACTTTTATGCCATGAAAAAGGTTGTACCTGATAGAAGAGGAGGTGACTTCCCAAAAAAATTAGCAAAGATGGAAATGCAGAGTATTTTTAAATACAAGACTTTGGAACCAATGGGTTTAAACAAAGATTTTGAGACCAAATGGTTCATTTAATTGTACAGAGCACTTTAAGGGATCTTTCTCATTTATAATTTTGTTCTGATTGAAGTTGTCTATATTGTCCTATCACTTGAAATATTCCTTTGGTGTGTTTATAGATATAAAGGGTTGGATATTTGTTATGAAAGGTGGGAGTGTTTTATTACATATTGACCGCTTCCGCCAGGGTATATTGTCTCCGTCACCCTGAATACTTACCTTTTGATTTATTAGTATATTGTCTTCTAACCTATTATTTTTATTAATTACATGATGAGTCTTCTCCAAAATGGCGTGGAGTAAACCCTAAGGTGTCCTGATTGGAAAAGGACTGCTCTATTTTCCAAACCGTGATGACGGATCCAGACTTCCGGCAATAAACTGGCTAGTGTCAGATTAACGTGATGACACAGTTCGGCCGATGATGTCACCGCATTGCTACGACTGCGGGGCGCAGCAGGATGACGTACTTCCGCATGAGACGGAACAAGGATGGGAAGTTAACACTACACAGTGCCATGGACGTCAGTTCCGCCGGAAGTAGGGAATATACACGAGGAGGATCCGAGAGCGGGAAATGATGTTTAAAGGACATTGTGGAACGGATTGAGGGGATTGGATTACTATTGTATTCGGATAGGAAATTTTAGCAGTTAGAAGATCCATGTCTGGCAATAGGACTTTTTCATATTCCAATGGGTGGGGTATAAATACCCTGGTAGTTTGGATACTGATACACCTTGAAAAAGATAGCAAGTTGCTTTCGAAACGCGTTGGTGAACAGTATCCTGGGGACACGTGGAGGACTCGCCGTTTGTCAACCATCACTCCTGGGGACGCCTGGTTGTTATTCTTGATATGTGCATTTGTCTACTTGCATGTAGACCATCGCAATTGGTGAGAGTCCACCTGTCCCGTTTCTTTTATTGCTTGTTTTATTAAAATATTTTTAATGGTATTGCACCATCAAGATTTGCTTTATTTGCATATTCTTCTTGAATGAGCTGACTGAGGAGGGGTCATATCCTATGAGAACTGGAGACAAATATCGTATGAATCGGTGATTCGCTCCTATATTACGAACATTGTCTACCTTGTGTAGACCAGCACATTTGGTACGAGTCCAGATTTGGGAAAACTGATTGGTCTCTTATATATGCCTCACAGTGTTACACTATGTATGTGTCTTATTATTTAAGGTCAAAGACACCATGATATTTTGACAAGTTCATTAGAAGCGCCCGTGAATTGGTGTGGTAACTTTTTTCTATTTTGTTGTGTATTTTAGTGTTGGTGGCACTTTATACCACATCATCCAGGCAGCTTATTTCAGCGCTTGAGTGTGTGATTAAGATTGCTATTTCCTACGTCTGTACTTCACCCTACTTGAACACATACTTGCTGCTATGTTCCATAATAGGGAAAATAGATTGAGGAAACTTGATTCCATATTTTCCAGATCTCCTAAAGAAATTGATATAATAGATGAAGATGTGGATAACATCCTCAATAAATTAGAAGGGGTACTTCTAAAAGAAAACAAAATCTGGTGGGAGGTTGTGACTTTAGAGAAATATCTTAAGTCCAAGATTATACCCAGAGGACTTAAGATAGATAAAAGATCCAGCTTCACTACAGCTTCTGAACATTTTACACAAGAATGGGACAAGATTATTAAGGATTGGTCCTATAAACTGATGGAATTAATTATTGGTGAGAGGAAAAGGGATTTGAGGGCCCTAGATGAAGAGATAAAGGGATATAAAGAAATGATTATTCCCTTTATGGATCAAGCGGAGTTTAAAGAAAAAAAGTCTAGAATAATATCCAAGATAGAGAGATCAGAAAAGACCATTGTGACTAGGAATAAGAAATAAGTACCTTAGAGATGAAAAGGAATTAGAAATAGAGATGGGAGAATCAGGAAAAAGAGAGAAGTCTATCCCTCAGAACCGTATCTATACCGCCAGAAAACAAGGCTCAAAGAATGATAGGAGAGAACCCATTAGGAATAGAATCCATAAAGATGATGACCACCGTAATAATCAGGGGATGTGGCGCACTAAATATAAATACCAAAGGGATAGGGCACATTTGAATTATAGGGAGAACCACACCCCCAATTGGAGGGAGTTTGGCCCTGAGAGAGGACATACTAAAAAACAGTGGGAGAGAGATGATTGGTATAGTCCGATTCCTACCAGGTACAAATACCAACCTTTAGAGGAAAATGGTTATAGGACACCTTTTTTAGAGAGGGGAAGGAGGTTTTCGGGACCCAAGGTAAAAGGCCAACATAGAGGTAAGAGAGGAGGAGTAAAAAGAAAACGAAATAATAAAAAAAGAAAAAGGAAACGTAAAATTAACTTAGAGGTCATAGGAGAAAATATTCAGGAGAAATAATAAATTGAAACAGTAAAAATCTTTAACCTCAGCTCACATACTCTCTTAGAGGCAGAACGGTCCTTACTGGAAAAAGGGTTGAAATACGCCCCTGTGGTTAAAGTGAATCAATTCGATCTCTTTATTGATATCGAGAAATTCACACGGAAACTAACCCTAAAAAAGTTTTTTAAACTTAAGGAAGGCGAAGCTATAGCTACAGAAGCTAACCAAGTTAGCTCCTTCAAACCCAAGTCCACTTTCTACCCTGCCTATTTAAAGGGATGCTTTATAGAGACCTTTATGCATCTAGTGAAGAAAGACTGTGAGAAGTTAGACATAGAAAAGATTCCATATAATCTAAATCAACAGGAAAGAGGAGCTATTAAGGCTCTTACCTCAAATAAGGACCTTATTATCAAGCCCGCCGATAAGGGGGGCGGCATTGTCCTGATGGATAGAAAAATTATGAGGATGAAATTTATCGGCAGTTGGGTGATAAAATGACATATAAGCAGTTACGGGGTGACCCCACTAAAAAAATTCAAGCCCAATTAAAGGAACTGATAGAGAAATACAATAAAAAGGGAGTCATTACTGAGGCTGAATGTAAGTTTTTGTATGTTGAACATCCGGTTATACCAACTATTTACGTACTGCCCAAAATGCATAAAAATGTGGAGAACCCCCCAGGGAGACCAATAGTCTCGGGGATAGACTCCATGACCGCTAACTTGTCACATATGATAGATTATCATCTTCAGCCATTTGTTATATTGAATCGTTCACACCTTAGAGATACAGGTGATGTCTTACGTATCCTGAATGATATTACATGGAAAGAGACCTACTTCTTAGTTACTGCAGACGTTAATGCCCTATATACGAATATAGACCATCAACAAGGGCTAAAGGCTGTAAAAGAAGCATTGTCGAAGTCAGATTTGTCCATTAATACACAGGAATTCATTATTGACAGAATTAGTTTCATTTTCTATAATAACTACTTTATTTTCAAAGAAGATTTTTTTTTGCAGAAGTGTGGGACCGCCATGGGCACTGAGTTCGCCCCTAGTTACGCCAACATCTTCATGGGCGCCTGGGAGAACAAATTTGTCTGGGCAGAAGGTGTGCATGGGGCGAGCCTAGTGTCCTGGCACAGATATATCGATGACATCTTGTTCATCTGGGAGGGAGATGAAGCTACTTTAGGACATTTCTGTACCCACCTTAATACAAATGACCAACATGTTAAATTGACATTCGACATAAGCCAAGAACAAGTTAACTTCCTAGACCTTAATATATATATAGAGGAAGGGATGATTAAAACTAGAAATTACATCAAACCCACAGACTCGAGGTCTTATATTAACAGATTGAGCTGCCACCATGCAAATTGGCTTGATAGTATACCAGCCGGTCAGTTCAAGAGATTGAAGAGAAATTGTTCTGACCAACGGGTGTTTCTATCTCAAGCCTCCAGTATGAAAGATTGTTTTGTAAATTCTGGGTATGATAAACAGATACTGAAAGAGGCACTAGATACTGTCTCAAAACTAGATAGGATGACCCTTATTGAACCTAAGAATAAGGAAAAAACTAGTGTGGATGAGAAATTTAAGTGGGCTTTTACCACCAATTATTCCTCACAACATAATAAAGTGAGGAATATCTTGAAAAAAACATTGGCCGATCCTGAGAAGAGACCCTGTAATTGGTTCGGAATTACCAGATATGCCCGTCTGTATTTATAGGAGAGCATCCAATTTACAGTCACGTATGGTGCATAGTTTTCATTCTGCACCAACCCTAAATCGAAGGGATTCTATAGGTGCGGGTCCTGCATTGCCTGTAGGAATATAACGAACACTTTTGGCAATAAAAAGGAGGAGATCATTATTAATGACAGGAAACATGTTGTGGAAGAGTTTATCACCTGTCACTCGGTGAATGTTATATATTGCATTGAATGCAGTTGTAATACATTTTATATTGGGAGGACAGGCAGGGTATTGAAAGTCAGAGTAGGAGAATATCTCCGTAACATTAAAAAGGGCTTGGAGACCCATGCCCTGTCATTTCATTTTAAAAACATCCATGACTCTGATCCCACATATATTAAGAACTTTTATGCCATGAAAAAGGTTGTACCTGATAGAAGAGGAGGTGACTTCCCAAAAAAATTAGCAAAGATGGAAATGCAGAGTATTTTTAAATACAAGACTTTGGAACCAATGGGTTTAAACAAAGATTTTGAGACCAAATGGTTCATTTAATTGTACAGAGCACTTCAAGGGATCTTTCTCATTTATAATTTTGTTCTGATTGAAGTTGTCTATATTGTCCTATCACTTAAAATATTCCTTTGGTGTGTTTATAGATATAAAGGGTTGGATATTTGTTATGAAAGGTGGGAGTGTTTTATTACATATTGACCGCTTCCGCCAGGGTATATTGTCTCCGTCACCCTGAATACTTACCTTTTGCTTTATTAGTATATTGTCTTCTAACCTATTATTTTTATTAATTACATGATGAGTCTTCTCCAAAATGGCGTGGATAAACCCTAAGGTGTCCTGATTGGAAAAGGACTGCTCTATTTTCCAAACCGTGATGACGGATCCAGACTTCCGGCAATAAACTGGCTAGTGTCAGATTAACATGATGACACAGTTCGGCCGATGATGTCACCGCGTTGCTACGACCGCGGGGCGCAGCGGGATGACGTACTTCCGCATGAGACGGAACACGGATGGGAAGTTAACACCACACAGTGCCGTGGACGTCAGTTCCGCCGGAAGTAGGGAATATACACGAAGAGCATCCGAGAGCGGGAAATGATGTTTGAAGGACATTGTGGAACGGATTGAGGGGATTGGATTACTATTGTATTCGGATAGGAAATTTAAGCAGTTAGAAGATCCATGTCTGGCAATAGGACTTTTTCATATTCCAATGGGTGGGGTATAAATACCCTGGTAGTTTGGATACTGATACACCTTGAAAAAGATAGCAAGTTGCTATCGAAACGCGTTGGTGAACAGTATCCTGGGGACACGTGGAGGACTCGCCGTTTGTCAACCATCACACCTGGGGACGCCTGGTTGTTATTCTTGATATGTGTATTTGTCTACTTGCATGTAGACCATCGCAATTGGTGAGAGTCCACCTGTCCCATTTCTTTTATTGCTTGTTTTATTAAAATATTTTTAATGGTATTGCACCATCAAGATTTGCTTTATTTGCATATTCTTCTTGAATGAGCTGACTGAGGAGGGGTCATATCCTATGAGGACTGGAGACAAATATCGTATGAATCGGTGTTTCGCTCCTATATTACGAACATTGTCTACCTTGTGTAGACCAGCACATTTGGTACGAGTCCAGATTTGGGAAAACTGATTGGTCTCTTATATATGCCTCACAGTGTTACACTATGTATGTGTCTTTTATTATTTAAGGTCAAAGACACCATGATATTTTGACAAGTTCATTAGAAGCGCCCGTGAATTGGTGTGGTAACTTTTTTCTATTTTGTTGTGTATTTTAGTGTTGGTGGCACTTTATACCACATCATCCAGGCAGCTTATTTCAGTGCTTGAGTGTGTGATTAAGATTGCTATTTCCTCATCCTGGGCGGCTGCCCGGGGAGTCTCGGCGTTACAACTTTGCCAAGCTGCTACTTGGTCAGGTTCAAACACCTTTGCAAAGTTTTACAAGTTTGATACCCTGGCTGAGGAGGACCTCTTGTTTGGTCAATTGGTGCTGCAGAGTCAAACGCACTCTCCCGCCCGTTCTAGAGCTTTGGTATAAACCCCATGGTTCTTGAAGCATCCCCAGCATCCTCTAGGACGTATGAGAAAATAGGATTTTAATACCTACCGGTAAATCCTTTTCTCTTAGTCCGTAGAGGATGCTGGGCGCCCGTCCCAGTGCGGGCTGTATCTGCAGTTTGGTTATAGTTACGCTCGTGTTGCGTGGAGTTCAGTCAATATGTGACTGTTGTTGGTCATGCCGTTGCATGCGTTGTTGTTGAATGCCATGTTGTACGGCGTGTTAGTGGTGTGAGCTGTCGAAGTCGGAAAATATTGCAATACACACACCACATGCAAACACCACACAGATGGCATCCATATATGCACTTAGTCTGGCGTGCGTGCAGCATACTCGCAAATTGCGTACTATCGCCTCCCACAGGAGTGCGCGTACGGGCGTGGTATGAGCAATTACAGAAAGATTCTTACTATTAATGCAGAGACATGCCACAGTGCCCAGCCGGGGTCGAGTCACTCTTCACACACACACTAATCTAACCAAACATGCACATCCTCCCAACACAATGTCTTGGTATTCCAATGTTTGAACAGACCCCCTGGTCTGTGAAGAAAGATACACACAAACCAAACTGTCATTGTTTAATGGAAACCAGGACAATAGGAGACAAATATACTATACAAAGAGCACAGGCCTTGCTGATACAGATCACTAGCAGCTGACAACTTACATGGATCACAGGTGTAACATTTATAGTCAGAACTCTTGGAATTATATATATATATATATATATATTTGTGTGTATCTTGAGAATGGTTGGTCATTTCATGTGTAGGATCATGTTGCTTTGAGAGATTGCATGACAGGGTAATCTAATGAACATGAAAATATCTGTCACACATTGCATGTTTCCCAAACTTGGTGCACACATTGCACATAGTCTGCCCTTTCCCCTCATGCAACTTTTACTTATTTGCAAGGCACAACAAGGGAATTATACACCTTTACAGTATACCAGGGGACAGTAACTGATCAGAGCATCATGCATGGTATCTACGTGTTCGGATAATTATGAGTAATAATACGGTGTTGGTTTGGAGAAGATCGCATGTCGTTGCAAATAGTTATTCGCAAAGGCAGATTAAAGGTATATTTGTGTTTATTATGTACTTGGTATGCGGCTGGAATCCAGAGCTACACACCCCTGGATCAAGGCATCGCCCATCTCTTCAAACCGACCAATGACCTCTCCTGTACTGTAAACGACCATCCCTCCAACCAATCAGTGGAGAGCATACAACCCCATTGTATTGTATTTTGGGCAAGGGTATATAAACCTTGCACCTGGGCCGGTCACTCTCTCTGCTTTTTAAAAGACTCATAGGTCATCTTACCAGATCGACTAGAGGACCGGATCCGGGTTGCGCAGGCGAACAAAGCGTACGTATCATTGGGTGTGACTCTCTCTCTGTGATTGAATTGTATTGTGTTGTACCATTATATTTTAACTTATTGTAAACCCCTTTTACAAATATATTATTACTTGTTGCTGCTTTGGACCACAACATACAATCAAATACTGGTGTCGCATTCAGTTTCTGTTGAGCGTTTGTATAGTATAATTGCCACACCTAGAGCTGCCTCGTGCTCTCAGCGTGTCGGTCTGTGTGTATGCACTGAGTGTAAGCTGCACGGCTATTCCGGCGTGTGTACGCTAACTGGGGACAGAGTATTTATTACAGCAGCCGCAGCGGCTTCAGTTACAGTGTGCAATAGGGGTTAGTGGCTGTTTTTCCATGAAGTCGATCAAACTTCTCAGTTGGGGGCATCGTCCTGCTCGTCTCATACCCGGCTTTTGCACAACAGTGCAGGCGCTTGCCAGCAGCAGAGGGTGGATTAGCATTATTATATTGTGTTGAGCTATCTTGTGCTGCTGAACCGCGCCTGTACTGCATTGGTTAGGGATGCTGGCGAGAACCGCAAGGACAAAGGAAAAAAAGCTATTTAAAAATTGTTTTTTTTGTTTTTGTTTTGTTTGTTTTGCACATGTAACCTTGCGTAAAGGCGCACACAGTGTACCAATACTTTGCATCCATTCCACATATTGTTGCAATAGGTTATAACGGTCATTTATAGGTTTGTGTGAAACCGGATACATCTGTGTTGCTATATACATTTTGAAGTAACTGTGTTAATGATATAGTTGTAAGAACACAAAACGCAGCTCTGGCCTAGTATTTTAGGTTAAAACAGAGCAATTGTGGGGTGTGTTCGTGAGCGACAATAGTTTATATCGCTCACATTTATACTGTGTGATTTGTTTTAGTGTGGGTGCACTTTTGTACACGTGGCCCAGACAAAGTACGTAAGCACGCACAAGCGTGAAAAGGCACGTGCGGTTGCGTAATTACGCAAGTTGCGTAAGATCGCTAACGCCAAGGACAAACCACACAATAGTTCTATTTAAAGCGGAGTAGTAGATGTTTATCTACAAATAGCACATAACTATCCGGTTTCAAACACAGATTAGAATAACATTGATAAAGTGTGTTACCTCTGGGGAAAGCTATCAGTTAACAGGGAAGGATATTTTTCTGATCAGAAAACTATAGAGTGCTAGTGTGGGCTGAAAAAGGTGTGAATGTATTGAACCCTGCTTGGTGGACTTGGTGAACTCAGTGAAACTCGGTGAACTTGGTGAGCACGTCTAGGTGAACACGTGCAACGGAGTGTGATAAAGCTTTGTGAAGTTGTTGTTTTTTCTTGGTATTACACTCCGGCTGTTTTGGAGCGCAGTGTGAAGACTCCAGTGATCCTACAACTTATAGATAGCAAGTGTCTATAAGCTGTACGATTGGACCGCACGGTTGTGTGAGCGATACGTGGCGCAACGTGATACGAAGTTTTGCATATTTGTGCGTAAATCTCGTCATCATACGCGTTGTGTAAAGCACATGCAAGCGTGATTTGTGTAAAAATTGTCTTTTAGGCAGATATTCACTGGGTACGGTAAGTTACTCCTAAAGGCCCAGGGGATATAGGCCGAAGTAGGGCCTGCACTGGCTACGCGTGTCTGCTAAACGGGGCGGATCCGTGGTACTCGGAGCAGAAGAAGTTAGTGGAAGAACTTTGAGGACTTCCACCGTTAGACTACTGTGTTTGGAGCATTTTAGGAAGTTTTCCCGTGTTAAAAGGGTCCACAATGGGAGCCAAGTGCACAACACAGGGACGTTCCTCAGTCAGGGTTCAGACAGCAGAATTGAGACCCAGAGGGTCAGCTCGGTTGGTAATGTGGGGGAAGTATGGTCCCCACACTGAGACCTTTTGTGATGAATGGACACGAATGACTGTGGGGGATAAAGCATCATTTCCTGGGATAGGTAGTTTTGATCCAGAGGTACTACACAATGTAAGGATTAGAATATGTCTGCTCAAATCCAGAAAGCAAAGGGTAAGGCATACAGATTGTTTAAACTTGTGGCAACAAGAGGGGGATGTGCAAAGGGAGCTTGCTCACACAGCAAGTTCCAAACCAGGCAGAAGCGTGAATGCGACAGCACCACCACCACCATATGTTGATGGAGAGAAGAGTGTCACCACCAATGATACAAAGGTAGAGGTCAGGGAAATGCGCAGCGAATGTATTAAAACTAATGCTTGCACCTTGTACCCTGTTTTACCTTCTCCCCAAGATAACAGCAACGTAGAGGATGAGCCTAGCATGATCTCAGCCCTTGCCCTGGCTGCAACCATACACGACACAAGGGTGGGCATTGCCCAACCACCAAGGGCAGTGGCCATATCAGCCAGTGAGGGGGCAGATGAGATTGTGGCGACTGGTAAGTACGGTACCATCCATTATGCAGAAACAGTGACTCCCCGTATTGTAGAGACAAACAAGAAAGATGTGGTTGAGTTGCATCCAGTTAGGGTGATTGCAGTCCCTAACGGGAGAACTGACACTCAGGGGGTGACCCCAATCAGGAACATTGCAATGTACTGTCCCTGGTCCTGTATGGAGCTGAGGTCAATTATGGCAGAATTCCCTGACCCCAGAAAGGATTTAGTCGGATGCCAGAAATATATAAAAGATTTAGGACTTTCCCAAGAACCAACAAACAAAGATTGGCGGACGGTGTTGTGAGCGAGTCTCCCCTCTAACATTGACATCCCAAAATTTATTACAGACTGCAACCTAGATGCAGAAGTGCCACTCACTGATGCTTACAATCAGGAGAATGTCAGGCAAATCAATATACAACTAGGTTTGTATTTCCCAGCCGTAGTTAGATGGAATAAGATTTTTTCCATAAGACAGAAAGAGAATGAACTGGCATCCGAATATTTCCACAGAGCTTTGATGGAAATGGCTAAATTCACTGGAGTTGAGGATATTAGAGACAATGTCAACCACAGGGAAGTAGCTGTCTGTGTATTAATGGAGGGATTGAAGGAGGCACTGAAAACCAGGGTGCAAACTTCTATGCCAAACTGGAGGGGTATTACGGTGACTGCACTTAGGGAATCAGCACTGGAGCACGACCATAATATCCAGAAAACCAGTGAGGCACAAGGGGAGTGGTTGATGGTTATGAGCATCCAAGCACTGGAAGGAGCACCAACTCGACCAAAACCCAAGGACCCTGACACATGGAAAAAGCCAAGAGTTTGTTATCTGTGTAAAAGGGAAGGGCATTATGCCAGCAATTGTAACAGAAAAAAAAACAATTCATACCCCCTAGATAAGAACACGGGCAAAGTAATTATACACATAGAGGAGATCAGGGATCATACAGGAGAGAGTACGAGCCGCATAGAGGGGAAACAAGGAGGTACTGGCGAGCCCCCGAAGACTTACCGTTATCCCCCTCACATATCATAGCCGCCAACGCCCAAAGGGTGGGTCGACGGCCCCAATAGAGGTTAGGCCACACCTGTAGTCTGCAGCCTGTGAAGCTGATCGCTGGCCCTGGGAATGAACCTGAGGTCTTGGTCAAAGTAGCAGGAACACTACAACCATTTCTTGTAGATACAGGGGCGGCCAGATCTGTACTCAAAGCTCCAACCAATTTACTGACCACGGGCAAAACCATTTCGGCTATGGGAGTAACAGGAACGGTGCAACACTACCCATTGAGTAGACGGGCAGAGATTACGATAGGGCCCCTGCAGACCAAACACTCTTTTCTGCTGGCTGCATCGGCTCCGACTAATCTGCTCGGCAGAGATTTATTGTGTAAAATGCGGTGTGTCATATATTGTACTCCTGAGGGTGTCTTCTTGGATATACCCGAGAATCACGTTCAAGAAGTGCAAGATATATTAGACACCCCTCAAAGGCTAATGTCGCACTCTGCTGTTATAGACAAGTGTCCATCAAAGGTAGAGGAAATGATCTCACAAATACCGGGTTCCCTTTGGACCAAAGATGGACAAGACACTGGATTGATGGCGAATGTAGCCCCAGTAGTAGTACAAATAAAAGATGGTAGGATAGCTCCAAAAATCCCTCAGTATCCTCTGAAGCCAGAGGTAGAATTAGGAGTGTACCCCGTCATAGAGCGGTTGCTACAACAGGGCATCCTAGTCAGGACGTCCAGCACAGCCAATAGTCCCATCTTCCCTGTGAAAAAGAGTGGGGGGAGGGGTTACCGGCTAGTGCAGGATTTAAGAGGGGTGAACAAAATAGTTGAGTCAATTCCCCGTAGTGCCCAATCCAGCTGTCATCTTGATGCAGATCCCCGCAACCTCTTCATACTTCACTGTCATTGATCTCTGTTCTGCCTTCTTTTCTGTCCCTCTCCACCCCGACAGTCAGTACCTTTTCGCCTTCTCTTACAGGGGAGTACAGTACACCTGGACTCGTCTCCCCCAAGGCTTCATTTGACAGCCCAAGTATCTTCTCCCAAGCACTGCATGACTGTTTGCAATCCTTTCAACCTGAAAATGGCTCAGTGCTAATACAGTATGTTGATGACTTATTGTTGTGCTCTCACTCATTTGAAACGTCCTTGGCAGATACGAAGCAGCTGCTGCTTCACCTCTCCCAGACAGGACACAAGGTTTCAAAGGATAAATTACAGTTGTGCAGTAAAAGGGTGAGGCATTTGGGGCATTGCTTGACACAAGGACAATGACACCTCACTGCTGATAGGATAGAAGTGATTCGCAACATGACTCTGCCACAAACCCAGCAACAGATCCGCACTTTCCTAGGAATGTGTGGGTACTGCCGAAACTGGATCCCAGGGTTCTCCATACTGGCTTTACCTTTGCAAGAGATGGTCTCTTCAAACAAACTAGATCGGATTTCGCACACAGATGAGTCCAAACTGGCATTTGAGAGACTCAAACAGTGCCTATCACAGGCACCTGCATTAGGTATGCCAGATTATGGGAAACCCTTTGAATTGTACGGTACAGAGAGTGCTGGGTGTGCTGCAGGTGTTTTAACACAGAAACATGGTGATGCTAGCAGACCAGTAGCATACTACAGTGCACAGTTGGACACTGTAGCACGGTCTCTCCCCACATGCTTGCGAAGTGTTGCAGCGATAGCTTTGCTAGTGAGTAAGAGCGAAGACGTAGTGTTAGGACACAACCTGACCGTCCATACACCTCATGCAGTATCAGCCTTACTGAACTCCGCTCAAACCAGACATGTCTCATCGGCACGATTTACAAAGTGGGAATTAGCACTAATGGCCCCTGTAAACATCACCATAAAGAGATGCAGCACACTAAATCCTGCAACTTATCTGCCAAGTGTGCCTGGACAGGCACAAAGGGTGGAGGATGAGAATGATGGTGAAGGAGGATTTAGTGCAGACACTGATACGCATGATTGTATGGAATATCTGAACCAGACTTTCACTGCGAGACCTGACATTAGTGACAACCCACTGGAAAACGTAGATTTTACCTTCTACACTGACGGTAGTTGCCACAGACAGACGGACTCGGGAGACCTGTGCACTGGGTACGCAGTTGTAGACGACAGAAGTATCATAGAAGCTGAGCCCCTGGGCCCACCGCACTCAGCACAAGTTGCTGAGCTAGTCGCCCTAACCAGAGCATGTGAACTAGCCAAGGGTAAGTCAGCTAATATATACACAGGTTCTAGGTACGCCTTTGGAGTGGTGCATGATTTCGGGGCCCTATGGCGCCTCAGAAATTTCATGACAGCAGCTGGCACACCCGTGGCGCATGCGACCCACATCAAAAGATTACTATCAGCAATACAAGACCCAGACAGAGTGGCTGTTGTCAAGTGCAAAGCCCACACTTACAGTCAAGACCCAGTGTTACTTGGTAACAGCCGGGCAGACGAAGCTGCCAAGGCAGCAGCAAGTTCAGCCACACTAACCAACATCACACCACTGATGACATTTAACACAATAAGCACACAACAACTCATTGAAATGCAAGATTTGTGTTCCCTGCAGGAGAAGTCCGTCTGGAAGGCGAAGGGATATGGAAGAGAGTCTTCGGGCCTCTGGACAGATGGGCACGGTAAGCCAGTGGCTCCCAGAGCATATCTTCCAAGCTTAGCTGAGGCGGCACATGGTCTGACTCATCTAGGTAAAGAGGGTATGTGTAAGCTGGTGAGAGCCTACTGGTGTGCGCCAGGATTCTCTTCTCATGCGGGTAAGAGAGCAATGGCATGTCTTACTTGCTTGAGGAAGAATATTGGAAAGTCCATACCAACAGAACCATCCCATATCCCTCCGACAGACGGCCCTTTTCAGGCAATACAAATTGACTTCATACAGTTACCACCCTGTAGGAATTTAAAATATGTATTAGTCTGTATTGATGTGTTTTCCAACTGGGTAGAAGCGTTCCCTGCTGCCACAAATACTGCTACGTTCACTGCAAGAAAATTGAGCAGGAATTTGTGTGTAGATATGGTATCCCTAGAATAATTGAAAGTGATAGGGGTACCCATTTTACAGGTGAAGTCTTTCAGGTCATGTGCAAACTGATGGGTATTAATAGCAAGCTACATACTCCGTACCGGCCACAGGCGAGCGCAAAGGTGGAGAGAATGAATAGCACTATTAAGAACAAGCTTAGCAAAGTGATGGTTGAAACTGGATTGTTGTGGCCAGAGGCATTGCCACTAGTGTTGTACAGCATCAGAACCACTCCCAGGTCACCACTTAACCTATCACCCTTTGAAGCTCTTTTTGGGCGACAACCTCACGTAATGATTGACCCCCAGGATGATTTGAGATGTAATAACGAAGTGACTGTGCAATATTTGGTTAGGATGAGCCAGCAGCTCAGAAATCAACAAAGAAATCTAAAGCTGGTGATTCCTGACCTACCAAACAGTAATTGTCATGACATTGAACCTGGGGATTATGTGATGATTCAAAATTTCTTACGCTCAGGTTGCCTCAAAGACAGGTGGGAAAGACCATACCAAGTTTTGTTAACCAGCACAACAGCATTGAAGGTTGCCGAGAGAGAGACTTGGGTCCACTCGTCCCATTGCAAGAAGGTCGCTGACCCGGAGAAGACTCGTGACAAAGAGCAGGTGGAAGAGAACCTCGTATCACTAGAGTGCTTGTTCCGGGAAAATTGAGAGGCAGGACTGTTGAAAGGCATCTGAGCACGGAGAGTAACGAGAGTTAGAACGGTTGTCGTACCATTTTCTTTTTTCACCTCCCCCTGCATTTTTCCTTTTCTCCTTCTTATTTTCATCCTTTCCCCTAACGAAATGGATCGGTTACAAGAGACTGCGTTTCGGGTTCTGTTAGAGACTTTGGTTTTAATAAGGACAACTTGTTTTTGTGAGGGTCCCAGAGAGGTTTAGCAAGGATCTGGAGTGAGTTCTGATGGAGAGTATGGGTTGGTAGGACCCCAGGATCAGCGTATCACTTTCACCAAGGCTAGCATCAGAAAAAGGAAATCCACAAACTGGAACCCAACTCATCAATCACCAAAAATGTCATTTTATTGTTGTATGTACCGTTACATGTCTTCTGTTCATCTCTGTAGGGCTAGGTTAGTGAAACACACATAGTCATTAGATAATAGGGACACATAATTGCTCACACATATGGATCCCCACGATGTATCATCAGATAAATGTGCTCCCCATTTATCATATAGCTCGGTGGAGTTTGTTGGACCATGTACAGACCCTTAATACGGGATGAGAAGGAATATAATGAATACTTTGCAAAGCCTAGAAGCTAGTGATGCACGATGATACATCCCCCTCAGGCAGTTACTCATACATACACGTTTTTCCTATCACACTAGGCCATCCATTTCTCACCTATGACCTTTTCTCCCTCTTCCAAGGTACATACTCGCCCATTGTAATGTATAGCATGTAAATATTTTTCTTCTCTGTTATTAATATTAGTGGCAGTTATTGTTGACTGCCAAAGGGTGGACTGTCGAAGTCGGAAAATATTGCAATACACACACCACATGCAAACACCACACAGATGGCATCCATATATGTACTTAGTCTGGCGTGCGTGCAGCATACTCGCAAATTGCGTACAATCGCCTCCCACAGGAGTGCGCGTACGGGCGTGGTATGAGCAATTACAGAAAGATTCTTACTATTAATGCAGAGACATGCCACAGTGCCCAGCCGGGGTCGAGTCACTGTTCACACACACACTAATCTAACCAAACATGCACATCCTCCCAACACAATGTCTTGGTATTCCAATGTTTGAACAGACCCCCTGGTCTGTGAAGAAAGATACACACAAACCAAACTGTCATTGTTTAATGGAAACCAGGACAATAGGAGACAAATATACTATACAAAGAGCACAGGCCTTGCTGATACAGATCACTAGCAGCTGACAACTTACATGGATCACAGGTGTAACATTTATAGTCAGAACTCTTGGAATTATATATATATTTGTGTGTATCTTGAGAATGGTTGGTCATTTCATGTGTAGGATCATGTTGCTTTGAGAGATCGCATGACAGGGTAATCTAATGAACATGAAAATATCTGTCACACATTGCATGTTTCCCAAACTTGGTGCACACATTGCACATAGTCTGCCCTTTCCCCTCATGCAACTTTTACTTATTTGCAAGGCACAACAAGGGAATTATACACCTTTACAGTATACCAGGGGACAGTAACTGATCAGAGCATCATGCATGGTATCTACGTGTTCGGATAATTATGAGTAATAATCCGGTGTTGGTTTGGAGAAGATCGCATGTCGTTGCAAATAGTTATTCGCAAAGGCAGATTAAAGGTATATTTGTGTTTATTATGTACTTGGTATGCGGCTGGAATCCAGAGCTACACACCCCTGGATCAAGGCATCGCCCATCTCTTCAAACCGACCAATGACCTCTCCTGTACTGTAAACGACCATCCCTCCAACCAATCAGTGGAGAGCATACAACCCCATTGTATTGTATTTTGGGCAAGGGTATATAAACCTTGCACCTGGGCCGGTCACTCTCTCTGCTTTTTAAAAGACTCATAGGTCATCTTGCCAGATCGACTAGAGGACCGTCCGGATTGCGCAGGCGAACAAAGCGTACGACGGCTCCCTTGTACGGGGCATCACCGTTTTGGGTGGTGACCTCAACTGGGCCCTCAATTCCTCTATAGATACCTCCTCTAACTCACCTAAATTTTCATCAGTTAAAGATTCCAAGGTTAGGAAGGTCTTTCACGAATACCAGATGGCCGACTCCTGGAGAGTCCTTCACCTATCCGATAAGGATTTTAATTTTTATTTTCGCCCTCACAACAGCCACTCCCGTTTGGACTACCTCTTTCTTAGTCATAGACACCTACACTTGCTGGTAGATGCTAATATAGGATCAATTACGTGGTCTGATCATGCACCCATTTTGTTGAGGCTACTTCTCTCACGACTTCTCCCAAACAGTGGACCTGGAGACTTAAGAAGCTCCTTCTGCTGAATGATTACTGCAAATCTGAATTTACTTCTACACTTATGGATTTTTTGACACATAAAAAATCTCAGATTACCATTTGGATGTCTCACAAGTGTGTTTTCTGGGGCACCTTTATTCATTTGGGCTCCTTTATCAAAAAGCAAAACACTGCTCAAATTGCAGCCCTGCTCCATCAGATTGCACTTCTGGAATCCTCACATAAGGAGACTAGAATCGACTTTTACATTTTGTCAAAGAATTTTATCTTATCAGAGAGAATTTTATTCAGAGAGGCGCTTGCTTCTGTCAATTTGAAATGTTTTGCTAGATAAAGGGGTCTATTTACTAAACCTTCGATGGAGATAAAGTCACTGGAGATAAAGTACCAACCAATCGGCTCCTAACTGTCATGTTTCAAACACAGCCTGTGACATGGCAGTTAGGGGCCAATTGGCTGGTACTTTATCTCCATCCAAGGCTTAGTAAATAGACCCCTTTATCTAGCAAAACATTTCAAATTGACAGAAGCAAGCGCCTCTCTGAATAAAATTCTCTCTGATAAGATAAAATTCTTTGACAAAATGTAAAAGTCGATTTTATTCATGGGGAAATAAACCTAGCAGACTCTTAACTCACACTCTCAGAGCTCAGGGGGCTGCTGGAACTCTGTTAAGGATAGCTCTGGTGTGAATGTTTCGGAAACTTCCAGAATAGCTTCTTCGTTTCAGAAATACTATCTCTCTTTATATAATTTATCTGACTCTTCCTCTGAAATGTTACCAATTCCATCCTCACAAAATGTTTTGGACTATGGCGGTCATTCCGAGTTGATCGCTCGCTAGCAACTTTTTGCTGTGTTGCGATCAGATAGTCGCTGCCTATGGGGAAGTGTATTTTCGCCTTTCAAGTGTGCAAACGCTTTTGCAGCCGACGGCACAAAAAAGTTTGTTGCAGTTTCTGAATAGCTCTGGACTTACTCAGCCATTGCGATCACTTCAGACTTTTTTGGTCCCGGAATTGACGTCAGACACCCGCCCTGCAAACGCTTGGACACGCCTGCATTTTTCCAAACACTCCCAGAAAACGGTCAGTTGACACCCATAAACGCCTTCTTTCTGTCAATCACCTTGCAAATGGATTCTTCGTTAAATCCATCACCCAGCACCGTTCCTCTTTGTACCCGTACGATGTGCCTGCGCATTGCGATGCATATACATGCGCAGTTTTGCAGCGTTTTAACCTGATCGCAGTGCTGCAAAAAGTTGCTAGCGAGCGATCAACTCGGAATGACCCCCTATATTACCTCTATTTCATTCCCCACTATCTCAGGGGATGACAGAGAATCTCTGTGACAGCCTTTTACCTTACATGAGATTGAAATGGCTATTTCAACTTCTCCCTCAGGTAAGTGTTTGGGTCCAGATGAATTTACGATTGGATATTACAAAATATTTAAAAATATATTAGCCCCCATGTTACTGAAAGCTTTTAATGAGGCCTCCAGTGACTCACATTTCTCTTCACAATCCTTAGAAGCACACATTTCAGTGATACACAAATTAGGTAAAGACCCATCCTTGTCTTCCAGCTATAGGCCTGTTTTCTGCTTAATGTGGACCTTAAATTGTATGCCAAAATAATAGCTAATAGACTTAATTCTCTCCTTCCCACTTGATTCATTGTGATCAAGTTGGCTTTGTGCAGGGTCGTGAAGCAAGAGATAATACAACTAAAATAATTAATCTGATTCAACATATTTCTGTGAAAGACACACCCACTATCCTTTTATCTACGGATGCCGAAAAGGCTTTCGATAGGCTAAACTGGATCTTTATGTGGTCAGTGTTGGAACACTTGGGATTGGGTCCAATTCCTTTACATAGAATTATGTCCCTCTATTCAACATCAGCGAGATTGAAGGTCAATGGCTTTTTGTCTGAGTCTTTTACAATTAGTAATGGTACCCGACAGGGTTGCCCCTATCCCCTCTAATATTTGTGTTATGCATTGAGGCCCTTGCTATAAGATCCAACTCTCAAATTTCGGGGATACGATTGGACAATTCGGAAAATAAACTTGCATTATTTGCAGATGATCTCATTGCTGCTAACTCTTACCCTGTAACCTCGTTGCCTTATCTTATGCTGGAATTTGAAATTTGGATGACTAACTTTAAAATTTATTTCTCTAAATCGTCAGCTTTAAATATTTCGGCTCCCCATAAAACGATAGAGGGCTTCAAAATAGCGTTTCCGTTTGTCTGGCATTCTTCATATATTAAATATCTGGGAGTCAAAATTACTGGGGACCTTTCTCATCTTTTTTTCTATGAATTTTTCCCCAGTTCTTGCCTTACTTAGGTCTGAATATGCGGGGTGGAATCGGAAACAACTTTCCTGGCTGGGCAGGATAAATGCGCTCAAAATGAACACACTCCCTAAACTTTTATACCTACTCCAAACCTTACCCATACAAATACCGGATACTTGGTCCAAATTGCTTAATTCATTGGTTCGACAATTTATATGGGCTAGGACATATCCTAGAATCAAATTATCTTTTTTGAATTTTTGATTTTAAACTATATTACCAAGCAACGCATCTAAATAGAATTTTTGAGTAGACTAGGGATAGAGAAATTAAACAATAGGTGGCTTTGGAAAGTTGTATCATGAAAACACCTATAGAAATTTTGCCTTGGCTTCCTACAATTTATAAACCCTCCCCTGCTCATCCAACTATTACCCCGACTTTGAGAATCTGGAAATTGATTAGAAATGCAGCAAAAATCTCCTCAACATTTGGTCCTCTGACTTCTTTCTTGGTCAATCCATCTTTTTCTCCAGGTCTGTACTTGTTTCACTTCTCCACTTGGGCTGGGGAGGGGCTCTTTAGGGTAGGCCAGCTGGTAACTACTTCAGGACTTAACCTATTTGAAGAGCTTCGTGAAAGGTGGAATATTCCCCAAACTGACTTTTGGAAATTTTCACAGATTCGACACGATATGATGACAGAAAATAGATTGAATTTGGCTAAAAGAGAACTTATTTTTGGTGTGGGTGGATGCCGTCACTGATGACATTGTTCAGTGTGTATGTCCGATATCTTTTCACTTGACATTGTTGCATCTTATGCACATGGGCCCTCATTCCGAGTTGTTCGCTTGCTAGCTGCTTTTAGCAGCATTGCAAACGCTAGGCTGCCGCCCTCTGGGAGTGTATCTTAGCTTAGCAGAATAGCGAACGAAAGAGTAGCAGAATTGCTACCAAATATTTTCTTGCAGTTTCTGAGTAGCTTCAGACCTACTCCTAGATTGCGATCAGCTCGGTCCGTTTAGGTCCTGGTTTGACGTCACAAACACGCCCTGCATTCGGCCAGCCAGTCCCCCGTTTCTCCAGACACTCCTGCATTTTTCCCTGACACGCCTGCGTTTTTTAGCACACGCCCGGAAAACGTTCCTTTCCTGTCAATCACTCACCGATCAGCAGTGCGACTGAAAAGCGCCGCAGGATCAACAGCAAAACTGCTAAGTTTTTAGTTAAATAACTAAGCGCATGCGCGCTGCGTACAATGCGCATGCGCATTTAGCAACAAATCGCAGCGTAGCGAAAATCGGCAACGAGCGAACAACTCGGAATGACCACCATCGTCAAGTATCTACCAAGCCTAAGTTCAGTTGATTGGTTATGCTGCAGTTTTGTTCTTTGATGTTCAGATCCTATCATAAGGACGTCTGTTTTATCAGGATTCAGTCAAGGTCAACTGGCACTCAGCCACTTCTGGAGCTCAGTTAGACAGCCATTTAAGGTTGTTATTGGGTTTTCAGTACCCGGAAAAGAACCTGTACAGTTGTGTATCTGCATAGCAGTGGTAGACAAGGCCATGGCGTCTAATTATTTCACACAGCAGTAGCATGTATACTGCAAAAAGCATGGGGGATAGACTAGAACAGAGGTTCCCGAACTGTGTGCCGTGGCTCCCTGGGGTGCCTCGGGACACTTGCAGGGGTGCCCTGGGTTGGTGGTCCAGGACCAATTAAAATTATTCATGGTCAATATAATAGGCAAGTCCAGTGCTGGTGGCTGTCAGTCATAAAATATGTGATCAAACAGAAGCAAATCTTGTCCCTCACCACACAACTGACCCTAAGGATGACATAAACGCGATCTACTTAATGTAATATTTCTTTCTAAATTTCTCAATAAGAAATTTTTGGCCTAGGGGTGCCGTGAAAAAAATTCTGATATTCTGGGGCACCGTGATTCAAAAAAGTTTGGAAACCACTGGTCTAGAAGCTTGTGGGACACCACGTGGCAGAGGCACTAGTGGCGGTGAGTGTACTCACGACAAAACTGTCCAGCTAAGGACTGTGCCATCCAGTCCACAGAAATTTTTCAGGTGCTCAGAATCCTATGGTCCACGGTATCAAATGCTGCAGAGAGGTCCAGAAGGATTAAGACTGAACAGTCACCTCTATCTATTGCCATGAGAAGAGCACTAGGGCTGTTTCAGTGCCTGGGCCTAATTCACTAAGGACTGCAATTCCAACGTTGTTTGCAGCTTTGCAATTGCAATCTTTAGCAATGCAGGAGGAGGTGCATACCACCTCCTCCCTGCATTTACGATGCAATCACATCTGAGATGACCATTGTAACCATGGGTTGGCTGAGTGAGCCTTGGCCTCGCCACCCCTGGAAAATGTGCACCACATTTTCCCGAACACCGGCCTCCCCTTCCTGCGTACGCCTCTGCCTGTCAATCAGGCAGAGGCATTCACATTCCTGCGCTGAGAATGCAATACTCGTTACGTACATGCGCAGAATGGGGCAAGACCTGACAATTGGGTAAATGCAGTAAGGATTGCATCAGCGATCCATACTGAATCACCCCCTCGTCTCCTGAGTCCTGATTGGAATGGATTGAAAATATCATGAGTTGTCAGGTGGGTTTCCAGTTGATTTGCAACTACTTTCTCAATAACCTTTCCTAGAAAAGGAAGTTTTGAAACTGGTCTGTAATTGGTCATGCAGTCAGGATCTAAATTAGTTTTTTTAAGAAGCGGTCTAACAATTGCTGCCTTTAAGGGTTCAGTAAAAATTCCTATCTGCAGAGAGCATTGAACTACTTTTGCAAGTATAACGGCAATTATGTCCATACACCCTATCAGGAGCTTGGTTGAGGCCGTGTCCAGATCACAGGGAGTGGGACGCAATTAACAGGGAATTTCAGCAATGTCTTTTACATCCATTGGGTCAAAGTTGGTCCAGAATAACAGGTGGCTTACTTTGCCAGGCTTGGTAGCTTCCCACTCCTTTGATGGCACTTTGGAGATTTTAGCCCAGATGGTGATACTTTATCTGCAAAGAAGTTTGCAAATTTTGTTGCCTCTTGTCTCAGGGAGTGTCATACTTGCCTACCTGACCCTCTCCATGAGGGAGAAAATGCTGTTCTTGGACTTTCCTGGAAATGTATGATTGCCATCACCTGTGGTGAGCTAGTTAATTGATAAGAAAGGTGTTTCACCACAGGTGATGGCAATCATACATTACCAGGAAAGTCCAGGAACAGAGCATTTTCTCCCTCATGGAGAGGGTCAGGTAGGCACGTATGGGAGTGTTTAATCAGGCTGCAGGCATGCTGGCTTGTAAAGCATCTCCACTGTTTACCGCTTCTTATATATACATACATTCCATAAGGGAGAGAGGCAGTTAAAATAATCCTCACGGAAGTTATACGCCAGACTATGACTGTACCCAGCCATTAACCAACTCTTCCTACATAAGGTATTGTGGGCCTGATTCAGCGCTGCAGGTAGATCAGGTGCAGCTGCCATTTCTCATGGATTCTCATATGAGAAAATATGCAAATGTGGGTTAAAGCATTCCCCTTGTTTTACAGACTTTACTTATCTGAGCAATGCTCTAGTGTGCTAGTGAATCCGATCTCTACCATCGATGCAACAGCAACCTGTGCCTGGTGCAGAGTCTCCCTAGATATGGCTGCGGTGCTATGAAAGAGATTGATGCTAAAGCACGCCCATGACATCTTTTTGTGAAGACTCTAGGTCCCTCCCAGGCTTCACCCTGAAATAACCAATAAGTGCAGAAGCCATGTCAAGTAATAGCGATGTGAGCAAATGCGTATGCTATTGTACACTTTGGTCTGCAGTAAGAATTTCCTAGACTTTTCACACATGCACAGTAGCAAGTTGTCACTGCACTGTGGCCCTCATTCCGAGTTGTTCGCTCACAAGCTGCTTTTAGCAGCATTGCACACGCTAAGCCGCCGCCTACTGGGAGTGAATCTTAGCTTAGCAGAATTGCGAACGAAAGATTCTCAAAATTGCGATTAGAAATTTCTAAGCAGTTTCTGAGTAGCTCGACACTTACTCTGCCACTGCGATCAGTTCAGTCAGTTTCGTTTCTGGTTTGACGTCACAAACACACCCAGCGTTCGCCCAGACACTCCCCCGTTTCTCCAGCCACTCCCGAGTTTTTCCCAGAAACGGCAGCGTTTTTTCACACACTCCCATAAAACCGCAAGTTTCCGCCCAGAAACACCCACTTCCTGTCAATCACATTACGATCACCAGAACGAAGAAAAAACCTCGTAATGCCGTGAGTAAAATACCAAACTTCTTAGCAAATTTACTTGGCGCAGTCGCAGTGCGAACATTGCGCATGCGCAATTAGCGGAAAATCGCTGCGATGCGAAGAAAATTACAGAGCGAACAACTCGGAATGAGGGCCTGTGTCTATTCCTGAATCAGGCCCTCCATTTCCCTCGCAATCCAAGCAACCTATTCTCGACAAACAAGCTAATGTAGCAAAAAGGAGCATGTGTCCTATCAAATCTGAAATGGATTTATAACCTGAGGGGCGATGGTGAAATATTGCAGCTGCCTTGTGTTCCCAATAATACACCAGCCAGTGTTGCACTCCTCTGATTCATAGATTTGGCCTTAAACGCATGAGACACCTCGCATTAGGGACGGTGTTCTATGCTACTGTAGGTCTGGCCAGGTTCATCCAGATTAAACTTGTTTATCTGGTCCCTTGGTGACTAGAGTGCACACTGCAGCAAGTCGTTGGGCACTCTAATCAATGGGACCACTTTTTTCCTCTATTGAATACCTATAGGTTTTTGAGTAGTAATGCACTAGAGCAGTGATTTTCAACCTTTTTTTACTCGCGGCACACCGAGCAATATTTTAAAATTGCCAAGGCACACCATCAGTTCACCCACAGGAAAAAAATAAAAAAATAAAAACACACATTGGCCCTCACAGTAAAAAAAATAAAAAAAATCCACACATACATTGGCCTACACAGAAAATACAATCGCATTGCTCCCGACATAAATCATGTTGCTCCCTACATACATCCTATTGCTTCCCACATTAATTATTCACATTGTTCCCCCCCATAAATACTAATGCTCCCCACAGAAGAAATAACATAACAAATATTAGCCCCTACCGGTCAGCTGTCCTCCTCCCTTTCCCTCAGTGGCGGGGGTTATTCATAGTGGAGTGCTGCAAATACTGAGCAGCGAGCGGTCGGGCAGGTGTGGATGTGGGCTGGCAAGGAAACTTGTGGATGCAGGCGGGAACTGGAAGTTGTGTATGCAGGCGGGTGGGCTGGCTGAGTGATGAGACGCGGTGGCCGTGACCTGTGATATCACACCGCCGCGTCACCAAGGCATAGGTCATGGCCGGAGCATGACTGAACCGCTAAGAAGAGCCTGGGCCAACAGTTCATTCTGAAGGTGCAGGAAGCTGCTCTGGCTCCGCGGCACACCTTGCAACTGGTCGCGGCACACTAGTGTGCCACGGCACACTGGTTGAAAAAGACTGCACTAGAGTAATAACAGGATACTCAATATATCATCCATAGCTTTTATAAAGAATAGACTTGCTACAAACATTAAATATCCTGGTGCAACACCTCTGTATTCTGTCAAAAGGTCGACAGTTACCATGTTGACATTAAATAATATCGACACCCTCAGAATTTGGACATGTTCACAGTGTTGGCATGCTGTGAATGCTGATGGTTAGGGATAAGTGCTGGCTGGAGGGTGAGGGATATGGTGTACAATACTCACTGGAGCACTGCTGCTGAGACATCATGGACAAAATTGCTCCACATGTGACCTGGAAGATGACACTGGAACAGTTGCTGCTACAAGGCAAGACCCCAACAGAGATGGTTTGTTTATCTTTACCTATCATTCGTGTAGCCATGACGAATGTTGACCATTCAGCAATCTTGTCATGGTTATGTCAACCAATCATACCACATTCCCTCTCCTTACATAAACATCACACTTTATCTAGGCTTCATTTGTGTATAAATAAAAAGTGGTATAATATTTGAACCCAGTCCCTCTGCAAAACTGTGGCATGTTGGGATGAGTAGTTCTGCAGCATCTGGAGTACCACAGGTTACCTACCCCTGAGCTATGGATGGCCATTTATGGGTAACAACCATTGATTATTAACTGCTGATTGTTTTGTGATCAATGGCATAGATCTAATCATCCGCCGCCAACGATGGCAGAGTCCTGCAATGTTTATTTTTTCCCTGGCACTGGGACATAGAGCCTAGTTCTGCCACCACTTCTGATTGTCGATTAGTTCATTTCATTGAGGTTAGCAACCAGTGGTGCAATCGATGATGTCCATCAATGAAAGGGCTGGCCTTTGCGATGGGTATCCACCAATAGTAGAATATTTTGCCATCGATGGTACAAGTGTGTTTTTTTTCCACTTGCCATACTTGCAGCCTAGCTACACCCCCAACATGCCATGTGAAACTCCACCCCCACCTTTGATTGGCCCACAGCCCGGTGAGTAATAGAGCATGAATGACCATTGATACATTATACTATTGATGGTTCCCCCAGTCAGTGTTTTTATACCTTTGCGGTTAACCCTAATTGATAGGTAACACACCAATGCCCATCTCTACGCTGAGCTAGGAGATTCAGACAATCTGTTAAGTACACTGCATGATTCAGAGATGGACAGAGGTATTGCGGCCCATGCAGATTCTCAACTATCGAGAATCTGTGGCTGAGTAAGGTCTGTTCTGTGCATGTGCAGAACGGGCTTGCATTGTTGCACAAAATTTTGATCTGCCACTGCCTGATTGACAGACTGGTGTTTGAGATGAGGGGAGAGGACTGCATTACTAAAAATAGGAGCATGTCGCCCCAGTTTTCTTGGAGGGGAGAGCCAAGGGTCTGCTTGTCACCACGTAGACTTCCTGGCCTCGCAGCCCCCGGTTCCATTGGCCAGCTGGTCAAGCTGAGGTTTATTCAGCTGGTCATCTGTGTGGAACATTGCGACCGATGGTCGCGTTGTTGGATCCCAGCTTGCAACGTCGGTCGCAGTGCTGGGATTGCATCTACATGCAGGAGACATCTAGCAAGATGTCTCTTGCATGGGATTCGATTAAGATACTGGCTATATTTACAGGCTATGGGGCAGATGTATTAAGCCTGGACAAGGCATAAAGAAGTGATAAAGCGGTGATAAGTGCAAGCTGATAACGCACCAGCCAATCAGCTCCAATATGTAAACTGACAGGAGCTGATTGCCTGGTGCGTTATCACCTTGCACTTACCAATGCTTTATGCCTTCTCTAGGCTTAATACATCTGCCCCATAGACACTAAATATTGCGGGAGGGTTAGGCTGCAGGGGAAGGGGGGGGGGGGGGGTTGGTTAGGCACCACCGGGGGGGGGGGGGGGGGGGAGGTTAGGGTTAAGCATTAAGGGGGAGGTTAGGCTGCAAGAAGGGGGGGGGGTAGGGCATAGGTGATAGCATACCTACCTCGCCCCTGTCGGGATTTTAAAGATCAGCATCCCGTCTGCCGGTCACACATACCGAATCCTCCTACATGATCCTCCTTCAAATCGGTCAGAAATTCAATGCTGTTTGCAAGCTGCATTGAATTTTAAAAAGCTAACCTGTTAATTAGAACACTTTTAAAGTGCTTTTTTTGTCTGTATGGGTAAAAAAAAAAGAAAAGAAAAAGTAGTACCTGTAGTTACTAGAACTGCAGAAGGGTCTATGGCCCATTCCAGATACCTAGTCTACTAGGTATCTGGAATGGACCAGTCTGGTGACAAATTCTAGAAAGGAGGGCTAGCAGTGACTAAGAACTTAAATACTAATATTGTCTTGATAAAGGTTGGACTGCGACCGAAACGCATTGATAAGGAGTGTGAATAGCCATTTTTACTTCAGAGGTATGTTATACATAATTTTTATTGGATGATTTTTGTTTTATGCAAAATACATTTATGGGGGAGTTTGTCATGTTCTCCATGTGATTGACCTGTTCCTGCTTTGGATTTCTTTTGGAATAAATCTTACCTTTTACTGACTTTGGTGGCGTACTTTGGACCTTATTATGGAGATATCAGCAAAGTACCCAACTGAAGGTTTTCCACAGACTGCCAGATGAAAGATACCTTGATGCATACTGAATAACCTTACACACTGTGGGGGGAATTCAATTGTTATCGCCCCTGATCTCCTGTCTAAAGTGAATGGAGATCGCAGGGGGCATTATACAATTGATGTCCCCTATCGCGCTGATTGCACCCATTTGTGTCTGGTTTAGCCGTGTAAACCTGCTAAACCCGACTAAACTAACAGGAGGGAACGGGAAAAGTGCCGTTTGGGCGCCCAAACAGGTCACTTTCCACACATTTCAGCTTGTGGGTGCGAGCTAAAATGCAGACGCCGGCAGCCGATCGCGCCCGAACGAAGCTAAAATTGCATAGCTCCATTCAGTGGCTGCCAGCGGGAATAACATTTGAATCTCGCCATGTGAGTTGGGTAAGCCCATCTGTTTATGCGATCATTCTGTATGTTAAAGAAACATTTATATGCCTATCCTGTCCTGTCCTTATAGTAAACGGGGTACGCCCACTGGACTCTTACATGCACAAGGGGGAGATTGCCTGGGGTGATATTGAGAACTTCTCATATTAAAGAAACCTTGATATTCATAGAACTCCTTTCCAGAGTGTGAGTTGGGGTACACTCAGGGGCAGATTCGCCACCCCAAGATCCCCAGACGGATCCTGGTTAGCCAATCCCATTGTCTCCTCGGTTGGCTGCTGGTCACTCTTTCCTCCCCCTCCCTCCGCCGCTGGCTGCAGCGATACCTGACGGCTTCTGTGACGGCTCTGCGCTGGGTCCGCCTCTAGCTCAGTCTCCTCTAGAAGAACAAGCAGGCGCACAGCTGCAGTAGCTTCGATAGGTCAGCCGTTATGCCTATCATTAGGTGGGCTGGACTATTCAAATGAATGCCGACAGAGCTCAGAGCCCTGTGGAGGCGTCAGTATGAGACTGGAGCGGAGCTGGCCACACTGACACTAGTGATAGCAATGTGCTGATTCTGTGACACTATAACAAGGTGTTAGGAGGCTGTAAATATGTGACTCAGGCTGATTCTTGGCTGACAGGAACTTTGGTGTGAGTGACTGTTAACTCCATAGTACTGTGAGGCGGTGTGCTGACCCCATAACACAGCTCCATATTAGGAGGCTATGACCCAGGGCTGATAACCCTGTGTTCTGGCTGCAGAAAACCTGTAGACAAAGCCAACTAATGTGCTGTATATCTTCCCTGTGTGACACCAAAATGGCAGCGTGTATGTTTTCTGGTGCAGAACTAACCCCTCACTGCCAGAACATGCTGAAGCTCTATATACATATATTTCACACATGCATGTTGTAGATGCCCACTGTACACATGCTGCACACATACATACTGCAATCCTCACCACTGCACACATACATATTGCTGCACATATACCAACTACACTTATGCCTACTGCACACATGCCCATTGTGCACATACATAATACTGCCCACATGCCCACTACACACATACATTTTTTTTTTAATTGCTTCATTGTATTTTATTCTTATGTTACTCATTTCCTTTTATGCTCTTACTGCAAAGCTGTGTAAATGAGCTTTATTTTGGGGAATATGTATGTCTGTCATTGAGGCCAGGATGTGCTGCGCTCAGTGAGGCAGGTAGGTGCTGCTGTTAGGGAGGCAGTGATGAGGTGGGGAGGTGCTGCTGTCAGCGAGGCAGGGAGGTGCTGGGCAGTGATGTGCCGCTGGCAGTAAAGCGGGGATCTGCCGCTGTCCGTCAGGCAGGGATTTGCTGCTGCTGTACTGCACTACAATTGTATTTGTTTACAAATTGTGCTGTGACAGGAAGTAGTGAAGGTGTACAGTTATGTTGGAATACGCGGTTACTGCGGAAAAATGCAGTCTTGCTTCTGAGAAGAGTGCATAGTGCCCCTCCCCCAGACCCCACCCCCATTAAAGCTGCTACCAGAAATTTCCCGGGCTGGTTTTCAAACCCAATCCACCCCTGGGTACGCTTTAGGCATAAGGCACTAAGAATGCCAAATTGCTTTCTTACAAATATTTAAAATGCCCACTCTAATATATATTGCAGACGCCAGGCGCATCTTATTAACATATACGATAAAAGTGCGCTGTACATCGCAAAACACTGCATCCCATAAGAGAAAACAATACACCCACACATTATCTGAGTTCCAAAGCTCATTGATGTATATATTTGGTATTAAAAGGATATGGATTAAATATATTACAATGTACAGTATACCTATAGTTACAACTCATACAGTAAGCAGTTAATACATACAGTTACAGCAAATACATCACCATATCTATCTCGTATAAAAGTCTCTCCATATCACTCTCTCTCTCTCTCTGTAAAATCATGCTGGAACTCCATCATCGTCTGGTACCAAACAGCTACTGAGCTCCTGTGTGATCAGCAATGTGTTATCTAGTTGGGGGAGGGAACTTACTCATTCATGATGAGTCACTAGTCTCTTTGTATATGCTAAACAGGTTCAGCCTTGGGGACGTCCAAAGGGCTGGCCTGAGCTTCCTGTCCCCTACCTGTTTGGAATATCTATTGTTCTAATAAAAGTGATTTTAGCTTACATACATTTAATCATAATTATTTGTTGCAATGTCCTACAACTTCATAACAAGTATCAAATGAATCTACACATTAATCTGGTTGCTTTAATAGTAAATATGACAGGTCTATCTTGCTTTGTTCAAATAATACACATACATGACATTACTTCATTATATATAATTTTAAATCATCATCATGTCTGGCGCTTGATATTATTATAGTTATGTACTGTATGAAATAAGTGTCGAATCCATCTCTGTGGCATGTCCGTGTAAATGCGTGTGTTACCATATATTGCTGTGCTTGCTGTGCGTATTTGCAAGTATAGCGACTCATAATGTGTAGAGTTTGTAGGTTTATTTTTATGTAATATTTTTGACTTCGACAGTCCACCCTTTGGCAGTAAACAATAACTGCCATCAATTATTAACATAAGAAAAAAAACAATATTTCATACAATAATCGGTGACCTAGACACAAGTATGCATGCATTTCGCAAATCAGACACTTGACTATATTTGGGGAAGACAGGGAGGAGGACGAGACATCCTCTATATGCACTCGGCGGTCACGGGACCACTGGTTGGGTGTGGGACAACATTCAACCTATAGAGTATGCTGGGACAGTGCTTTGGCCTATAATGTCTGATTTGCGACGAACATTTCACACATACATGTACCTACGTCTGTGTACACTGATGTTTGGATTCGATTGAGGTTCTGCTGTGTAGATGAAGAAGACACAAACAAATTGTGAGAATGACATAAAATTTTCATGATCTACATATTCCTATCATTTTCTGAACATTGTTTCCATTTCTGGAACGTATGCTAGGTCTGTTTAATCATTGAACAAGGGTTATAAGTAGTGTCCTTTCTAAATAACATAAACCTTCGGAGTTTGGGGAGAGCCACTCCTAAACCTTTCTTCCACATATATTAATGAGCTCTTTATCTGCAATGTGTGAATAGCCATTGTCTGATTGTTCCCGATTACCTCTGAACTCCATAACTACTAGAACTTTGATTTTTCTCCGACTTTAACAAACTGATCGGCTAATCCTGGTAATCACTCCTTCCTCCAGAACCAGTTCAAGTCCCACACTTGACTCCTCATAAAAAAAACCTCACAAAAATAGAATATCCTGAAAGAAAATGTTTGTCAGCGGAAAAGAGAAATAGAACAAAACAACTCTTGCTCATAACAAATTAATTACAATGACTGGTCTTTCTGCAATCCTTTAGTACGCTCAGGTGCCGCCTCTCAGTCTTCACGGAACAGAGTCTCTGGTGATACTTTTGCAATCTCACTCCATTTACGAGTTCCTTCCGGACTAACGACTTTCCTGCAATGGGAATCGTGGACCCAAGTCTCTCTCTCGGCTACTTTCACTGGAATAGTGCGGTCAACGAAACTTGGTATGGTTCTTCCCACCTGTCTATTAGGCAACCTGAGCGTAAGAACAATCACACAGTCTCTTGGTTCACAATCAAGACAGTTAGCATTTGGCATACCAGCAATCAACAGTTTCAAGTTCTTTTGTCAAGTTCTCAAATGCTGGCTCATCTCAATAAGGTACTGTACTGTCACCTCATTGGTGTATTTCTGATCATTGTGCGGATCAATCATGACATGAGGTTGTCTTCCAAAAACAACCATAGAGACACAAATACCAAAACAAAAACAAATTTCGAAGAGGGTGATTCGTTGAGTGAAGATCTGGGAGTGGTTCCGAAGCTACATAATACTAGTGGCAGTATCTATGACCATAATAGTACAATTTCAAGCTTTGCTCCTACTTCTAAGGGTACCATTATCTACACACAAATTTCTGTGCAATTTTTCTTTGCGGTAAACACAGAAGCATCCGTGGCGGCAGGTAATGCCTCTACCCAGTTTGAGAAAACATCAGTGCACACCAATACATAACAATAATTCCTAAAGGGTGTTAAATGTACGAAGTCGATTTGTATTTCCTGAAAAGATCCGTCTGCAGGAGGGATATGGGATGGCTCAGTTTGTATTGCTTTACCAATATTCTTCCTCAAGCAAGTAAGACATTGCTCTCTTACCTGCATGAGAATAGAATCCTGGCACACACCAGTAGGCTCTCATCAGCCTGCACCTACCCTCTTTGCCTAGATGAGTCAGACCGTGTGCCACCTCAGCTAGACTTGGAAGGTATGCTCTGGGGGTTACTGGCTTACCGTGTCCACCTACCCACAGTCATGAGGACTCCTGGCCATACCCCTTTGTCCTCCAGACTGCCTTTTCCTGTAGGGAACACACATTTTTGTATCTTAATTTAACTATCGTGTGTTTGCAATGTAGAATACCATGAGCATAACTCAAAAAAGAAAAAAGAAACATCTCTAGAGGAGAGAAAGAAGAAAAAAATGAAAAAGAAAATGTCAGGTTTGCCATTCACCAACAGGCATATCAGTGTCTATACAAAATGTCCCTTCACCAGTATTCCCATTCTCCACCCGTTGTGCATGACAAGGCACACTGCAGTAATACTGGTGTTATCGTGCTGTTAAGATATACTGGGTTTGGGCAGAACTCTGAAGGACCTAGGCATGTGGAGTTTGAACTGTACTTGGGTCCATGTATTGTACTACCCTGTGTGAACGCAAAAGATGAAGAGGAAACTGTAGAGAAACAGAATAGAGGTTGGTGACAGATGAGTTTGTAGAGGTGAAGAAGATTTTATAAAAATTTGACAACTGGATTAGGCACTACGGGGAAGTGATTCTCTACTTGGTCTACTCCCCTTACGTATCGCTTTTGGGACTATCCCAGCCATCAATCCAGTGTCCTGACCATCCTAAGTTCATAGGGAACCCGGTATCTGTGAGATAATTTCCTCTACCTGTGATGGACATGAATCTAGAACCATGAAATGTAACATTAGTCTTCGTGAGTGTCTAACATACTTTGTACTTCCTGAGCGGGAGCACAGTATGTGTATATCATATCTAACAAAATTAAGTTAATCAGGGGCCATTTCTGCTAGGAAAAAGAAGCAAAAGTTTAGAGGCCCCATCTTAACCCCAGTAAGTTTTGTCAAAGGGTAATGTTGCATTTATTTTGTTCTTCCCATTAGCCGAATCTGTGTTTTCTATATGGCTTATGATTCCTTTGGTCCCGTCTATGTGTTTAATAATGTGGCTTGTGTTTTCTGTCTAGGGGATCTATATTGACTATGTGTCCTACTACTCCTACAATTTCTGGCAAAATGCCCTTCCTTCCTACAAGTGTAACATATTATTGACCATTAGGGATCTGGGGTTTGGACTGATGGGTCTTTCCTGTATGTGCTAGTATACTTACCGTCCTCAACCTCTCCACCTGTTGTTCTCTGCGCCTAGCACTATTCTTGTGATGTTCAATAGAACACTATCTAAGATTAGCTACTGTGACCCCTTTCTGCACCCTGACACTCAATGCCTTATTGAGCCCGTCCATTTGCACAGAGACAGCCACCTCCCATTTGCCGAATTAGTGTTTACCAGTGGTCTTATCCAGATGGGGAGTTTTCTATTACTGCAAGAGACAAAAACAACAAAAAAGTTTAACAAGCTTCTAGGTCATGCGAAGTATTCATTCAATCCTTCTCATCCCGTATTAAAGGTCTGTACATGGTCCAACAAACATTTCCGAGCTCATCATGACTAGGGGCATTACTAGGAATGAATACTTCTTATATGGTAACTGAAAGAAATACCCAGGGGTTACCTTGTCTCTGTCCGCTTTCCTACTGGCAAACACTAATGTGCGGACAAGTTTTTTCTCCATTTCTGACGTTACTTTCTTGATTTTTTTTTTTTTTTGTTGGTTTTACTATATATGTACACGAATGATACCATACTTACCTGTTCCATTGGTCTCAGCCACTTCCCCCACTGGCTACTGCTCTTCTTTTACCGGTTGGATACTCCTCTGGGTACATGAGAAATGGCTGAAAACAATCAGGTCATCTTCTCCTCCTAAATAAAACTTCAACATTCATTAGCACATATATAGGTTACAGTCATATTTTTCAAATTTTTATTATTTTCTATAGTTTGTATGCTGGCCGTAACTGCTTCCACATCTACATAAGGCGGTGTACTTGCATTCTCTTTTTTTTTCCAACTTGTTTATTGTTGCTACAAGTTCAAACAGTTCTTATATTTCCATTCTTGTTTTACATGACTTTGGTTAGACATACCACCTGCAATACCTTAGGATCAAACTCACCAACCCCTCTTGCTTCCACAGGTTTAAACACTTTGTATGGCTGACCCTTTGTTTTCTGGATTTTATCAGACATATTCTTATCCTTAAGTTCTGCAATACCTCTGGTTCAAAGCTGCCCACCCTAGGGAATGGTACCCTATCTTTGTCAGTCATACGTAACCATTCATTGCAAAAAGCCTCCGTGTGTGAACCATACTTTTCACACATAATAAACCTTGCTGACCCTCTCGGTCGCAATTCTGACCTTCTCGGCCCCGAGTCTGACCTTCTCGGTCCCAACTCTTCTTCAGCCTGAACCCTAGCTACCAAACGCCCACTGCTTGTGCAATTGGATCCCATCGCTGACTTTTTGCCAATAAACGCAATCCCCAATGCACACCGCAGATAGACGGTGAAAGACACCTAGCGCTTTCACTCGCTCCTTCTCCGCTGAGTACCACGACTCACTCTAATAGTGAACACCGCGTACCCAGTGAGGCCCTATCTAGTTTCTATTTACTGGAAGTGTTAGGAGTAACTTACCTTTTCCAGTAAATATCCGCCGCTGGAGATTTTCCTGAGAGAGACCAGCGAAAACTCTCTATACACTTTTTATACAAAAATCACGCTTGCGTATGCTCTATACAGCGCTAATGATACCGCGATTCTACGCAAAAAGCTCGTAAAAGGGGTATCAAGTTGAGCCATATATCGCACCCACAAACGCGCGGTCCAATCGCACAGCGTATAGGTACTTGTTACCTATCTGCCGTACAACCACGGGTCGATGTACAAACTGCGACCCTCAGCTCGGAGCGTAACAAAAAACCTTTTTACTTCACAATTCCCTATTACGCTCCTCTGCAAATCTCCTCACGATTTGCGTATTTCAATCTATATTAACATGAGTCAGCCGCCTCACGCCACCAAGCCTCCACTTACTTGGTGTACCACGGGACCCGATTTCCGGGGTTCAAATCCACTCACTCCTACATTCGCCCACTCAAATACACTTTGGTTTTTCTGTACAGAAAATTTTAATTCATTCAGATAGGCAGCTTTACCCCAGAGGCAATACAGTTTAAACAAAAGTTTTATGCTAATCTGCTTTAGAAACCGGGTAGTTTTGTGCTATTGTATTAAATGTCTACTATCCCACCTTTGAACTAAACGACACTATTGTATAATTTGTACTTAGCGTACCGTGCGTGTCTCTTACGCTGCGTGCGCAGTCCTTTACTTTGTCCGAGACACGTGTACAAAACTCTGCGTCCACAATAAAACAAAATCGCCCAGCTCTATAAATGTGAACAATGCTAATTACTATTGCCCACTAGACACAACTTGTTCTTTATAAACTTTTATGCAGACCTGCGTTTGTGTCTTTACACTTACTTCCTTAAAATACTGTTATTTCAAATTTACCTATATAGCAACAAATGTATCCTATTTCACATAGATCTATAATGACTAGCAATAATCAATAATTTAAATATGATTCAGATTGGATAGCTATCTTGCAGACCATACACTGATATAAATATACACATAATTATAATATTATTATATATATGTACCATTCACTGGTCTCCTATGAGACACCTTACCTCTTATTTGCATATCAAAGCTATTTGCTTTTCCCTGCTAAGAAAAAGCAGTTACACAGGTTAATTTGCATTTCAATGGCTATCTTATAGCAAGCAGATTCTACAAGTCTTGGAAGGAAAAAGAGAAAAAAAAAAACAAAACCCTTTTTCTATCTGTGTGCATTTTTTTTTTACCCCAAGCCAAGCATTTATCTTACCATTTACTCTCACTAGGCCCAACTGAAACTATTTGTAATTGACTATGGTATGGGTTAAATAAATGCATTGGTAACTCATAAATGGTGTTTGATGTGACCAAGGAAACGGATTATTCTGAGCAGACTGAAAATCAGCTATTTAGAAAATGACCTTCCTAAAATGGCCACTGCTCCTCCCCCTTCCACATCCTTGAGGTTTACACAAAATGGTGGACAGGCCATGTGGTTAGTCCAAAATGGAGGACAGACCACGCGGCTTCCTTTGTCACAAAGAAATCACACATTATACAAGCACCAGAAGTTATTTTAGGCCTGAGTTAAAAAAAAAAAAACTAAATCAAGGCTATGCAGCAACTTTTAAATGTACTTTTAAACCTACTTCGCTAAACAATCCAATCTGAATCAAACACAATATGACTTATTTGAACTTTGTTTTGCAACAATAAAAATACATTTTAGCATTTTAAATATTATGAGAAACGCATTGTCCCTTGAAATTTCATATCATTGGCTTACTGATATCACAACAATACACGTGGATGTTATTTTCATCAGTGTCGCGATGCGTCCATCGGATCCGGTCGATTACAGCCGCGTTTGTAATCTACAGTGCATCATTAAGACCATGATATCGCGGACCAGCCCACATCTAAGAATGCCAAATTGCTTTCTCACAAATATTTAAAACGCCCACTCTAATATATATTGCAGACGCCAGGCGCATCTTATTACCATATATACGATAAAAGTGCGCTATACATCGCAAAACACTGCATCCCATAAGAGAAAACAATACACCTACACATTATCTGAGTTCCAAAGCTCATTGATGTATATATTTGTTATTAAAAGGATATGGATTCAATATATTGCAATGTACAGTATACATATAGTTACAACTCATACAGTAAACAGTTAATACATACAGTTACAGCAAATACATCACCATATCTTTCTCGTATAAAAGTCTCTCCATATCACTCTCTCTCTCTCTCTCTGTAAAATCATGCTGGAACTCCATCATCGTCTGGTACCAAACAGCTACTGAGCTCCTGTGTGATCAGCAATGTGTTATCTAGTTGGGGGAGGGAACTTACTCATTCTTGATGAGTCACTAGTCTCTTTGTATATGCTAAACAGGTTCAGCCTTGGGGACGTCCAGCTTACATACATTTAATCATAATTATTTGTTGCAATGTCCTACAATTTAATAACAAGTATCAAATGAATATACACATTAATCTGGTTGCTTTAATAGTAAATATGACAGGTCTATCTTGCTTCGTTCAAATAATACACATACATGACATTGCTTCAATATATATATAATTTTAAATCATCATGTCTGGCGCTTAATATTATTATAGTTATGTACTGTATGAAATAAGTGTCGAATCCATCTGTGTGGCATGTCCGTGTAAATGTGTGTGTTACCATATATTGCTGTGCTCGCTGTGCGTATTTGCAAGTATAGCGACTCAATGTGTCGAGTTTGTATGTTCTTTTTATGTAATATTTTTGACTTAGACGGCACCTTTTTCTTTCTCACATACAGACTGGGGTGAAGTTCCAACAGTAAATTGGAAAAGAACTGTATTGAGACTGTCCTACACATTTTTTTTTATATGTTCTTGTCGTTTTCATGTTCATCTTGCCTATGACTTGGAAGCTTAGAAGAAACCGAAAGGAGAGGAAGAAATTGTGACCAGCTACAATCCGGTATCCTGTGTTTAGGTCGACACTCATTAGGTTGACCACTATTGGTCAACATGTTCACTAGGTCGACACATGAAAATGTCGACATGAGTTTCAAATTTTATTTTTTTCATTTTTTGAACTTTTGTTTTTATACACTGCTCAAAAAAATAAAGGAAACACCACAATGTAACTCCAAGTCAATCACACTTCTGTGAAATCAAACTGTCCACTTAGGAAGCAACACTGATTGACAATCAATTTCACATGCTGTTGTGCAAATGGAATAGACAACAGGTGGAAATTATAGGCAATTAGCAAGACACCCCCAATAAAGGAGTTGTTCTGCAGGTGGTGACCACAGACCACTTCTCAGCTGCTATTCTTTCTGGCTGATGTTTTGGTCACTTTTGAAAGCTGGCGGTGCTTTCACTCTAGTGGTAGCATGAGACGGAGTCTACAACCCACACAAGTGGCTCAGGTAGTGCAGCTCATCCAGGATGGCACATCAATGCGAGCTGTGGCAAGAAGGTTTGCTGTGTCTGTCAGCGTAGTGTCCAGAGCATGGAGGCGCTACCAGGAGACAGGCCAGTACATCAGGAGACGTGGAGGAGGCCAAAAACCCAGCATCAGGACCGCTACCTCCACCTTTGTGCAAGGAAAACAGGAGGAGCACTGCCAGAACCCTGCAAAATCACCTCCAGCAAGCCACAAATGTGCATGTGTCTATTCAAACGATCAGAAACAGACTCCATGAGGGTGGTATGAGGGCCCGACGTCCACAGGTGGGGGTTGTGCTTACAGCCCAACACGGTGCAGGACGTTTGGCATTTGCCAGAGAACACCAAGATTGGCAAATTCGCCACTGGCGCCCTGTGCTCTTCACAGATGAAAGCAGGTTCTCACTGAGCAGATGTGACAGAGTCTGGAGACGCCAAGGAGAACGTTCTGCTGCCTGCAACATCCTCCAGCATGACCGGTTTGGCAGTGGGTCAGTAATGGTGTGGGGTGGCATTTCTTTGGGGGGCCGCACAGCCCTCCATGTGCTTGCCAGAGGTAGCCTGACTGATATTAGGTACCGAGATGAGATCCTCAGACCCCTTGTGAGACCATATGCTGGTGTGGTTGGCCCTGGGTTCCTCCTAATGCAAGACAATGCTAGACCTCATGTGGCTGGAGTGTGTCAGCAGTTCCTGCAAGACGAAGGCATTGATGCTATGGACTGGCCCACCCGTTCCCCAGACCTGAATCCAATTGAGCACATCTGGGACATCATGTCTCGCTCCATCCACCAACGCCACGTTGCACCACAGACTGTCCAGGAGTTGGCGGATGCTTTAGTCCAGGTCTGGGAGGAGATCCCTCAGGAGACCATCCGCCACCTCATCAGGAGCATGCCCAGGCGTTGTAGGGAGGTCATACAGGCACGTGGAGGCCACACACACACACTACTGAGCCTCATTTTTACTTGTTTTAAGGACATTACATCAAAGTTGGATCAGCCTGTAGTGTGTTCTTCCACTTTAGTTTTGAGTGCGACCCCAAATCCAGACCTCCATGGGTTAGTAAATTTGATTTCCATTGATAATTTTTGTGTGATTTTGTTGTCAGCACATTCAACTATGTAAAGAACAAAGTATTTAATAAGAATATTTAATTCATTCAGATCTAGGATGTGTTATTTTAGTGTTCCCTTTAATTTTTTTGAGCAGTGTACTTTACGATCCACGTGGACTACGATTGGGAATAGTAACCTTGCCCGAAACCACTGTCCGCGAGGGGGCACTGCACTAATTGGGGTTCCCGGTCACTTTACAAAGAAAACACCAAAAAAACCTCCTGTCAACCTTTTTCCATGTCGACCTAATGACAGTGTCAACCTAGTCACTGTCGACCAATAGTGGTCGACCCAACGATCCACCCCCCCTACTATCCCCCTGAAAGAGACGTATTGTATATTTATTCTGTTTTATTGTACTAATTAATGCCCAAAGGTTGAGCCCTTCCACATTTTATTGTATGTTCTGTTTCTAGAAACTTGGTGCAATTTCGGGTTGCGGCACTTCTTGGGCAGTCTCTCTGTGCCAGTGAATTGGAAATTGTTTTTTTTTTTTGTTTTTTTGTTTTTTAATGTATTATATACCAACATTGACTAACAACTAGCAGAGACTAACAACAAACTAGCAGACACTTGGGGGGAGATCTACTAAGCAGTGTTAAAAGTGGAGAAGTTGCCCATGGCAACCAATCAGCATTGACGTAACATTTATATTTTGCATAATATAAAAGTATACAGAGCAACTGATTGGTTGCCAACTCTCCACTGGCTCACTTCTCCACTCTTTTCACTGCTTCAGTGCATGTCCCCCTAAGAACTTCCTGTTCCCAGGAGGAAAAACTAAAGCCGGTACTATGTACCATCAACCACAAAACGGTTTGTATTCTGATAAATATGCATGGATTACTTTCTTATTGATGTATATTACTACTCTTGTGTAAAACTGGTTCCTGCCATCTACCAAATCATCTCATATTTATCCATTCTTCCAAGCAAACAACCTGTTCGACACTTTTTGCTAACAATATGGAGTGTCTTCCATCAGCTATAGGATGATCTATTCGAGTTGGTAACAATGGACAATAACTGATACAAGTAAGTGATGGTGGGTAAGTTAGATGCTTTATCACCCAATGGTGACAATGGGGCTCCAGTGTTTGTTTAATATGTTTACATGTATCATATTAGTTTTACATTGTTCTAAGTATTACAATATAATTCTTTTAGGTTGTGGTTTATTTTGTAGCTTACCACAACTTCAATTGCTTGTGTCTTTCTTTATTGCGTTTGCTTATATTTAACACTGTTATTGTTTTTTTGCGGATGAGGTAATTAATGGGTATATTTTATTTTTATGTACTGTGCACTCTGTGTAATGATGCTTTGACGCTTGTGGTACAACAAGAGGGCAACATAGCAAGTTTACCTGAGTGCCTAGGCTTTTCTTCTAGATTATTCACATAGTCTTAGTATAATTCAAAATAAAATAAAAATATTGTACATTTATTTTGCACATATAGAAATAATAGTCATTCTGGGGCAGATGTATTAACCTGGAGAAGGCATAAGGAAGTGATAAACCAGTGATATGTGCAAGGTGATAAACACACCAGCCAATCAGATCCTAACTGTTAATTTACATATTGGAGCTGATTGGCTGGTGCATTTTTCGCCTTGCACATATCACTGGTTTATCACTTCCTTATGCCTTCTCCAGGTTAATACATCTGCCCCACTGTATTGTAGACTAGGTTCATATTACTAAACATCAGGGCTGTAATCCTACAGGAGACCCCAGATCCGGTAAATCAACCCACTGTCTGCAGTCCACTCCGAGTTGTTGCTGACATATACTGTAATAGAGCAGTTTAAAACACTAATCCTCAAAAATAGCTGTTCCCCATGATACATACGAAACCACGAAAGGATGCTATAAACCTGGCCACCAGTTACACTCTATCAAGGACTTTCATGCACCCAGAGAGCAGCAAAAAGGTACAATGTATATTTTGTACAAATAACCCAATGTGTCGCCCATTACACTAAAGTGCTACCCAATGTATGAGATGGTAGTAAGGGTCCGAGTATTAATCTCCCAATAAGCTGACAAATGCACAGAAAAAAAAAAAAGGGGACTTAAGTCAAAAACATAAGAGATAAAACTGGAGTATCAATATCCTTATACACTTTTTCCCCTTTGGAGGGGGGGGGGGGGGGGGCAGTTCAGAGTCAGAAATTGTTGGGTTCATTTCTTCTTCTGCATTTTCTAAAGTTTAGAAATGTTTTAAAAATATATTTTATTTAAAGAAAAAAAAAAAAAAAAATTATATATATATATATATATTATGGGTGTGGTTCGTTTTATCGACAGTATCTAGGTCGACAATGTTTAGGTCGACCACTATAGGTCGACAGTCACTAGGTCGACATGGATGGAAGGTCGACAGGGTTTCTAGGTCGACATGTGCTAGGTCGACAGGTCTAAAGGTCAACATGAGGAATTTTTTTTTTTGTGTCGTTTTCTTTGTAGAGTGACCGGGATCCCAAATTAGTGCACCGCGTCCCCTCGCATGGCTCGCTTCACTCGCCATGCTTCGGGCATGGTGTCTTCGCTCCGCTACCGCTTCACTCGGCACACTTTACCGTTCCAATCGTAGTCCACGTGGATCGTTAAGTATGAAAAAATCCACACAAAAAAATAAAAATGTGAAAAACTCATGTCGACCTTTAGACCTGTCGACCTAGCACATGTCGACCTTCCATCCATGTTGACCTAGTGACTGTCGACCTAAACATTGTCGACCTAGACACTGTCGATCTTCAGACCGGATCCCATATATTATATACACACACACACACACACACACACACACACACAATTCATATATTATTGGCATGTGTTTTTCACCCCCCCATGTCCACAAGCTCCCACTGTAAAATCACCTCCCACCCCCATCAGAAATCACCCCACCATTATCAAATACCCTCCCCCTCCCCAGTAGTAATAGATCCCAGTGCCAGGAATCCTTCACTGATTCCTGGCACCGGGATCAGTGGGGGATTCCTGGCACTGGGATCTATTACTACTGGGGGGGAGGGTATTTCAATGGGTCCCCACTGTTTAGTAAGTCAGTGACGGTAAAAGGCTTGATGACAGGAATATATTTAGCAATTATTGTGATTGGCTCACTTTGCACAATAATGCAGCCATGGCCTGTCTGTAAACATGCAAAAAAAAACAACCAAAAAAAACGAAACACTACAGATGTGGAATAGTTGTAATTTATTTTATTTTTTATTTAGTTTCTACTGATCAGATTTTCAAATATTCACAAAGTATAGATAATAAAAAATTACAATTGCAGACTTTGGCATGACAGCAGTGCCATGTTCCCAGGATTCACCCTACAAATCTATTTGTAAAGAATTTGCCTGTGGTTCCTAGTACAGAACCCCCCCCCAAACATGAACTCTACACTACAGCTGCTGTAGCCCCAGTGAGGTTGATATCACCGCCAATACACACACTTCTAACCTCAGCAAATTCTTTCACTCTGTGCTGGTAATGGCAGACATTCTCATTGTTTACCGACACATTAAATTTGTCATTTTCGAAAAGAAACTGGATCTGGAATAAAGACAAAAAAAACAAAACACACAGTTAGAATGTGGTAGATGCACAAGACCATTCCTGTTACCTAAACAAATTCTAACTAAATCAACTCAATTCACAGTTTGTCTTCATACGCTATATTCCTACAAGCACAGGGGGATGCTGTACAGCTGGGAAGCTGTTAACATACCGCCAGTCGGGATCCTGGCGATCACAATACAGACGCCGGAATCCAGACAAGCTGTGAAACACCGACGTCAGACTACTGGCGACAGTCTGTTCTGCCTCTGTGGGTATCCACGACACCTATAGAGGGAGAATATAACCTGTACAGCGAGCCATCGTGCCCGCAAGGGGCTTTCTAGCTCTCGCACCGCTGCCGGCATACTGGTGGCCAGAATGCCACTGTCGGTATACCAGCCGCCGGTATATCATACTGAATCCCTACAGCCATGCAATCCAGTAGGGCAGGCGCATTTCAGGTCCCACCATTATTAGAAGCCTTTACAGATTTATATCTAATAAACACAGCGTTAAACATTACAACTTGTGCAATATCCATAAGGTGTTTCTATACGACACTTCTATTTAGCAGTGCATTCTTTTTATTGTGGTTTTTCTTAATAGAATTTACATATAGTTTATGTTAAAAGGGAATCTGTCAACTATACACATAGGAGTCTGCCTTTGTGCTCTGAACAGCTCTCTTCAAGCCCTCCCGTCTGCCTTATTCATATATAAATCCGCTCAACATATTAATAAACGTGGTGAATAGGTCACTGGTATTTGTTTTCGTTTCTTCTTTGAAGCCAAAAATGGGGTCCGGTATGCTGACGGCAACCTGAAGACCACCCTATCATGGGTGTGGTATGGTATGCCGGCAGCCGGGCTCCCGGCGACCAGCATACAGACAGCGTGGCACGGTGGCGCGTTGAGCACGCCACGCTATTTGGACCCCCACGAGGGAGAAAAACTGTTGGTATGCCGGCTGTCGGGATTCCGGTGCCGGTATACTGGGCACCGGGATCCCGACAGTCGGCAACCTGAAGACCACCCCTAAAGGACAATTAGCGATGCTACCCAGCAGCCATAGCATGCATCTTCCAAATCACTTTGTCCAAACAAAAGATCCTGCTGGCAGAGGGGTAAGTAAGGGAGGGAGCATCTGTTCAGCTAATTGACATCTCCAGTCCCCAGCATCCATTCTTAGAGTCCCCCAGATAGGATATAAGACAGCAGAAGTAAACAATTGTATATCAATATACAGTGAATCCTTATATGATACAACAGTGGAAAAGCCCTACAGTATTTATATTCTTTACTGCCTTGATATATTTCACCATATTCACCACTGTGTACACCAGCCAGCATACCGTAGGAATACTTTGTTTCAGCCAGTTTCCTTTTATTGTTGGCCAGTAACAAACACATTGGGTGCAGCCATTTTATACAATGAGCCAAATTTTAGCGCAGTAATGCGTGACCGTGAGGCAGGAGGCATAAGATTTCTACATATTCTCCTAAGATTCCATAAGATTTCACATATTCCTATTGAATAGATAAGCTGGTGCCACAGGGTTCATGGGTACAACTTAACTTTTCAGAATATATATATATTTTCTTTAAATTCAAAATTTGGTATTTACAGTGAATGGCTGTCCCTGCTGAAATGGAAATCGAGTATGATGTCGTTCTTCTCGCCCCCAATCATTACGAAGCATAGAATTGCGCACAATAACGTTTGGCTTTTCATCAAATCGGGGATTGAAGTGGAAAACAATATCATTTCCTCTTTTAAAATCAATGACAAACCTAAAAAGGGGAAAAATAAAATGATGAATTTTTACAGCCTATAACCTCCATTTTATAAACATAAAGGAAAAAAAAAAAAAACACTGCATAGGATATTACGTGAATGTTCTAGAAGTTATCAGACTGCCTTAGGTCAAAAGCTAAAGATGTGTATATTGTAGGGAGGTGCTGCCTTCTACCAATTGAATACTGTTTTGTGACTTCTAATATACATTATGGATTAATATGCCATTTTGGAGATCGCTTGGGATTTTTTTTTATTTTTATTTTTTAATGGCAAAGAGTAAAGGAGATGCTAAAGCTGCATACACACTGAAGTCTTTCCTGATTGGTGGCACTGAATCACAGAAAGAGGATTAGTGGCTGGTAGGAAATTTTTAAGTCTGCAGCCACGGAGAAAAATGGAGGCTTCCAAAATTACTTCTCAGGAGGCATATAATATAAAGGTTTATTTTCTGGTGCTGAAAAAGGGTCAAAGGTAACCAATGTTTGAAAACCACAATATATCAAATGGTACAGTCTTTACTCAATAACTAGTTATATACACACACACATAATAAATAAATGCACATTCAGTATAAAACTTTTTTCTAAATGTTAGTGGCTTCATTATAATATATACCAAAACTATAAGTACAGTGTCCTGAGTTAGTAGTTACTCCCATTATAGACAAATACATTAAAAAAAAAGCAACAACCTTAAAATTCACTTACGTGTCAGACAAGAACGTAACGGTAGTGTATTAAAATATATAAATATCTCATGTACCACCAACAGGTCAAGGTTGTGGCTCGCTAATCATCCACAGGCGAGATAGTCTATGTTGCTGGGCCAGTAATTATCTCACCTGCTTCCACAGACAAATCCTCATAGCATGACTTGTGGGGAAAACAAGAGGGGTGAGGCTCAGACCCTCTGCCGTACGGAAATACGCGTCTTAAGCAGTGTTGCAACCATCTCTCTAATACCCCTTTCACATCGCAAACCTGTGTCGGACCCGGGTTTTGAACCCCAGTCCGACCCAGGTCAGAGCCTCACACATTGCACTATTAACCAAGGTTATTCCCAGATTATTGCCTGTTTACTCAACCCAGGTCGCCCATGTTAAAACAGTGTGATGTCATTTTAAGACTTTCTTGGCTCACAATGATGAGGTTACTATACAGTAAAAAAAAAAAAAAAAAGTGGTCTGGGAAATGCTCACAGTGCAGCAATCATAGTTGTGTCCATGTTCCCTTTGTGATCAGGACCAGGAATTAACAGCATGAGAGGGCAGGTGAGAACTTCCGCCCTTACAGCATCTTAATGGTTTTATCCGTTCTCCATTCGTTTGTTATTTTGTCTTTTCTATGCACCATTGTACCCTCGCGGCAACGCTTTGGGCTCGGTGTCTCACTCTGCTCAACACAGGTTACTATTCCAAATAGTTGACGGCATTGACTCAGGGGCTTATGGGGTAGGTCCTCTTCACGAAGGGCAACTAGGCGCTACACAGCAATCATGGCCGACAGAGCACATATCACAGCACAGAGTCCTGAATTTATGATTGTTTAAGCTGTACTGCTGGTAGATTCAGCCTGTGAGAGGTTATTTGAACTTCTCACTTTCTGTAGCTTGGTCTGTAGCTATTTAACAGTGTGCTCCAATTGCAAAAATACAGCGCTGTGCTTTAAGTATTTGCTTCTCCAAAGCCTGCAGCATTCGCTCCTCCAAAGTGTGCAATGTAGTACAGGAAAAAAAACAAAAAACACACCACACGTGCTCTGTGTGCAGGCCTCAGTCAGCTGACATGGAAACAGCCAATCAGCATTATTTTCTCACACCCTGATTGAATATCCCAGGTCTGTAGCTTTTACATGCACAATAATAACCTGGAAATAAGGGTTGAAATACTGGGGTCGGTAGACCCTGATTATTGACTTCGATGCTTTCACGCCGCACCTCGACCCGGGTCGACACAGCAATAACCAGGGAATAACCCAGGTTATTTTGGCGATGTGAAAAGGTACAATACAGGTGCTGCAGTGGCTATTAGACACCTACACATACCCAGTGTCGGACTGAGACATGAAGGGGAATGCAGTTATAGGGGCCCATACTTAGGGGTGTGGCCAGCCTCCAAAGGGGGTGTGGTCAGCCTCCACAGAGGCTTGAAATACACAATAGTTTAGTGCAGTGTAATGCAACATATCTACCATGTATAATACAAGTGCACAGTCTGGAACCTGTCCTGATCCCTAGAGGAAGGAGTGGGCCCTCAGGCAGTGGGGCCTACCGGTGGTTTCCCTGGTGCCCCTGTGGGCCAGTCCGTCCCTGCACATACCTCCCCAATTCCCAAAACTTAGCCATTCCAGGAGGGACAAAATGTTCGGTTCCTGGACTTCCCTCTTAATGCATGATTGCCATCTGAATTCATTGATACTAGGTCGACTTGGTCAAAGGTCGACATGGGTTTTTCACTATTTTTTTTTCCAAATTTTGACCTTTCATACTTAACGATCCACATGGACTACAATTGGGAATGTTAACCTGTGCCGAGCGCAGCGGTAGTGGAGCGAGGCACCGTGACCTAAGCATGGCAAGCGAAGTGAGCCATGCGAGGGGTCACGGTGCACTAATTGGGGTTCCCCGTCACTTTTAGAAGAAAAGGACACCAAAAAAAAAAAAAGTAAAAAAAAATTAATCTCATGTCGACCTTTCCATGTCGACCTAACGTATGTCGATAAGAAAGGCGTTTCAACACAGCTGACAGCAACCATAAATTAAGAATGAAGTCCAGGACCGGAGCATTTTGTCCCTCCTGAAATGGGTCATGTTGGGAGGTATGGGAATAACAGGGATTGTGTATTTCCCTTAACTCTCCAATGTCACTGGCAGATGTATTAAGCCTGGAGAAGTGATAAAGTGGAAGGTGATAACGCACCAGCCAATCGGCTCCTAGCTGTCAAGTTACAAGGGCAGATGTATTAAGCCTGGAGAAGTGGTAAAGAAGTGATAAGTGGAAGGTGATAATGCACCAATCAACTACTAACTGTAATTTTTCAAACCCGTACTGATTGCCTGGTGTGTTATCACCTTCCACTTATCACTGATTTATCACTTCTCCAGGCGTAATACATCTGCCCCTGTAACTTGACAGCTAGGAGCCGATTGGCTGGTGCGTTATCACCTTCCACTTTATCACCTCTCCGGGCTTAATACATCTGCCAGCAAATAATTTAACTAGAAAAAAAAATGCAATTTCTGCTACCAGTTCCCTGCTGCGTTTTCTTCTACCCAACTCCAGTAACATCCTTACCCTCTTCTCTAAAAAAAAGTCTTGAAAGGAAGGAAAAAGATTGGACTTTTCGGTGGCGTACAAGAAGTAAATAATCATACAATAAAATATAACTTATTTTCATTAAATTAAAAGAGCCAATAACTGTGAAATATTAAAATTGCTAAAGACAGGTGCAGGACACAGTGCAACATATATTGTTAAAAAGCCACACTCCCTTAGTCCACTGTGCTGTGCAATGTCCAATATAATCAGTGAAATAGTTTTAGGTTCTATGACCTTATACATAAAGTGCTGTCAGACTATAATTCCAATAATCAATTGGGTTTATTAAGTGCGAACTCTAATATGGTAATCACATGTGTTGTCTGAGGTTTTTAGATCTCAGGCAACTATCCTCTGATACATTAAGTGATCCGCAATGGGAAAAATTAATAGACCGCTAGTGTTGCCACATATAAACTTTTAATATAAATGCTCTATGTTCCTTTATGAAAAATGTTCCCCAGTTGTGAAACAGCCTTTGTATGCCCAGCTGGTTGGCGTTCTCAGTCTATGCCGTCAGCGCCTATGAATGAGCATGCATCTATAACATGTATGTGCGAAATTAGCTGGTTAATGCCAATATTCAGACCATAATATTCATTAGGGTATTGGTAGACTATTTTGCATATAATGTTGCTCAACGTTCTCAGTCTATGCTGTCAACGTATGCAGAACCACCCTTTTAGGCAATGACCAACTGTATGTATAAAGCTGGTTAACTGGCATTCTTAGTCACTGCTGTCAGCGCCTTTCTATTGTAACCTACACAAAACATGTATTCATATGGTAAAATAGGTTAATCTAAATGTAGTATTAGGCAGCGCTCT